>NC_133272.1:26861246-27167529 GCF_965140265.1 Lepidochelys kempii
CCTCCAAGCCTCTACACATACAGATAATACCAATACAAAAACACACACAAATACGTTCTCCTCCAACAGAACTCCCACTCAAACTCCCCTGTTTACAGGTCTGTTTGCAAGCTCCTATGCCGCTGCCTGACGGGCTGCTACCTTTATAGGACCCCTAGTCAGTGAAGCCCCGCCCCCTAATCAGGGCTCAGCTTCTCTCGCAGCACCTAGCCCCTCCAAGGCTCTACACATACAGATACTACCAATACAAAAACACACACAAATACCTTCTCCTCCAACAGAACTCCCACTCAAACTCCCCTGTTCACAGCTCTGTTTGCTAGCTCCTGTGCCGCTGCCTGACTGGCTGCTACCTTTATAGGACCCCTAGTCAGTGAAGCCCCGCCCCCTAATCAGGGCTCAGCTTCTCTCGCAGCACCTAGCCACTCCAAGCCTCTACACATACAGATACTACCAATACAAAAACACACACAAATACCTTCTCCTCCAACAGAACTCCCACTCAAACTCCCCTGTTCACAGCTCTGTTTGCTAGCTCCTGTGCCGCTGCCTGACTGGCTGCTACCTTTATAGGACCCCTAGTCAGTGAAGCCCCGCCCCTAATCAGGGCTCAGCTTCTCTCACAGCACCTAGCCCCTCCAAGCCTCTACACATACAGATAATACCAATACAAAAACACACACAAATACCTTCTCGTCCAACAGAACTCCCACTCAAACTCCCCTGTTTAGAGCTCTGTTTCCTAGCTCCTGTGCCACTGCAGCTGTCTGTTCCGCTGCCTGACTGGCTGCTACCTTTATAGGACCCCTAGTCAGTGAAGCCCCGCCCCCTAATCAGGGCCCAGCTTCTCTCCCAGCACAAAGCCCCTCCAAGCCTCTACACATACAGATAATACCAATACAAAAACACACACAAATACTTTCTCCTCCAACAGAACTCCCACTCAAACTCCCCTGTTTACAGGTCTGTTTGCAAGCTCCTATGCCGCTGCCTGACGGGCTGCTACCTTTATAGGACCCCTAGTCAGTGAAGCCCCGCCCCCTAATCAGGGCTCAGCTTCTCTCGCAGCACCTAGCCACTGCAAGCCTCTACACATACAGATACTACCAATACAAAAACACACACAAATACCTTCTCCTCCAACAGAACTCCCACTCAAACTCCCCTGTTCACAGCTCTGTTTGCTAGCTCCTGTGCCGCTGCCTGACTGACTGCTACCTTTATAGGACCCCTAGTCAGTGAAGCCCCGCCCCCTAATCAGGGCTCAGCTTCTCTCGCAGCACCTAGCCACTCCAAGCCTCTACACATACAGATACTACCAATACAAAAACACACACAAATACCTTCTCCTCCAACAGAACTCCCACTCAAACTCCCCTGTTTACAGCTCTGTTTGCTAGCTCCTGTGCCGCTGCCTGACTGGCTGCTACCTTTATAGGACCCCTAGTCACTGAAGCCCCGCCCCCTAATCAGGGCTCAGCTTCTCTCGCAGCACCTAGCCCCTCCAAGCCTCTACACATACAGATACTACCAATACAAAAACACACACAAATACCTTCTCCTCCAACAGAACTCGCACTCAAACTCCCCTGTTTACAACTCTGTTTGCAAGCTCCTCTGCCGCTGCAGCTCTCTGTGCCACTGCCTGACTGGCTCCTACCTTTATAGGACCCCTAGTCAGTGAAGCCCCGCCCCCTGATCAGGGCTCAGCTTCTCTCCCAGCACAAAGCCCCTGCACATACAGATACTACCAATGCAAAACCAAACACACACAAATACCTTCTCCTCCAACAGAACTCCCACTCAAACTCCCCTGTTCACAGCTCTGTTTGCTAGCTCCTGTGCCGCTGCCTGACTGGCTGCTACCTTTATAGGACCCCTAGTCAGTGAAGCCCCGCCCCCTAATCAGGGCTCAGCTTCTCTCGCAGCACCTAGCCCCTCCAAGCCTCTACATATACAGATACTACCAATACAAAAAAACACACAAATACCTTCTCCTCCAACAGAACTCCCACTCAAACTCCCCTCTTTACAGCTCTGTTTGCTAGCTCCTGTGCCACTGCAGCTGTCTGTGCCGCTGCCTGACTGGCTGCTCCCTTTCTAGGGCCCCTAATCAGTGAAGCCCCGCCCCCTAATCAGGGCCCAGCTTCTCTCCCAGCACAAAGCCCCTCCAAGCCTCTACACATACAGATAATACCAATACAAAAACACACACAAATACGTTCTCCTCCAACAGAACTCCCACTCAAACTCCCCTGTTTACAGGTCTGTTTGCTAGCTCCTGTGCCGCTGCCTGACTGGCTGCTACCTTTATAGGACCCCTAGTCACTGAAGCCCCGCCCCCAAACCAGGGCTCAGCTTCTCTCCCAGCACAAAGCCCCTTCAAACCTCTACACATACAGGAACTACCAATACAAAACCAAACACACACAAATACCTTCTCCTCCAACAGAACTCCCACTCAAACTCCCCTGTTTACAGCTCTGTTTGCTAGCTCCTGTGCCGCTGCAGCTGTCTGTTCCGCTGCCTGACTGGCTGCTACCTTTATACGACCCCTAGTCAGTGAAGCCCCGCCCCCTAATCAGGGCTCAGCTTCTCTCGCAGCACCTAGCCACTCCAAGCCTCTACACATACAGATACTACCAATACAAAAACACACACAAATACCTTCTCCTCCAACAGAACTCCCACTCAAACTCCCCTGTTCACAGCTCTGTTTGCTAGCTCCTGTGCCGCTGCCTGACTGGCTGCTACCTTTATAGGACCCCTAGTCAGTGAAGCCCCGCCCCTAATCAGGGCTCAGCTTCTCTCACAGCACCTAGCCCCTCCAAGCCTCTACACATACAGATAATACCAATACAAAAACACACACAAATACCTTCTCCTCCAACAGAACTCCCACTCAAACGCCCCTGTTCACAGCTCTGTTTGCTAGCTCCTGTGCCACTGCAGCTGTATGTTCCGCTGCCTGACTGGCTGCTACCTTTATAGGACCCCTAGTCAGTGAAGCCCCGCCCCCTAATCAGGGCTCAGCTTCTCTCCCAGCACAAAGCCCCTCCAAGCCTCTACATATACAGATACTACCAATACAAAAAACACACAAATACGTTCTCCTCCAACAGAACTCCCACTCAAACGCCCCTGTTCACAGCTCTGTTTGCTAGCTCCTGTGCCACTGCAGCTGTCTGTTCCGCTGCCTGACTGGCTGCTACCTTTATAGGACCCCTAGTCAGTGAAGCCCCGCCCCCTAATCAGGGCCCAGCTTCTCTCCCAGCACAAAGCCCCTCCAAGCCTCTACACATACAGATAATACCAATACAAAAACACACACAAATACCTTCTCCTCCAACAGAACTCCCACTCAAACTCCCCTGTTCACAGCTCTGTTTGCTAGCTCCTGTGCCGCTGCCTGACGGGCTGCTACCTTTATAGGACCCCTAGTCAGTGAAGCCCCGCCCCCTAATCAGGGCTCAGCTTCTCTCGCAGCACCTAGCCACTCCAAGCCTCTACACATACAGATACTACCAATACAAAAACACACACAAATACCTTCTCCTCCAACAGAACTCCCACTCAAACTCCCCTGTTTACAGCTCTGTTTGCTAGCTCCTGTGCCGCTGCCTGACTGGCTGCTACCTTTATAGGACCCCTAGTCACTGAAGCCCCGCCCCCTAATCAGGGCTCAGCTTCTCTCGCAGCACCTAGCCCCTCCAAGCCTCTACACATACAGATACTACCAATACAAAAACACACACAAATACCTTCTCCTCCAACAGAACTCGCACTCAAACTCCCCTGTTTACAACTCTGTTTGCAAGCTCCTCTGCCGCTGCAGCTCTCTGTGCCACTGCCTGACTGGCTCCTACCTTTATAGGACCCCTAGTCAGTGAAGCCCCGCCCCCTGATCAGGGCTCAGCTTCTCTCCCAGCACAAAGCCCCTGCACATACAGATACTACCAATGCAAAAGCAAACACACACAAATACCTTCTCCTCCAACAGAACTCCCACTCAAACTCCCCTGTTCACAGCTCTGTTTGCTAGCTCCTGTGCCACTGCAGCTGTCTGTGCCGCTGCCTGACTGGCTGCTACCTTTATAGAACCCCTAGTCAGTGAAGCCCCGCCCCTAATCAGGGCTCAGCTTCTCTCACAGCACCTAGCCCCTCCAAGCCTCTACACATACAGATAATACCAATACAAAAACACACACAAATACGTTCTCCTCCAACAGAACTCCCACTCAAACTCCCCTGTTTACAGGTCTGTTTGCTAGCTCCTGTGCCGCTGCCTGACGGGCTGCTACCTTTATAGGACCCCAAGTCAGTGAAGCCCCGCCCCCTAATCAGGGCTCAGCTTCTCTCGCAGCACCTAGCCCCTCCAAGCCTCTACACATACAGATACTACCAATACAAAAACACAAACAAATACCTTCTCCTCCAACAGAACTCCCACTCAAACTCCCCTGTTCACAGCTCTGTTTGCTAGCTCCTGTGCCGCTGCCTGACTGGCTGCTACCTTTATAGGACCCCTAGTCAGTGAAGCCCCGCCCCTAATCAGGGCTCAGCTTCTCTCACAGCACCTAGCCCCTCCAAGCCTCTACACATACAGATAATACCAATACAAAAACACACACAAATACCTTCTCCTCCAACAGAACTCCCACTCAAACTCCCCTGTTTACAGGTCTGTTTGCTAGCTCCTGTGCCGCTGCCTGACGGGCTGCTACCTTTATAGGACCCCAAGTCAGTGAAGCCCCGCCCCCTAATCAGGGCTCAGCTTCTCTCGCAGCACCTAGCCCCTCCAAGCCTCTACACATACAGATACTACCAATACAAAAACACACACAAATACCTTCTCCTCCAACAGAACTCCCACTCAAACTCCCCTGTTTACAGGTCTGTTTGCTAGCTCCTGTGCCGCTGCCTGACTGGCTGCTACCTTTATAGGACCCCTAGTCACTGAAGCCCCGCCCCCAAACCAGGGCTCAGCTTCTCTCCCAGCACAAAGCCCCTTCAAACCTCTACACATACAGGAACTACCAATACAAAACCAAACACACACAAATACCTTCTCCTCCAACAGAACTCCCACTCAAACTCCCCTGTTTACAGCTCTGTTTGCTAGCTCCTGTGCCGCTGCAGCTGTCTGTTCCGCTGCCTGACTGGCTGCTACCTTTATAGGATCCCTAGTCAGTGAAGCCCCGCCCCCTAATCAGGGTTCAGCTTCTCTCCCAGCACAAAGCCCCTCCAAGCCTCTACATATACAGATACTACCAATACAAAAAAACACACAAATACCTTCTCCTCCAACAGAACTCCCACTCAAACTCCGCTGCTTACAGCTCTGTTTGCTAGCTCCTGTGCCGCTGCCTGACTGGCTGCTACCTTTATAGGACCCCTCGTCAGTGAAGCCCCGCCCCCTAATCAGGGTTCAGCTTCTCTCCCAGCACAAAGCCCCTCCAAGCCTCAACACATACAGATAATACCAATACAAAAACACACACAAATACCTTCTCCTCCAACAGAACTCCCACTCAAACCCCCCTGTTTACAGCTCAGTTTGCTAGCTCCTGTGCCGCTGCAGCTGTCTGTGCCGCTGCCTGACTGGCTGCTCCCTTTATAGGACACCTAGTCAGTGAAGCCCCGCCCCCTAATCAGGGCCCAGCTTCTCTCCCAGCACAAAGCCCCTCCAAGCCTCTACACATACAGATAATACCAATACAAAAACACACACTAATACTTTCTCCTCCAACAGAACTCCCACTCAAACTCCCCTGTTTACAGGTCTGTTTGCAAGCTCCTATGCCGCTGCCTGACGGGCTGCTACCTTTATAGGACCCCTAGTCAGTGAAGCCCCGCCCCCTAATCAGGGCTCAGCTTCTCTCGCAGCACCTAGCCACTGCAAGCCTCTACACATACAGATACTACCAATACAAAAACACACACAAATACCTTCTCCTCCAACAGAACTCCCACTCAAACTCCCCTGTTCACAGCTCTGTTTGCTAGCTCCTGTGCCGCTGCCTGACTGACTGCTACCTTTATAGGACCCCTAGTCAGTGAAGCCCCGCCCCCTAATCAGGGCTCAGCTTCTCTCGCAGCACCTAGCCACTCCAAGCCTCTACACATACAGATACTACCAATACAAAAACACACACAAATACCTTCTCCTCCAACAGAACTCCCACTCAAACTCCCCTGTTTACAGCTCTGTTTGCTAGCTCCTGTGCCGCTGCCTGACTGGCTGCTACCTTTATAGGACCCCTAGTCACTGAAGCCCCGCCCCCTAATCAGGGCTCAGCTTCTCTCGCAGCACCTAGCCCCTCCAAGCCTCTACACATACAGATACTACCAATACAAAAACACACACAAATACCTTCTCCTCCAACAGAACTCGCACTCAAACTCCCCTGTTTACAACTCTGTTTGCAAGCTCCTCTGCCGCTGCAGCTCTCTGTGCCACTGCCTGACTGGCTCCTACCTTTATAGGACCCCTAGTCAGTGAAGCCCCGCCCCCTGATCAGGGCTCAGCTTCTCTCCCAGCACAAAGCCCCTGCACATACAGATACTACCAATGCAAAACCAAACACACACAAATACCTTCTCCTCCAACAGAACTCCCACTCAAACTCCCCTGTTCACAGCTCTGTTTGCTAGCTCCTGTGCCACTGCAGCTGTCTGTGCCGCTGCCTGACTGGCTGCTACCTTTATAGAACCCCTAGTCAGTGAAGCCCCGCCCCTAATCAGGGCTCAGCTTCTCTCACAGCACCTAGCCCCTCCAAGCCTCTACACATACAGATAATACCAATACAAAAACACACACAAATACCTTCTCCTCCAACAGAACTCCCACTCAAACGCCCCTGTTCACAGCTCTGTTTGCTAGCTCCTGTGCCACTGCAGCTGTCTGTTCCGCTGCCTGACTGGCTGCTACCTTTATAGGACCCCTAGTCAGTGAAGCCCCGCCCCCTAATCAGGGTTCAGCTTCTCTCCCAGCACAAAGCCTCTCCAAGCCTCTACACATACAGATACTACCAATACAAAACCAAACACACACAAATACCTTCTCCTCCAACAGAACTCCCACTCAAACTCCCCTCTTTACAGCTCTGTTTGCTAGCTCCTGTGCCACTGCAGCTGTCTGTGCCGCTGCCTGACTGGCTGCTCCCTTTCTAGGACCCCTAATCAGTGAAGCCCCGCCCCCTAATCAGGGCCCAGCTTCTCTCCCAGCACAAAGCCCCTCCAAGCCTCTACACATACAGATAATACCAATACAAAAACACACACAAATACGTTCTCCTCCAACAGAACTCCCACTCAAACTCCCCTGTTTACAGGTCTGTTTGCTAGCTCCTGTGCCGCTGCCTGACGGGCTGCTACCTTTATAGGACCCCAAGTCAGTGAAGCCCCGCCCCCTAATCAGGGCTCAGCTTCTCTCGCAGCACCTAGCCCCTCCAAGCCTCTACACATACAGATACTACCAATACAAAAACACACACAAATACCTTCTCCTCCAACAGAACTCCCACTCAAACTCCCCTGTTCACAGCTCTGTTTGCTAGCTCCTGTGCCGCTGCCTGACTGGCTGCTACCTTTATAGGACCCCTAATCAGTGAAGCCCCGCCCCCTAATCAGGGCCCAGCTTCTCTCCCAGCACAAAGCCCCTCCAAGCCTCTACACATACAGATAATACCAATACAAAAACACACACAAATACGTTCTCCTCCAACAGAACTCCCACTCAAACTCCCCTGTTTACAGGTCTGTTTGCTAGCTCCTGTGCCGCTGCCTGACTGGCTGCTACCTTTATTGGACCCCTAGTCACTGAAGCCCCGCCCCCAAACCAGGGCTCAGCTTCTCTCCCAGCACAAAGCCCCTTCAAGCCTCTACACATACAGATACTACCAATACAAAACCAAACACACACAAATACCTTCTCCTACAACAGAACTCCCACTCAAACTCCCCTGTTTAGAGCTCTGTTTGCTAGCCCCTGTGCCGCTGCAGCTGTCTGTTCCGCTGCCTGACTGGCTGCTACCTTTATAGGACCCCTAGTCAGTGAAGCCCCGCCCCCTAATCAGGGCTCTGCTTCTCTCGCAGCACCTAGCCCCTCCAAGCCTCTACACATACAGATACTACCAATACAAAAACACACACAAATACGTTCTCCTCCAACAGAACTCCCACTCAAACTCCCCTGTTCACAGCTCTTTTTGCTAGCTCCTGTGCCGCTGCCTGACTGGCTGCTCCCTTTCTAGGACCCCTAATCAGTGAAGCCCCGCCCCCTAATCAGGGCCCAGCTTCTCTCCCATCACAAAGCCCCTCCAAGCCTCAACACATACAGATAATACCAATACAAAAACACACACAAATACCTTCTCCTCCAACAGAACTCCCACTCAAACCCCCCTGTTTACAGCTCAGTTTGCTAGCTCCTGTGCCGCTGCAGCTGTCTGTGCCGCTGCCTGACTGGCTGCTCCCTTTATAGGACACCTAGTCAGTGAAGCCCCGCCCCCTAATCAGGGCCCAGCTTCTCTCCCAGCACAAAGCCCCTCCAAGCCTCTACACATACAGATAATACCAATACAAAAACACACACTAATACCTTCTCCTCCAACAGAACTCCCACTCAAACTCCCCTGTTCACAGCTCTGTTTGCTAGCTCCTGTGCCGCTGCCTGACTGGCTGCTACCTTTATAGGACCCCTCGTCAGTGAAGCCCCGCCCCCTAATCAGGGCTCAGCTTCTCTCGCAGCACCTAGCCCCTTCAAGCCTCTACACATACAGATACTACCAATACAAAAACACACACAAATACCTTCTCCTCCAACAGAACTCCCACTCAAACTCCCCTGTTCACAGCTCTGTTTGCTAGCTCCTGTGCCGCTGCCTGACTGGCTGCTACCTTTATAGGACCCCTAGTCAGTGAAGCCCCGCCCCCTAATCAGGGCTCAGCTTCTCTCCCAGCACAAAGCCCCTCCAAGCCTCTACACATACAGATAATACCAATACAAAAACACACACAAATACGTTCTCCTCCAACAGAACTCCCACTCAAACTCCCCTGTTTACAGGTCTGTTTGCAAGCTCCTATGCCGCTGCCTGACGGGCTGCTACCTTTATAGGACCCCTAGTCAGTGAAGCCCCGCCCCCTAATCAGGGCTCAGCTTCTCTCGCAGCACCTAGCCCCTCCAAGGCTCTACACATACAGATACTACCAATACAAAAACACACACAAATACCTTCTCCTCCAACAGAACTCCCACTCAAACTCCCCTGTTCACAGCTCTGTTTGCTAGCTCCTGTGCCGCTGCCTGACTGGCTGCTACCTTTATAGGACCCCTAGTCAGTGAAGCCCCGCCCCCTAATCAGGGCTCAGCTTCTCTCGCAGCACCTAGCCACTCCAAGCCTCTACACATACAGATACTACCAATACAAAAACACACACAAATACCTTCTCCTCCAACAGAACTCCCACTCAAACTTCCCTGTTCACAGCTCTGTTTGCTAGCTCCTGTGCCGCTGCCTGACTGGCTGCTACCTTTATACGACCCCTAGTCAGTGAAGCCCCGCCCCCTAATCAGGGCTCAGCTTCTCTCGCAGCACCTAGCCACTCCAAGCCTCTACACATACAGATACTACCAATACAAAAACACACACAAATACCTTCTCCTCCAACAGAACTCCCACTCAAACTCCCCTGTTCACAGCTCTGTTTGCTAGCTCCTGTGCCGCTGCCTGACTGGCTGCTACCTTTATAGGACCCCTAGTCAGTGAAGCCCCGCCCCTAATCAGGGCTCAGCTTCTCTCACAGCACCTAGCCCCTCCAAGCCTCTACACATACAGATAATACCAATACAAAAACACACACAAATACCTTCTCCTCCAACAGAACTCCCACTCAAACGCCCCTGTTCACAGCTCTGTTTGCTAGCTCCTGTGCCACTGCAGCTGTATGTTCCGCTGCCTGACTGGCTGCTACCTTTATAGGACCCCTAGTCAGTGAAGCCCCGCCCCCTAATCAGGGCTCAGCTTCTCTCCCAGCACAAAGCCCCTCCAAGCCTCTACATATACAGATACTACCAATACAAAAAACACACAAATACGTTCTCCTCCAACAGAACTCCCACTCAAACGCCCCTGTTCACAGCTCTGTTTGCTAGCTCCTGTGCCACTGCAGCTGTCTGTTCCGCTGCCTGACTGGCTGCTACCTTTATAGGACCCCTAGTCAGTGAAGCCCCGCCCCCTAATCAGGGCCCAGCTTCTCTCCCAGCACAAAGCCCCTCCAAGCCTCTACACATACAGATAATACCAATACAAAAACACACACAAATACCTTCTCCTCCAACAGAACTCCCACTCAAACTCCCCTGTTCACAGCTCTGTTTGCTAGCTCCTGTGCCGCTGCCTGACGGGCTGCTACCTTTATAGGACCCCTAGTCAGTGAAGCCCCGCCCCCTAATCAGGGCTCAGCTTCTCTCGCAGCACCTAGCCACTCCAAGCCTCTACACATACAGATACTACCAATACAAAAACACACACAAATACCTTCTCCTCCAACAGAACTCCCACTCAAACTCCCCTGTTTACAGCTCTGTTTGCTAGCTCCTGTGCCGCTGCCTGACTGGCTGCTACCTTTATAGGACCCCTAGTCACTGAAGCCCCGCCCCCTAATCAGGGCTCAGCTTCTCTCGCAGCACCTAGCCCCTCCAAGCCTCTACACATACAGATACTACCAATACAAAAACACACACAAATACCTTCTCCTCCAACAGAACTCGCACTCAAACTCCCCTGTTTACAACTCTGTTTGCAAGCTCCTCTGCCGCTGCAGCTCTCTGTGCCACTGCCTGACTGGCTCCTACCTTTATAGGACCCCTAGTCAGTGAAGCCCCGCCCCCTGATCAGGGCTCAGCTTCTCTCCCAGCACAAAGCCCCTGCACATACAGATACTACCAATGCAAAAGCAAACACACACAAATACCTTCTCCTCCAACAGAACTCCCACTCAAACTCCCCTGTTCACAGCTCTGTTTGCTAGCTCCTGTGCCACTGCAGCTGTCTGTGCCGCTGCCTGACTGGCTGCTACCTTTATAGAACCCCTAGTCAGTGAAGCCCCGCCCCTAATCAGGGCTCAGCTTCTCTCACAGCACCTAGCCCCTCCAAGCCTCTACACATACAGATAATACCAATACAAAAACACACACAAATACCTTCTCCTCCAACAGAACTCCCACTCAAACGCCCCTGTTCACAGCTCTGTTTGCTAGCTCCTGTGCCACTGCAGCTGTCTGTTCCGCTGCCTGACTGGCTGCTACCTTTATAGGACCCCTAGTCAGTGAAGCCCCGCCCCCTAATCAGGGTTCAGCTTCTCTCCCAGCACAAAGCCTCTCCAAGCCTCTACACATACAGATACTACCAATACAAAACCAAACACACACAAATACCTTCTCCTCCAACAGAACTCCCACTCAAACTCCCCTGTTTACAGGTCTGTTTGCTAGCTCCTGTGCCGCTGCCTGACGGGCTGCTACCTTTATAGGACCCCAAGTCAGTGAAGCCCCGCCCCCTAATCAGGGCTCAGCTTCTCTCGCAGCACCTAGCCCCTCCAAGCCTCTACACATACAGATACTACCAATACAAAAACACAAACAAATACCTTCTCCTCCAACAGAACTCCCACTCAAACTCCCCTGTTCACAGCTCTGTTTGCTAGCTCCTGTGCCGCTGCCTGACTGGCTGCTACCTTTATAGGACCCCTAGTCAGTGAAGCCCCGCCCCTAATCAGGGCTCAGCTTCTCTCACAGCACCTAGCCCCTCCAAGCCTCTACACATACAGATAATACCAATACAAAAACACACACAAATACCTTCTCCTCCAACAGAACTCCCACTCAAACTCCCCTGTTTACAGGTCTGTTTGCTAGCTCCTGTGCCGCTGCCTGACGGGCTGCTACCTTTATAGGACCCCAAGTCAGTGAAGCCCCGCCCCCTAATCAGGGCTCAGCTTCTCTCGCAGCACCTAGCCCCTCCAAGCCTCTACACATACAGATACTACCAATACAAAAACACACACAAATACCTTCTCCTCCAACAGAACTCCCACTCAAACTCCCCTGTTTACAGGTCTGTTTGCTAGCTCCTGTGCCGCTGCCTGACTGGCTGCTACCTTTATAGGACCCCTAGTCACTGAAGCCCCGCCCCCAAACCAGGGCTCAGCTTCTCTCCCAGCACAAAGCCCCTTCAAACCTCTACACATACAGGAACTACCAATACAAAACCAAACACACACAAATACCTTCTCCTCCAACAGAACTCCCACTCAAACTCCCCTGTTTACAGCTCTGTTTGCTAGCTCCTGTGCCGCTGCAGCTGTCTGTTCCGCTGCCTGACTGGCTGCTACCTTTATAGGATCCCTAGTCAGTGAAGCCCCGCCCCCTAATCAGGGTTCAGCTTCTCTCCCAGCACAAAGCCCCTCCAAGCCTCTACATATACAGATACTACCAATACAAAAAAACACACAAATACCTTCTCCTCCAACAGAACTCCCACTCAAACTCCGCTGCTTACAGCTCTGTTTGCTAGCTCCTGTGCCGCTGCCTGACTGGCTGCTACCTTTATAGGACCCCTCGTCAGTGAAGCCCCGCCCCCTAATCAGGGTTCAGCTTCTCTCCCAGCACAAAGCCCCTCCAAGCCTCAACACATACAGATAATACCAATACAAAAACACACACAAATACCTTCTCCTCCAACAGAACTCCCACTCAAACCCCCCTGTTTACAGCTCAGTTTGCTAGCTCCTGTGCCGCTGCAGCTGTCTGTGCCGCTGCCTGACTGGCTGCTCCCTTTATAGGACACCTAGTCAGTGAAGCCCCGCCCCCTAATCAGGGCCCAGCTTCTCTCCCAGCACAAAGCCCCTCCAAGCCTCTACACATACAGATAATACCAATACAAAAACACACACTAATACCTTCTCCTCCAACAGAACTCCCACTCAAACTCCCCTGTTCACAGCTCTGTTTGCTAGCTCCTGTGCCGCTGCCTGACTGGCTGCTACCTTTATAGGACCCCTCGTCAGTGAAGCCCCGCCCCCTAATCAGGGCTCAGCTTCTCTCGCAGCACCTAGCCCCTTCAAGCCTCTACACATACAGATACTACCAATACAAAAACACACACAAATACCTTCTCCTCCAACAGAACTCCCACTCAAACTCCCCTGTTCACAGCTCTGTTTGCTAGCTCCTGTGCCGCTGCCTGACTGGCTGCTACCTTTATAGGACCCCTAGTCAGTGAAGCCCCGCCCCCTAATCAGGGCTCAGCTTCTCTCCCAGCACAAAGCCCCTCCAAGCCTCTACACATACAGATAATACCAATACAAAAACACACACAAATACGTTCTCCTCCAACAGAACTCCCACTCAAACTCCCCTGTTTACAGGTCTGTTTGCAAGCTCCTATGCCGCTGCCTGACGGGCTGCTACCTTTATAGGACCCCTAGTCAGTGAAGCCCCGCCCCCTAATCAGGGCTCAGCTTCTCTCGCAGCACCTAGCCCCTCCAAGCCTCTACACATACAGATACTACCAATACAAAAACACACACAAATACCTTCTCCTCCAACAGAACTCCCACTCAAACTCCCCTGTTCACAGCTCTGTTTGCTAGCTCCTGTGCCGCTGCCTGACTGGCTGCTACCTTTATAGGACCCCTAGTCAGTGAAGCCCCGCCCCCTAATCAGGGCTCAGCTTCTCTCGCAGCACCTAGCCACTCCAAGCCTCTACACATACAGATACTACCAATACAAAAACACACACAAATACCTTCTCCTCCAACAGAACTCCCACTCAAACTTCCCTGTTCACAGCTCTGTTTGCTAGCTCCTGTGCCGCTGCCTGACTGGCTGCTACCTTTATACGACCCCTAGTCAGTGAAGCCCCGCCCCCTAATCAGGGCTCAGCTTCTCTCGCAGCACCTAGCCACTCCAAGCCTCTACACATACAGATACTACCAATACAAAAACACACACAAATACCTTCTCCTCCAACAGAACTCCCACTCAAACTCCCCTGTTCACAGCTCTGTTTGCTAGCTCCTGTGCCGCTGCCTGACTGGCTGCTACCTTTATAGGACCCCTAGTCAGTGAAGCCCCGCCCCTAATCAGGGCTCAGCTTCTCTCACAGCACCTAGCCCCTCCAAGCCTCTACACATACAGATAATACCAATACAAAAACACACACAAATACCTTCTCCTCCAACAGAACTCCCACTCAAACGCCCCTGTTCACAGCTCTGTTTGCTAGCTCCTGTGCCACTGCAGCTGTATGTTCCGCTGCCTGACTGGCTGCTACCTTTATAGGACCCCTAGTCAGTGAAGCCCCGCCCCCTAATCAGGGCTCAGCTTCTCTCCCAGCACAAAGCCCCTCCAAGCCTCTACATATACAGATACTACCAATACAAAAAACACACAAATACGTTCTCCTCCAACAGAACTCCCACTCAAACGCCCCTGTTCACAGCTCTGTTTGCTAGCTCCTGTGCCACTGCAGCTGTCTGTTCCGCTGCCTGACTGGCTGCTACCTTTATAGGACCCCTAGTCAGTGAAGCCCCGCCCCCTAATCAGGGCCCAGCTTCTCTCCCAGCACAAAGCCCCTCCAAGCCTCTACACATACAGATAATACCAATACAAAAACACACACAAATACCTTCTCCTCCAACAGAACTCCCACTCAAACTCCCCTGTTCACAGCTCTGTTTGCTAGCTCCTGTGCCGCTGCCTGACGGGCTGCTACCTTTATAGGACCCCTAGTCAGTGAAGCCCCGCCCCCTAATCAGGGCTCAGCTTCTCTCGCAGCACCTAGCCACTCCAAGCCTCTACACATACAGATACTACCAATACAAAAACACACACAAATACCTTCTCCTCCAACAGAACTCCCACTCAAACTCCCCTGTTTACAGCTCTGTTTGCTAGCTCCTGTGCCGCTGCCTGACTGGCTGCTACCTTTATAGGACCCCTAGTCACTGAAGCCCCGCCCCCTAATCAGGGCTCAGCTTCTCTCGCAGCACCTAGCCCCTCCAAGCCTCTACACATACAGATACTACCAATACAAAAACACACACAAATACCTTCTCCTCCAACAGAACTCGCACTCAAACTCCCCTGTTTACAACTCTGTTTGCAAGCTCCTCTGCCGCTGCAGCTCTCTGTGCCACTGCCTGACTGGCTCCTACCTTTATAGGACCCCTAGTCAGTGAAGCCCCGCCCCCTGATCAGGGCTCAGCTTCTCTCCCAGCACAAAGCCCCTGCACATACAGATACTACCAATGCAAAAGCAAACACACACAAATACCTTCTCCTCCAACAGAACTCCCACTCAAACTCCCCTGTTCACAGCTCTGTTTGCTAGCTCCTGTGCCACTGCAGCTGTCTGTGCCGCTGCCTGACTGGCTGCTACCTTTATAGAACCCCTAGTCAGTGAAGCCCCGCCCCTAATCAGGGCTCAGCTTCTCTCACAGCACCTAGCCCCTCCAAGCCTCTACACATACAGATAATACCAATACAAAAACACACACAAATACCTTCTCCTCCAACAGAACTCCCACTCAAACGCCCCTGTTCACAGCTCTGTTTGCTAGCTCCTGTGCCACTGCAGCTGTCTGTTCCGCTGCCTGACTGGCTGCTACCTTTATAGGACCCCTAGTCAGTGAAGCCCCGCCCCCTAATCAGGGTTCAGCTTCTCTCCCAGCACAAAGCCTCTCCAAGCCTCTACACATACAGATACTACCAATACAAAACCAAACACACACAAATACCTTCTCCTCCAACAGAACTCCCACTCAAACTCCCCTCTTTACAGCTCTGTTTGCTAGCTCCTGTGCCACTGCAGCTGTCTGTGCCGCTGCCTGACTGGCTGCTCCCTTTCTAGGACCCCTAATCAGTGAAGCCCCGCCCCCTAATCAGGGCCCAGCTTCTCTCCCAGCACAAAGCCCCTCCAAGCCTCTACACATACAGATAATACCAATACAAAAACACACACAAATACGTTCTCCTCCAACAGAACTCCCACTCAAACTCCCCTGTTTACAGGTCTGTTTGCTAGCTCCTGTGCCGCTGCCTGACGGGCTGCTACCTTTATAGGACCCCAAGTCAGTGAAGCCCCGCCCCCTAATCAGGGCTCAGCTTCTCTCGCAGCACCTAGCCCCTCCAAGCCTCTACACATACAGATACTACCAATACAAAAACACAAACAAATACCTTCTCCTCCAACAGAACTCCCACTCAAACTCCCCTGTTCACAGCTCTGTTTGCTAGCTCCTGTGCCGCTGCCTGACTGGCTGCTACCTTTATAGGACCCCTAGTCAGTGAAGCCCCGCCCCTAATCAGGGCTCAGCTTCTCTCACAGCACCTAGCCCCTCCAAGCCTCTACACATACAGATAATACCAATACAAAAACACACACAAATACCTTCTCCTCCAACAGAACTCCCACTCAAACTCCCCTGTTTACAGGTCTGTTTGCTAGCTCCTGTGCCGCTGCCTGACGGGCTGCTACCTTTATAGGACCCCAAGTCAGTGAAGCCCCGCCCCCTAATCAGGGCTCAGCTTCTCTCGCAGCACCTAGCCCCTCCAAGCCTCTACACATACAGATACTACCAATACAAAAACACACACAAATACCTTCTCCTCCAACAGAACTCCCACTCAAACTCCCCTGTTTACAGGTCTGTTTGCTAGCTCCTGTGCCGCTGCCTGACTGGCTGCTACCTTTATAGGACCCCTAGTCACTGAAGCCCCGCCCCCAAACCAGGGCTCAGCTTCTCTCCCAGCACAAAGCCCCTTCAAACCTCTACACATACAGGAACTACCAATACAAAACCAAACACACACAAATACCTTCTCCTCCAACAGAACTCCCACTCAAACTCCCCTGTTTACAGCTCTGTTTGCTAGCTCCTGTGCCGCTGCAGCTGTCTGTTCCGCTGCCTGACTGGCTGCTACCTTTATAGGATCCCTAGTCAGTGAAGCCCCGCCCCCTAATCAGGGTTCAGCTTCTCTCCCAGCACAAAGCCCCTCCAAGCCTCTACATATACAGATACTACCAATACAAAAAAACACACAAATACCTTCTCCTCCAACAGAACTCCCACTCAAACTCCGCTGCTTACAGCTCTGTTTGCTAGCTCCTGTGCCGCTGCCTGACTGGCTGCTACCTTTATAGGACCCCTCGTCAGTGAAGCCCCGCCCCCTAATCAGGGTTCAGCTTCTCTCCCAGCACAAAGCCCCTCCAAGCCTCTACATATACAGATACTACCAATACAAAAAAACACACAAATACCTTCTCCTCCAACAGAACTCCCACTCAAACTCCCCTGTTCACAGCTCTGTTTGCTAGCTCCTGTGCCACTGCAGCTGTCTGTTCCGCTGCCTGACTGGCTGCTACCTTTATAGGACCCCTAGTCAGTGAAGCCCCGCCCCTAATCAGGGCTCAGCTTCTCTCACAGCACCTAGCCCCTCCAAGCCTCTACACATACAGATAATACCAATACAAAAACACACACAAATACCTTCTCCTCCAACACAACTCCCACTCAAACGCCCCTGTTCACAGCTCTGTTTGCTAGCTCCTGTGCCACTGCAGCTGTCTGTTCCGCTGCCTGACTGGCTGCTACCTTTATAGGACCCCTAGTCAGTTAAGCCCCGCCCCCTAATCAGGGTTCAGCTTCTCTCCCAGCACAAAGCCCCTCCAAGCCTCTACACATACAGATAATACCAATACAAAAACACACACAAATACGTTCTCCTCCAACAGAACTCCCACTCAAACTCCCCTGTTTACAGGTCTGTTTGCAAGCTCCTATGCCGCTGCCTGACGGGCTGCTACCTTTATAGGACCCCTAGTCAGTGAAGCCCCGCCCCCTAATCAGGGCTCAGCTTCTCTCGCAGCACCTAGCCCCTCCAAGGCTCTACACATACAGATACTACCAATACAAAAACACACACAAATACCTTCTCCTCCAACAGAACTCCCACTCAAACTCCCCTGTTCACAGCTCTGTTTGCTAGCTCCTGTGCCGCTGCCTGACTGGCTGCTACCTTTATAGGACCCCTAGTCAGTGAAGCCCCGCCCCCTAATCAGGGCTCAGCTTCTCTCGCAGCACCTAGCCCCTCCAAGCCTCTACACATACAGATACTACCAATACAAAAACACACACAAATACCTTCTCCTCCAACAGAACTCCCACTCAAACTCCCCTGTTCACAGCTCTGTTTGCTAGCTCCTGTGCCGCTGCCTGACTGGCTGCTACCTTTATAGGACCCCTAGTCAGTGAAGCCCCGCCCCTAATCAGGGCTCAGCTTCTCTCACAGCACCTAGCCCCTCCAAGCCTCTACACATACAGATAATACCAATACAAAAACACACACAAATACCTTCTCGTCCAACAGAACTCCCACTCAAACTCCCCTGTTTAGAGCTCTGTTTCCTAGCTCCTGTGCCACTGCAGCTGTCTGTTCCGCTGCCTGACTGGCTGCTACCTTTATAGGACCCCTAGTCAGTGAAGCCCCGCCCCCTAATCAGGGCCCAGCTTCTCTCCCAGCACAAAGCCCCTCCAAGCCTCTACACATACAGATAATACCAATACAAAAACACACACAAATACTTTCTCCTCCAACAGAACTCCCACTCAAACTCCCCTGTTTACAGGTCTGTTTGCAAGCTCCTATGCCGCTGCCTGACGGGCTGCTACCTTTATAGGACCCCTAGTCAGTGAAGCCCCGCCCCCTAATCAGGGCTCAGCTTCTCTCGCAGCACCTAGCCACTGCAAGCCTCTACACATACAGATACTACCAATACAAAAACACACACAAATACCTTCTCCTCCAACAGAACTCCCACTCAAACTCCCCTGTTCACAGCTCTGTTTGCTAGCTCCTGTGCCGCTGCCTGACTGACTGCTACCTTTATAGGACCCCTAGTCAGTGAAGCCCCGCCCCCTAATCAGGGCTCAGCTTCTCTCGCAGCACCTAGCCACTCCAAGCCTCTACACATACAGATACTACCAATACAAAAACACACACAAATACCTTCTCCTCCAACAGAACTCCCACTCAAACTCCCCTGTTTACAGCTCTGTTTGCTAGCTCCTGTGCCGCTGCCTGACTGGCTGCTACCTTTATAGGACCCCTAGTCACTGAAGCCCCGCCCCCTAATCAGGGCTCAGCTTCTCTCGCAGCACCTAGCCCCTCCAAGCCTCTACACATACAGATACTACCAATACAAAAACACACACAAATACCTTCTCCTCCAACAGAACTCGCACTCAAACTCCCCTGTTTACAACTCTGTTTGCAAGCTCCTCTGCCGCTGCAGCTCTCTGTGCCACTGCCTGACTGGCTCCTACCTTTATAGGACCCCTAGTCAGTGAAGCCCCGCCCCCTGATCAGGGCTCAGCTTCTCTCCCAGCACAAAGCCCCTGCACATACAGATACTACCAATGCAAAACCAAACACACACAAATACCTTCTCCTCCAACAGAACTCCCACTCAAACTCCCCTGTTCACAGCTCTGTTTGCTAGCTCCTGTGCCACTGCAGCTGTCTGTGCCGCTGCCTGACTGGCTGCTACCTTTATAGAACCCCTAGTCAGTGAAGCCCCGCCCCTAATCAGGGCTCAGCTTCTCTCACAGCACCTAGCCCCTCCAAGCCTCTACACATACAGATAATACCAATACAAAAACACACACAAATACCTTCTCCTCCAACAGAACTCCCACTCAAACGCCCCTGTTCACAGCTCTGTTTGCTAGCTCCTGTGCCACTGCAGCTGTCTGTTCCGCTGCCTGACTGGCTGCTACCTTTATAGGACCCCTAGTCAGTGAAGCCCCGCCCCCTAATCAGGGTTCAGCTTCTCTCCCAGCACAAAGCCTCTCCAAGCCTCTACACATACAGATACTACCAATACAAAACCAAACACACACAAATACCTTCTCCTCCAACAGAACTCCCACTCAAACTCCCCTCTTTACAGCTCTGTTTGCTAGCTCCTGTGCCACTGCAGCTGTCTGTGCCGCTGCCTGACTGGCTGCTCCCTTTCTAGGACCCCTAATCAGTGAAGCCCCGCCCCCTAATCAGGGCCCAGCTTCTCTCCCAGCACAAAGCCCCTCCAAGCCTCTACACATACAGATAATACCAATACAAAAACACACACAAATACGTTCTCCTCCAACAGAACTCCCACTCAAACTCCCCTGTTTACAGGTCTGTTTGCTAGCTCCTGTGCCGCTGCCTGACGGGCTGCTACCTTTATAGGACCCCAAGTCAGTGAAGCCCCGCCCCCTAATCAGGGCTCAGCTTCTCTCGCAGCACCTAGCCCCTCCAAGCCTCTACACATACAGATACTACCAATACAAAAACACACACAAATACCTTCTCCTCCAACAGAACTCCCACTCAAACTCCCCTGTTCACAGCTCTGTTTGCTAGCTCCTGTGCCGCTGCCTGACTGGCTGCTACCTTTATAGGACCCCTAGTCAGTGAAGCCCCGCCCCTAATCAGGGCTCAGCTTCTCTCACAGCACCTAGCCCCTCCAAGCCTCTACACATACAGATAATACCAATACAAAAACACACACAAATACCTTCTCCTCCAACAGAACTCCCACTCAAACTCCCCTGTTTACAGGTCTGTTTGCTAGCTCCTGTGCCGCTGCCTGACGGGCTGCTACCTTTATAGGACCCCAAGTCAGTGAAGCCCCGCCCCCTAATCAGGGCTCAGCTTCTCTCGCAGCACCTAGCCCCTCCAAGCCTCTACACATACAGATACTACCAATACAAAAACACACACAAATACCTTCTCCTCCAACAGAACTCCCACTCAAACTCCCCTGTTCACAGCTCTGTTTGCTAGCTCCTGTGCCGCTGCCTGACTGGCTGCTACCTTTATAGGACCCCTAGTCAGTGAAGCCCCGCCCCCTAATCAGGGCTCAGCTTCTCTCGCAGCACCTAGCCCCTCCAAGCCTCTACATATACAGATACTACCAATACAAAAAAACACACAAATACCTTCTCCTCCAACAGAACTCCCACTCAAACTCCCCTCTTTACAGCTCTGTTTGCTAGCTCCTGTGCCACTGCAGCTGTCTGTGCCGCTGCCTGACTGGCTGCTCCCTTTCTAGGGCCCCTAATCAGTGAAGCCCCGCCCCCTAATCAGGGCCCAGCTTCTCTCCCAGCACAAAGCCCCTCCAAGCCTCTACACATACAGATAATACCAATACAAAAACACACACAAATACGTTCTCCTCCAACAGAACTCCCACTCAAACTCCCCTGTTTACAGGTCTGTTTGCTAGCTCCTGTGCCGCTGCCTGACTGGCTGCTACCTTTATAGGACCCCTAGTCACTGAAGCCCCGCCCCCAAACCAGGGCTCAGCTTCTCTCCCAGCACAAAGCCCCTTCAAACCTCTACACATACAGGAACTACCAATACAAAACCAAACACACACAAATACCTTCTCCTCCAACAGAACTCCCACTCAAACTCCCCTGTTTACAGCTCTGTTTGCTAGCTCCTGTGCCGCTGCAGCTGTCTGTTCCGCTGCCTGACTGGCTGCTACCTTTATAGGATCCCTAGTCAGTGAAGCCCCGCCCCCTAATCAGGGTTCAGCTTCTCTCCCAGCACAAAGCCCCTCCAAGCCTCTACATATACAGATACTACCAATACAAAAAAACACACAAATACCTTCTCCTCCAACAGAACTCCCACTCAAACTCCGCTGCTTACAGCTCTGTTTGCTAGCTCCTGTGCCGCTGCCTGACTGGCTGCTACCTTTATAGGACCCCTCGTCAGTGAAGCCCCGCCCCCTAATCAGGGTTCAGCTTCTCTCCCAGCACAAAGCCCCTCCAAGCCTCTACATATACAGATACTACCAATACAAAAAAACACACAAATACCTTCTCCTCCAACAGAACTCCCACTCAAACTCCCCTGTTCACAGCTCTGTTTGCTAGCTCCTGTGCCACTGCAGCTGTCTGTTCCGCTGCCTGACTGGCTGCTACCTTTATAGGACCCCTAGTCAGTGAAGCCCCGCCCCTAATCAGGGCTCAGCTTCTCTCACAGCACCTAGCCCCTCCAAGCCTCTACACATACAGATAATACCAATACAAAAACACACACAAATACCTTCTCCTCCAACAGAACTCCCACTCAAACGCCCCTGTTCACAGCTCTGTTTGCTAGCTCCTGTGCCACTGCAGCTGTCTGTTCCGCTGCCTGACTGGCTGCTACCTTTATAGGACCCCTAGTCAGTTAAGCCCCGCCCCCTAATCAGGGTTCAGCTTCTCTCCAAGCACAAAGCTCCGCCAAACCCCGACACATACAGATACTACCAATAAAAAACCAAACACACACAAATACCTTCTCCTCCAACAGAACTCCCACTCAAACTCCCCTGTTCACAGCTCTGTTTGCTAGCTCCTGTGCCGCTGCCTGACTGGCTGCTACCTTTATAGGACCCCTAGTCAGTGAAGCCCCGCCCCCTAATCAGGGCTCAGCTTCTCTCCCAGCACAAAGCCCCTCCAAGCCTCTACACATACAGATAATACCAATACAAAAACACACACAAATACGTTCTCCTCCAACAGAACTCCCACTCAAACTCCCCTGTTTACAGGTCTGTTTGCAAGCTCCTATGCCGCTGCCTGACGGGCTGCTACCTTTATAGGACCCCTAGTCAGTGAAGCCCCGCCCCTAATCAGGGCTCAGCTTCTCTCGCAGCACCTAGCCACTGCAAGCCTCTACACATACAGATACTACCAATACAAAAACACACACAAATACCTTCTCCTCCAACAGAACTCCCACTCAAACTCCCCTGTTCACAGCTCTGTTTGCTAGCTCCTGTGCCGCTGCCTGACTGGCTGCTACCTTTATACGACCCCTAGTCAGTGAAGCCCCGCCCCCTAATCAGGGCTCAGCTTCTCTCGCAGCACCTAGCCACTCCAAGCCTCTACACATACAGATACTACCAATACAAAAACACACACAAATACCTTCTCCTCCAACAGAACTCCCACTCAAACTCCCCTGTTCACAGCTCTGTTTGCTAGCTCCTGTGCCGCTGCCTGACTGGCTGCTACCTTTATAGGACCCCTAGTCAGTGAAGCCCCGCCCCTAATCAGGGCTCAGCTTCTCTCACAGCACCTAGCCCCTCCAAGCCTCTACACATACAGATAATACCAATACAAAAACACACACAAATACCTTCTCCTCCAACAGAACTCCCACTCAAACGCCCCTGTTCACAGCTCTGTTTGCTAGCTCCTGTGCCACTGCAGCTGTATGTTCCGCTGCCTGACTGGCTGCTACCTTTATAGGACCCCTAGTCAGTGAAGCCCCGCCCCCTAATCAGGGCTCAGCTTCTCTCCCAGCACAAAGCCCCTCCAAGCCTCTACACATACAGATACTACCAATACAAAACCAAACACACACAAATACCTTCTCGTCCAACAGAACTCCCACTCAAACTCCCCTGTTTAGAGCTCTGTTTGCTAGCTCCTGTGCCGCTGCCTGACAGGCAGCTAGCTTTATAGGACCCCTAGTCAGTGAAGCCCCGCCCCCTAATCAGGGCTCAGCTTCTCTCCCAGCACAAAGCCCCTCCAAGCCTCTACACATACAGATACTACCAATACAAAAACACACACAAATACCTTCTCCTCCAACAGAACTCCCACTCAAACTCCCCTGTTTACAGCTCTGTTTGCTAGCTCCTGTGCCGCTGCCTAACTGGCTGCTACCTTTATAGGACCCCTAGTCACTGAAGCCCCGCCCCCAAACCAGGGCTCAGCTTCTCTCCCAGCACAAAGCCCCTCCAAGCCTCTACACATACAGATACTACCAATACAAAACCAAACACACACAAATACCTTCTCCTCCAACAGAAGTCCCACTCAAACTCCCCTGCTTACAGCTCTGTTTGCTAGCTCCTGTGCCACTGCAGCTGTCTGTGCCGCTGCCTGACTGGCTGCTACCTTTATAGGACCCCTAGTCAGTGAAGCCCCGCCCCTAATCAGGGCTCAGCTTCTCTCACAGCACCTAGCCCCTCCAAGCCTCTACACATACAGATAATACCAATACAAAAACACACACAAATACCTTCTCCTCCAACAGAACTCCCACTCAAACGCCCCTGTTCACAGCTCTGTTTGCTAGCTCCTGTGCCACTGCAGCTGTCTGTTCCGCTGCCTGACTGGCTGCTACCTTTATAGGACCCCTAGTCAGTGAAGCCCCGCCCCCTAATCAGGGCTCAGCTTCTCTCCCAGCACAAAGCCCCTCCAAGCCTCTACACACACAGATACTACCAATACAAAACCAAACACACACAAATACCTTCTCGTCCAACAGAACTCCCACTCAAACTCCCCTGTTTAGAGCTCTGTTTGCTAGCTCCTGTGCCGCTGCAGCTGTCTGTGCCGCTGCCTGACTGGCTGCTACCTTTATAGGACCCCTAGTCAGTGAAGCCCCGCCCCCTAATCAGGGTTCAGCTTCTCTCCAAGCACAAAGCTCCGCCAAACCCCGACACATACAGATACTACCAATAAAAAACCAAACACACACAAATACCATCTCCTCCAACAGAACTCCCACTCAAACTCCCCTGTTTACAGCTCTGTTTGTTAGCTCCTGTGCCGCTGCCTGACTGGCAGCTAGCTTTATAGGACCCCTAGTCAGTGAAGCCCCGCCCCCTAATCAGGGCTCAGCTTCTCTCCCAGCACAAAGCCCCTCCAAGCCTCTACACATACAGATAATACCAATACAAAAAAACACACAAATACCTTCTCCTCCAAAAGAACTCCCACTCAAACTCCCCTGCTTACAGCTCTGTTTGCTAGCTCCTGTGCCGCTGCCTGACTGGCTCCAACCTTTATAGGACCCCTAGTCAGTGGAGCCCCGCCCCCTAATCAGGGCTCAGTTTCTCTCACAGCACCTAGCCCCTCCAAGCCTCTACACATACAGATACTACCAATACAAAAACACACACAAATACCTTCTCCTCCAACAGAACTCCCACTCAAACTCCCCTGTTCACAGCTCTGTTTGCTAGCTCCTGTGCCACTGCAGCTGTCTGTGCCGCTGCCTGACTGGCTGCTACCTTTATAGGACCCCTAGTCAGTGAAGCCCCGCCCCTAATCAGGGCTCAGCTTCTCTCACAGCACCTAGCCCCTCCAAGCCTCTACACATACAGATAATACCAATACAAAAACACACACAAATACCTTCTCCTCCAACAGAACTCCCACTCAAACGCCCCTGTTCACAGCTCTGTTTGCTAGCTCCTGTGCCACTGCAGCTGTCTGTTCCGCTGCCTGACTGGCTGCTACCTTTATAGGACCCCTAGTCAGTGAAGCCCCGCCGCCTAATCAGGGCTCAGCTTCTCTCCCAGCACAAAGCCCCTCCAAGCCTCTACACACACAGATACTACCAATACAAAACCAAACACACACAAATACCTTCTCGTCCAACAGAACTCCCACTCAAACTCCCCTGTTTAGAGCTCTGTTTGCTAGCTCCTGTGCCGCTGCAGCTGTCTGTGCCGCTGCCTGACTGGCTGCTACCTTTATAGGACCCCTAGTCAGTGAAGCCCCGCCCCCTAATCAGGGTTCAGCTTCTCTCCAAGCACAAAGCTCCGCCAAACCCCGACACATACAGATACTACCAATAAAAAACCAAACACACACAAATACCATCTCCTCCAACAACTCCCACTCAAACTCCCCTGTTTACAGCTCTGTTTGCTAGCTCCTGTGCCGCTGCCTGACTGGCAGCTAGCTTTATAGGACCCCTAGTCAGTGAAGCCCCGCCCCCTAATCAGGGCTCAGCTTCTCTCCCAGCACAAAGCCCCTCCAAGCCTCTACACATACAGATACTACCAATACAAAAAACCACACAAATACCTTCTCCTCCAAAAGAACTCCCACTCCAACTCCCCTGCTTACAGCTCTGTTTGCTAGCTCCTGTGCCGCTGCCTGACTGGCTCCTACCTTTATAGGACCCCTAGTCAGTGAAGCCCCGCCCCCTAATCAGGGCTCAGCTTCTCTCGCAGCACCTAGCCCCTCCAAGCCTCTACACATACAGATACTACCAATACAAAAACACACACAAATACCTTCTCCTCCAACAGAACTCCCACTCAAACTCCCCTGTTCACAGCTCTGTTTTCTAGCTCCTGTGCCGCTGCCTGACTGGCTCCTACCTTTATAGGACCCCTAGTCAGTGAAGCCCCGCCCCCTAATCAGGGCTCAGCTTCTCTCGCAGCACCTAGCCCCTCCAAGCCTCTACACATACAGATACTACCAATACAAAAACACACACAAATACGTTCTCCTCCAACAGAACTCCCACTCAAACTCCTCTGTTTACAGGTCTGTTTGCTAGCTCCTGTGCCGCTGCCTGACGGGCTGCTACCTTTATAGGACCCCTAGTCAGTGAAGCCCCGCCCCCTAATCAGGGCTCAGCTTCTCTCGCAGCACCTAGCCCCTCCAAGCCTCTACACATACAGATACTACCAATACAAAAACACACACAAATACCTTCTCCTCCAACAGAACTCCCACTCAAACTCCCCTGTTCACAGCTCTGTTTGCTAGCTCCTGTGCCGCTGCCTGACTGGCTGCTACCTTTATAGGACCCCTAGTCAGTGAAGCCCCGCCCCCGAATCAGGGCTCAGCTTCTCTCGCAGCACCTAGCCACTCCAAGCCTCTACACATACAGATACTACCAATACAAAAACACACACAAATACCTTCTCCTCCAACAGAACTCCCACTCAAACTCCCCTGTTCACAGCTCTGTTTGCTAGCTCCTGTGCCGCTGCCTGACTGGCTGCTACCTTTATAGGACCCCTAGTCAGTGAATCCCCGCCCGCTAATCAGGGCTCAGCTTCTCTCCCAGCACAAAGCCCCTCCAAGCCTCTACATATACAGATACTACCAATACAAAAAAACACACAAATACCTTCTCCTACAACAGAACTCCCACTCAAACTCCCCTGTTTAGAGCTCTGTTTGCTAGCTCCTGTGCCGCTGCAGCTGTCTGTTCCGCTGCCTGACTGGCTGCTACCTTTATAGGATCCCTAGTCAGTGAAGCCCCGCCCCCTAATCAGGGTTCAGCTTCTCTCCCAGCACAAAGCCCCTCCAAGCCTCTACATATACAGATACTACCAATACAAAAAAACACACAAATACCTTCTCCTCCAACAGAACTCCCACTCAAACTCCCCTGCTTACAGCTCTGTTTGCTAGCTCCTGTGCCGCTGCCTGACTGGCTGCTACCTTTATAGGACCCCTCGTCAGTGAAGCCCCGCCCCCTAATCAGGGTTCAGCTTCTCTCCCAGCACAAAGCCCCTCCAAGCCTCTACATATACAGATACTACCAATACAAAAAAACACACAAATACCTTCTCCTCCAACAGAACTCCCACTCAAACTCCCCTGTTCACAGCTCTGTTTGCTAGCTCCTCTGCCACTGCAGCTGTCTGTGCCGCTGCCTGACTGGCTGCTACCTTTATAGGACCCCTAGTCAGTGAAGCCCCGCCCCTAATCAGGGCTCAGCTTCTCTCACAGCACCTAGCCCCTCCAAGCCTCTACACATACAGATAATACCAATACAAAAACACACACAAATACCATCTCCTCCAACAACTCCCACTCAAACTCCCCTGTTTACAGCTCTGTTTGCTAGCTCCTGTGCCGCTGCCTGACTGGCAGCTAGCTTTATAGGACCCCTAGTCAGTGAAGCCCCGCCCCCTAATCAGGGCCCAGCTTCTCTCCCAGCACAAAGCCCCTCCAAGCCTCTACACATACAGATAATACCAATACAAAAACACACACAAATACTTTCTCCTCCAACAGAACTCCCACTCAAACTCCCCTGTTTACAGGTCTGTTTGCTAGCTCCTGTGCCGCTGCCTGACGGGCTGCTACCTTTATAGGACCCCTAGTCAGTGAAGCCCCGCCCCCTAATCAGGGCTCAGCTTCTCTCGCAGCACCTAGCCCCTCCAAGCCTCTACACATACAGATACTACCAATACAAAAACACACACAAATACCTTCTCCTCCAACAGAACTCCCACTCAAACTCCCCTGTTCACAGCTCTGTTTGCTAGCTCTTGTGCCGCTGCCTGACTGGCTGCTACCTTTATAGGACCCCTAGTCAGTGAAGCCCCGCCCCCTAATCAGGGCTCAGCTTCTCTCGCAGCACCTAGCCACTCCAAGCCTCTACACATACAGATACTACCAATACAAAAACGCACACAAATACCTTCTCCTCCAACAGAACTCCCACTCAAACTCCCCTGTTCACAGCTCTGTTTGCTTGCTCCTGTGCCACTGCAGCTGTCTTTGCCGCTGCCTGACTGGCTGCTACCTTTATAGGACCCCTAGTCAGTGAAGCCCCGCCCCCTAATCAGGGCCCAGCTTCTCTCCCAGCACAAAGCCCCTCCAAGCCTCTACACATACAGATAATACCAATAAAAAAACACACACAAATACCTTCTCCTCCAACAGAACTCCCACTCAAACTCCCCTGTTCACAGCTCTGTTTGCTAGCTCCTGTGCCACTGCAGCTGTCTGTGCCGCTGCCTGACTGGCTGCTACCTTTATAGGACCCCTAGTCAGTGAAGCCCCGCCCCTAATCAGGGCTCAGCTTCTCTCACAGCACCTAGCCCCTCCAAGCCTCTACACATACAGATAATACCAATACAAAAACACACACAAATACCTTCTCCTCCAACAGAACTCCCACTCAAACGCCCCTGTTTAGAGCTCTGTTTGCTAGCTCCTGTGCCGCTGCAGCTGTCTGTGCCGCTGCCTGACTGGCTGCTACCTTTATAGGACCCCTAGTCAGTGAAGCCCCGCCCCCTAATCAGGGTTCAGCTTCTCTCCAAGCACAAAGCTCCGCCAAACCCCGACACATACAGATACTACCAATAAAAAACCAAACACACAAAAATACCATCTCCTCCAACAACTCCCACTCAAACTCCCCTGTTTACAGCTCTGTTTGCTAGCTCCTGTGCCGCTGCCTGACTGGCAGCTAGCTTTATAGGACCCCTAGTCAGTGAAGCCCCGCCCCCTAATCAGGGCTCAGCTTCTCTCCCAGCACAAAGCCCCTCCAAGCCTCTACACATACAGATACTACCAATACAAAAAACCACACAAATACCTTCTCCTCCAAAAGAACTCCCACTCAAACTCCCCTGTTCACAGCTCTGTTTGCTAGCTCCTGTGCCGCTGCCTGACTGGCTACTACCTTTATAGGACCCCTAGTCAGTCAAGCCCCGCCCCCTAATCAGGGCTCAGCTTCTCTCCCAGCACAAAGCCCCTCCAAGCCTCTACATATACAGATACTACCAATACAAAAAAACACACAAATACCTTCTCCTCCAACAGAACTCCCACTCAAACTCCTCTGTTCACAGCTCTGTTTGCTAGCTCCTCTGCCACTGCAGCTGTCTGTGCCGCTGCCTGACTGGCTGCTACCTTTATAGGACCCCTAGTCAGTGAAGCCCCGCCCCTAATCAGGGCTCAGCTTCTCTCACAGCACCTAGCCCCTCCAAGCCTCTACACATACAGATAATACCAATACAAAAACACACACAAATACCATCTCCTCCAACAACTCCCACTCAAACTCCCCTGTTTACAGCTCTGTTTGCTAGCTCCTGTGCCGCTGCCTGACTGGCAGCTAGCTTTATAGGACCCCTAGTCAGTGAAGCCCCACCCCCTAATCAGGGCCCAGCTTCTCTCCCAGCACAAAGCCCCTCCAAGCCTCTACACATACAGATAATACCAATACAAAAACACACACAAATACTTTCTCCTCCAACAGAACTCCCACTCAAACTCCCCTGTTTACAGGTCTGTTTGCTAGCTCCTGTGCCGCTGCCTGACGGGCTGCTACCTTTATAGGACCCCTAGTCAGTGAAGCCCCGCCCCCTAATCAGGGCTCAGCTTCTCTCGCAGCACCTAGCCCCTCCAAGCCTCTACACATACAGATACTACCAATACAAAAACACACACAAATACCTTCTCCTCCAACAGAACTCCCACTCAAACTCCCCTGTTCACAGCTCTGTTTGCTAGCTCTTTTGCCGCTGCCTGACTGGCTGCTACCTTTATAGGACCCCTAGTCAGTGAAGCCCCGCCCCCTAATCAGGGCTCAGCTTCTCTCGCAGCACCTAGCCACTCCAAGCCTCTACACATACAGATACTACCAATACAAAAACGCACACAAATACCTTCTCCTCCAACAGAACTCCCACTCAAACTCCCCTGTTCACAGCTCTGTTTGCTTGCTCCTGTGCCACTGCAGCTGTCTTTGCCGCTGCCTGACTGGCTGCTACCTTTATAGGACCCCTAGTCAGTGAAGCCCCGCCCCCTAATCAGGGCCCAGCTTCTCTCCCAGCACAAAGCCCCTCCAAGCCTCTACACATACAGATAATACCAATAAAAAAACACACACAAATACCTTCTCCTCCAACAGAACTCCCACTCAAACTCCCCTGTTCACAGCTCTGTTTGCTAGCTCCTGTGCCACTGCAGCTGTCTGTGCCGCTGCCTGACTGGCTGCTACCTTTATAGGACCCCTAGTCAGTGAAGCCCCGCCCCTAATCAGGGCTCAGCTTCTCTCACAGCACCTAGCCCCTCCAAGCCTCTACACATACAGATAATACCAATACAAAAACACACACAAATACCTTCTCCTCCAACAGAACTCCCACTCAAACGCCCCTGTTTAGAGCTCTGTTTGCTAGCTCCTGTGCCGCTGCAGCTGTCTGTGCCGCTGCCTGACTGGCTGCTACCTTTATAGGACCCCTAGTCAGTGAAGCCCCGCCCCCTAATCAGGGTTCAGCTTCTCTCCAAGCACAAAGCTCCGCCAAACCCCGACACATACAGATACTACCAATAAAAAACCAAACACACACAAATACCATCTCCTCCAACAACTCCCACTCAAACTCCCCTGTTTACAGCTCTGTTTGCTAGCTCCTGTGCCGCTGCCTGACTGGCAGCTAGCTTTATAGGACCCCTAGTCAGTGAAGCCCCGCCCCCTAATCAGGGCTCAGCTTCTCTCCCAGCACAAAGCCCCTCCAAGCCTCTACACATACAGATACTACCAATACAAAAAACCACACAAATACCTTCTCCTCCAAAAGAACTCCCACTCAAACTCCCCTGTTCACAGCTCTGTTTGCTAGCTCCTGTGCCGCTGCCTGACTGGCTGCTACCTTTATAGGACCCCTAGTCAGTCAAGCCCCGCCCCCTAATCAGGGCTCAGCTTCTCTCCCAGCACAAAGCCCCTCCAAGCCTCTACACATACAGATAATACCAATACAAAAACACACACAAATACGTTCTCCTCCAACAGAACTCCCACTCAAACCCCCTCTTTACAGCTCTGTTTGCTAGCTCCTGTGCCACTGCAGCTGTCTGTGCCGCTGCCTGACTGGCTGCTCCCTTTCTAGGACCCCTAATCAGTGAAGCCCCGCCCCCTAATCAGGGCCCAGCTTCTCTGCCAGCACAAAGCCCCTCCAAGCCTCTACACATACAGATAATACCAATACAAAAACACACACAAATACCTTCTCCTCCAACAGAACTCCCACTCAAACTCCCCTGTTTACAGGTCTGTTTGCTAGCTCCTGTGCCGCTGCCTGACGGGCTGCTACCTTTATAGGACCCCTAGTCAGTGAAGCCCCGCCCCCTAATCAGGGCTCAGCTTCTCTCGCAGCACCTAGCCCCTCCAAGCCTCTACACATACAGATACTACCAATACAAAAACACACACAAATACCTTCTCCTCCAACAGAACTCCCACTCAAACTCCCCTGTTCACAGCTCTGTTAGCTAGCTCCTGTGCCGCTGCAGCTGTCTGTGCCGCTGCCTGACTGGCTGCTAGCTTTATAGGACCCCTAGTCAGTGAAGCCCCGCCCCCTAATCAGGGCTCAGCTTCTCTCCCAGCACAAAGCCCCTTCAAACCTCTACACATACAGGAACTACCAATACAAAAACACACACAAATACCTTCTCCTCCAACAGAACTCCCACTCCAACTCCCCTGTTTACAGCTCTGTTTGCTAGCTCCTGTGCCGCTGCCTGACTGGCTGCTACCTTTATAGGACCCCTAGTCAGTGAAGCCCCGCCCCCTAATCAGGGTTCAGCTTCTCTCCCAGCACAAAGCCCCTCCAAGCCTCTACATATACAGATACTACCAATACAAAAACACACACAAATACCTTCTCCTCCAACAGAACTCCCACTCAAACGCCCCTGTTCACAGCTCTGTATGCTAGCTCCTGTGCCACTGCAGCTGTCTGTTCCGCTGCCTGACTGGCTGCTACCTTTATAGGACCCCTAGTCAGTGAAGCCCCGCCCCCTAATCAGGGTTCAGCTTCTCTCCAAGCACAAAGCTCCGCCAAACCCCGACACATACAGATAATACCAATACAAAAACACACACAAATACTTTCTCCTCCAACAGAACTCCCACTCAAACTCCCCTGTTTACAGGTCTGTTTGCAAGCTCCTATGCCGCTGCCTGACGGGCTGCTACCTTTATAGGACCCCTAGTCAGTGAAGCCCCGCCCCCTAATCAGGGCTCAGCTTCTCTCGCAGCACCTAGCCCCTCCAAGGCTCTACACATACAGATACTACCAATACAAAAACACACACAAATACCTTCTCCTCCAACAGAACTCCCACTCAAACTCCCCTGTTTACAGCTCTGTTTGCTAGCTCCTGTGCCGCTGCCTGACTGGCTGCTACCTTTATAGGACCCCTAGTCAGTGAAGCCCCGCCCCCTAATCAGGGCTCAGCTTCTCTCGCAGCACCTAGCCACTGCAAGCCTCTACACATACAGATACTACCAATACAAAAACACACACAAATACCTTCTCCTCCAACAGAACTCCCACTCAAACTCCCCTGTTCACAGCTCTGTTTGCTAGCTCCTGTGCCGCTGCCTGACTGGCTGCTACCTTTATAGGACCCCTAGTCAGTGAAGCCCCGCCCCCTAATCAGGGCTCAGCTTCTCTCGCAGCACCTAGCCACTCCAAGCCTCTACACATACAGATACTACCAATACAAAAACACACACAAATACCTTCTCCTCCAACAGAACTCCCACTCAAACTCCCCTGTTCACAGCTCTGTTTGCTAGCTCCTGTGCCGCTGCCTGACTGGCTGCTACCTTTATAGGACCCCTAGTCAGTGAAGCCCCGCCCCCTAATCAGGGCTCAGCTTCTCTCCCAGCACAAAGCCCCTCCAAGCCTCTACACATACAGATACTACCAATACAAAACCAAACACACACAAATACCTTCTCGTCCAACAGAACTCCCACTCAAACTCCCCTGTTTAGAGCTCTGTTTGCTAGCTCCTGTGCCGCTGCCTGACAGGCAGCCAGCTTTATAGGACCCCTAGTCAGTGAAGCCCCGCCCCCTAATCAGGGCTCAGCTTCTCTCCCAGCACAAAGCCCCTCCAAGCCTCTACACATACAGATACTACCAATACAAAAACACACACAAATACGTTCTCCTCCAACAGAACTCCCACTCAAACTCCCCTGTTTACAGGTCTGTTTGCTAGCTCCTGTGCCGCTGCCTGACTGGCTGCTACCTTTATAGGACCCCTAGTCACTGAAGCCCCGCCCCCAAACCAGGGCTCAGCTTCTCTCCCAGCACAAAGCCCCTCCAAGCCTCTACACATACAGATACTACCAATACAAAACCAAACACACACAAATACCTTCTCCTCCAACAGAACTCCCACTCAAACTCCCCTGTTTACAGCTCTGTTTGTTAGCTCCTGTGCCGCTGCCTGACTGGCAGCTAGCTTTATAGGACCCCTAGTCAGTGAAGCCCCGCCCCTAATCAGGGCTCAGCTTCTCTCACAGCACCTAGCCCCTCCAAGCCTCTACACATACAGATAATACCAATACAAAAACACACACAAATACCTTCTCCTCCAACAGAACTCCCACTCAAACGCCCCTGTTCACAGCTCTGTTTGCTAGCTCCTGTGCCACTGCAGCTGTCTTTTCCGCTGCCTGACTGGCTGCTACCTTTATAGGACCCCTAGTCAGTGAAGCCCCGCCCCCTAATCAGGGCTCAGCTTCTCTCCCAGCACAAAGCCCCTCCAAGCCTCTACACATACAGATAATACCAATACAAAAAAACACACAAATAACTTCTCCTCCAAAAGAACTCCCACTCAAACTCCCCTGCTTACAGCTCTGTTTGCTAGCTCCTGTGCCGCTGCCTGACTGGCTCCAACCTTTATAGAACCCCTAGTCAGTGAAGCCCCGCCCCCTAATCAGGGCTCAGTTTCTCTCACAGCACCTAGCCCCTCCAAGCCTCTACACATACAGATACTACCAATACAAAAACACACACAAATACCTTCTCCTCCAACAGAACTCCCACTCAAACTCCCCTGTTCACAGCTCTGTTTGCTAGCTCCTGTGCCACTGCAGCTGTCTGTGCCGCTGCCTGACTGGCTGCTAGCTTTATAGGACCCCTAGTCAGTGAAGCCCCGCCCCTAATCAGGGCTCAGCTTCTCTCACAGCACCTAGCCCCTCCAAGCCTCTACACATACAGATAATACCAATACAAAAACACACACAAATACCTTCTCCTCCAACAGAACTCCCACTCAAACGCCCCTGTTCACAGCTCTGTTTGCTAGCTCCTGTGCCACTGCAGCTGTCTGTTCCGCTGCCTGACTGGCTGCTACCTTTATAGGACCCCTAGTCAGTGAAGCCCCGCCCCCTAATCAGGGCTCAGCTTCTCTCCCAGCACAAAGCCCCTCCAAGCCTCTACACACACAGATACTACCAATACAAAACCAAACACACACAAATACCTTCTCGTCCAACAGAACTCCCACTCAAACTCCCCTGTTTAGAGCTCTGTTTGCTAGCTCCTGTGCCGCTGCAGCTGTCTGTGCCGCTGCCTGACTGGCTGCTACCTTTATAGGACCCCTAGTCAGTGAAGCCCCGCCCCCTAATCAGGGTTCAGCTTCTCTCCAAGCACAAAGCTCCGCCAAACCCCGACACATACAGATACTACCAATAAAAAACCAAACACACACAAATACCATCTCCTCCAAAAGAATCAGTGAAGCCCCGCCCCCTAATCAGGGCCCAGCTTCTCTCCCAGCACAAAGCCCCTCCAAGCCTCTACACATACAGATACTACCAATACAAAACCAAACACACACAAATACCTTCTCCTACAACAGAACTCCCACTCAAACTCCCCTGTTTAGAGCTCTGTTTGCTAGCTCCTGTGCCGCTGCAGCTGTCTGTGCCGCTGCCTGACTGGCTGCTAGCTTTATAGGACCCCTAGTCAGTGAAGCCCCTCCCCCTAATCAGGGCTCAGCTTCTCTCCCAGCACAAAGCCCCTCCAAGCCTCTACATATACAGATACTACCAATACAAAAAAACACACAAATACCTTCTCCTCCAATAGAACTCCCACTCAAACTCCCCTGTTCACAGCTCTGTTTGCTAGCTCCTGTGCCACTGCAGCTGTCTGTGCCGCTGCCTGACTGGCTGCTACCTTTATAGGACCCCTAGTCAGTGAAGCCCCGCCCCTAATCAGGGCTCAGCTTCTCTCACAGCACCTAGCCCCTCCAAGCCTCTACACATACAGATAATACCAATACAAAAACACACACAAATACCTTCTCCTCCAACAGAACTCCCACTCAAACGCCCCTGTTCACAGCTCTGTTTGCTAGCTCCTGTGCCACTGCAGCTGTCTGTTCCGCTGCCTGACTGGCTGCTACCTTTATAGGACCCCTAGTCAGTGAAGCCCCGCCCCCTAATCAGGGTTCAGCTTCTCTCCAAGCACAAAGCTCCGCCAAACCCCGACACATACAGATACTACCAATAAAAAACCAAACACACACAAATACCATCTCCTCCAACAACTCCCACTCAAACTCCCCTGTTTACAGCTCTGTTTGCTAGCTCCTGTGCCGCTGCCTGACGGGCTGCTACCTTTATAGGACCCCTAGTCAGTGAAGCCCCGCCCCCTAATCAGGGCTCAGCTTCTCTCCCAGCACAAAGCCCCTCCAAGCCTCTACACATACAGATACTACCAATACAAAAAACACACACAAATACCTTCTCCTCCAACAGAACTCCCACTCAAACGCCCCTGTTTAGAGCTCTGTTTGCTAGCTCCTGTGCCGCTGCCTGACTGGCTGCTACCTTTATAGGACCCCTAGTCAGTCAAGCCCCGCCCCCTAATCAGGGCTCAGCTTCTCTCCCAGCACAAAGCCCCTCCAAGCCTCTACACATACAGATAATACCAATACAAAAACACACACAAATACGTTCTCCTCCAACAGAACTCCCACTCAAACCCCCTCTTTACAGCTCTGTTTGCTAGCTCCTGTGCCACTGCAGCTGTCTGTGCCGCTGCCTGACTGGCTGCTAGCTTTATAGGACCCCTAGTCAGTGAAGCCCCGCCCCCTAATCAGGGCTCAGCTTCTCTCCCAGCACAAAGCCCCTTCAAACCTCTACACATACAGGAACTACCAATACAAAAACACACACAAATACCTTCTCCTCCAACAGAACTCCCACTCCAACTCCCCTGTTTACAGCTCTGTTTGCTAGCTCCTGTGCCGCTGCAGCTGTCTGTTCCGCTGCCTGACTGGCTGCTACCTTTATAGGATCCCTAGTCAGTGAAGCCCCGCCCCCTAATCAGGGTTCAGCTTCTCTCCCAGCACAAAGCCCCTCCAAGCCTCTACATATACAGATACTACCAATACAAAAAAACACACAAATACCTTCTCCTCCAACAGAACTCCCACTCAAACTCCCCTGCTTACAGCTCTGTTTGCTAGCTCCTGTGCCGCTGCCTGACTGGCTGCTACCTTTATAGGACCCCTAGTCAGTGAAGCCCCGCCCCCTAATCAGGGTTCAGCTTCTCTCCCAGCACAAAGCCCCTCCAAGCCTCTACATATACAGATACTACCAATACAAAAACACACACAAATACCTTCTCCTCCAACAGAACTCCCACTCAAACGCCCCTGTTCACAGCTCTGTATGCTAGCTCCTGTGCCACTGCAGCTGTCTGTTCCGCTGCCTGACTGGCTGCTCCCTTTCTAGGACCCCTAATCAGTGAAGCCCCGCCCCCTAATCAGGGTTCAGCTTCTCTCCAAGCACAAAGCTCCGCCAAACCCCGACACATACAGATAATACCAATACAAAAACACACACAAATACTTTCTCCTCCAACAGAACTCCCACTCAAACTCCCCTGTTTACAGGTCTGTTTGCAAGCTCCTATGCCGCTGCCTGACGGGCTGCTACCTTTATAGGACGCCTAGTCAGTGAAGCCCCGCCCCCTAATCAGGGCTCAGCTTCTCTCGCAGCACCTAGCCCCTCCAAGGCTCTACACATACAGATACTACCAATACAAAAACACACACAAATACCTTCTCCTCCAACAGAACTCCCACTCAAACTCCCCTGTTCACAGCTCTGTTTGCTAGCTCCTGTGCCGCTGCCTGACTGGCTGCTACCTTTATAGGACCCCTAGTCAGTGAAGCCCCGCCCCCTAATCAGGGCTCAGCTTCTCTCGCAGCACCTAGCCACTGCAAGCCTCTACACATACAGATACTACCAATACAAAAACACACACAAATACCTTCTCCTCCAACAGAACTCCCACTCAAACTCCCCTGTTCACAGCTCTGTTTGCTAGCTCCTGTGCCGCTGCCTGACTGGCTGCTACCTTTATAGGACCCCTAGTCAGTGAAGCCCCGCCCCCTAATCAGGGCTCAGCTTCTCTCGCAGCACCTAGCCACTCCAAGCCTCTACACATACAGATACTACAAATACAAAAACACACACAAATACCTTCTCCTCCAACAGAACTCCCACTCAAACTCCCCTGTTCACAGCTCTGTTTGCTAGCTCCTGTGCCGCTGCCTGACTGGCTGCTACCTTTATAGGACCCCTAGTCAGTGAAGCCCCGCCCCCTAATCAGGGCTCAGCTTCTCTCCCAGCACAAAGCCCCTCCAAGCCTCTACACATACAGATACTACCAATACAAAACCAAACACACACAAATACCTTCTCGTCCAACAGAACTCCCACTCAAACTCCCCTGTTTAGAGCTCTGTTTGCTAGCTCCTGTGCCGCTGCCTGACAGGCAGCTAGCTTTATAGGACCCCTAGTCAGTGAAGCCCCGCCCCCTAATCAGGGCTCAGCTTCTCTCCCAGCACAAAGCCCCTCCAAGCCTCTACACATACAGATACTACCAATACAAAAACACACACAAATACGTTCTCCTCCAACAGAACTCCCACTCAAACTCCCCTGTTTACAGGTCTGTTTGCTAGCTCCTGTGCCGCTGCCTGACTGGCTGCTACCTTTATAGGACCCCTAGTCACTGAAGCCCCGCCCCCAAACCAGGGCTCAGCTTCTCTCCCAGCACAAAGCCCCTCCAAGCCTCTACACATACAGATACTATCAATACAAAACCAAACACACACAAATACCTTCTCCTCCAACAGAACTCCCACTCAAACTCCCCTGTTTACAGCTCTGTTTGTTAGCTCCTGTGCCGCTGCCTGACTGGCAGCTAGCTTTATAGGACCCCTAGTCAGTGAAGCCCCGCCCCCTAATCAGGGCTCAGCTTCTCTCCCAGCACAAAGCCCCTCCAAGCCTCTACACATACAGATAATACCAATACAAAAAAACACACAAATACCTTCTCCTCCAAAAGAACTCCCACTCAAACTCCCCTGCTTACAGCTCTGTTTGCTAGCTCCTGTGCCGCTGCCTGACTGGCTCCAACCTTTATAGAACCCCTAGTCAGTGAAGCCCCGCCCCCTAATCAGGGCTCAGTTTCTCTCACAGCACCTAGCCCCTCCAAGCCTCTACACATACAGATACTACCAATACAAAAACACACACAAATACCTTCTCCTCCAACAGAACTCCCACTCAAACTCCCCTGTTCACAGCTCTGTTTGCTAGCTCCTGTGCCACTGCAGCTGTCTGTGCCGCTGCCTGACTGGCTGCTAGCTTTATAGGACCCCTAGTCAGTGAAGCCCCGCCCCTAATCAGGGCTCAGCTTCTCTCACAGCACCTAGCCCCTCCAAGCCTCTACACATACAGATAATACCAATACAAAAACACACACAAATACCTTCTCCTCCAACAGAACTCCCACTCAAACGCCCCTGTTCACAGCTCTGTTTGCTAGCTCCTGTGCCACTGCAGCTGTCTGTTCCGCTGCCTGACTGGCTGCTACCTTTATAGGACCCCTAGTCAGTGAAGCCCCGCCCCCTAATCAGGGCTCAGCTTCTCTCCCAGCACAAAGCCCCTCCAAGCCTCTACACACACAGATACTACCAATACAAAACCAAACACACACAAATACCTTCTCGTCCAACAGAACTCCCACTCAAACTCCCCTGTTTAGAGCTCTGTTTGCTAGCTCCTGTGCCGCTGCAGCTGTCTGTGCCGCTGCCTGACTGGCTGCTACCTTTATAGGACCCCTAGTCAGTGAAGCCCCGCCCCCTAATCAGGGTTCAGCTTCTCTCCAAGCACAAAGCTCCGCCAAACCCCGACACATACAGATACTACCAATAAAAAACCAAACACACACAAATACCATCTCCTCCAAAAGAATCAGTGAAGCCCCGCCCCCTAATCAGGGCCCAGCTTCTCTCCCAGCACAAAGCCCCTCCAAGCCTCTACACATACAGATACTACCAATACAAAACCAAACACACACAAATACCTTCTCCTACAACAGAACTCCCACTCAAACTCCCCTGTTTAGAGCTCTGTTTGCTAGCTCCTGTGCCGCTGCAGCTGTCTGTGCCGCTGCCTGACTGGCTGCTAGCTTTATAGGACCCCTAGTCAGTGAAGCCCCTCCCCCTAATCAGGGCTCAGCTTCTCTCCCAGCACAAAGCCCCTCCAAGCCTCTACATATACAGATACTACCAATACAAAAAAACACACAAATACCTTCTCCTCCAACAGAACTCCCACTCAAACTCCCCTGTTCACAGCTCTGTTTGCTAGCTCCTGTGCCACTGCAGCTGTCTGTGCCGCTGCCTGACTGGCTGCTACCTTTATAGGACCCCTAGTCAGTGAAGCCCCGCCCCTAATCAGGGCTCAGCTTCTCTCACAGCACCTAGCCCCTCCAAGCCTCTACACATACAGATAATACCAATACAAAAACACACACAAATACCTTCTCCTCCAACAGAACTCCCACTCAAACGCCCCTGTTCACAGCTCTGTTTGCTAGCTCCTGTGCCACTGCAGCTGTCTGTTCCGCTGCCTGACTGGCTGCTACCTTTATAGGACCCCTAGTCAGTGAAGCCCCGCCCCCTAATCAGGGTTCAGCTTCTCTCCAAGCACAAAGCTCCGCCAAACCCCGACACATACAGATACTACCAATAAAAAACCAAACACACACAAATACCATCTCCTCCAACAACTCCCACTCAAACTCCCCTGTTTACAGCTCTGTTTGCTAGCTCCTGTGCCGCTGCCTGACGGGCTGCTACCTTTATAGGACCCCTAGTCAGTGAAGCCCCGCCCCCTAATCAGGGCTCAGCTTCTCTCGCAGCACCTAGCCCCTCCAAGCCTCTACACATACAGATACTACCAATACAAAAACACACACAAATACCTTCTCCTCCAACAGAACTCCCACTCAAACTCCCCTGTTCACAGCTCTGTTTGCTAGCTCCTGTGCCGCTGCCTGACTGGCTGCTACCTTTATAGGACCCCTAGTCAGTGAAGCCCCGCCCCCTAATCAGGGCTCAGCTTCTCTCGCAGCACCTAGCCACTCCAAGCCTCTACACATACAGATACTACCAATACAAAAACACACACAAATACCTTCTCCTCCAACAGAACTCCCACTCAAACTCCCCTGTTTACAGGTCTGTTTGCTAGCTCCTGTGCCGCTGCCTGACTGGCTGCTACCTTTATAGGACCCCTAGTCACTGAAGCCCCGCCCCCAAACCAGGGCTCAGCTTCTCTCCCAGCACAAAGCCCCTCCAAGCCTCTACACATACAGATACTACCAATACAAAACCAAACACACACAAATACCTTCTCCTCCAACAGAACTCCCACTCAAACTCCCCTGTTTACAGCTCTGTTTGTTAGCTCCTGTGCCGCTGCCTGACTGGCAGCTAGCTTTATAGGACCCCTAGTCAGTGAAGCCCCGCCCCTAATCAGGGCTCAGCTTCTCTCACAGCACCTAGCCCCTCCAAGCCTCTACACATACAGATAATACCAATACAAAAACACACACAAATACCTTCTCCTCCAACAGAACTCCCACTCAAACGCCCCTGTTCACAGCTCTGTTTGCTAGCTCCTGTGCCACTGCAGCTGTCTTTTCCGCTGCCTGACTGGCTGCTACCTTTATAGGACCCCTAGTCAGTGAAGCCCCGCCCCCTAATCAGGGCTCAGCTTCTCTCCCAGCACAAAGCCCCTCCAAGCCTCTACACATAAAGATAATACCAATACAAAAAAACACACAAATACCTTCTCCTCCAAAAGAACTCCCACTCAAACTCCCCTGCTTACAGCTCTGTTTGCTAGCTCCTGTGCCGCTGCCTGACTGGCTCCAACCTTTATAGAACCCCTAGTCAGTGAAGCCCCGCCCCCTAATCAGGGCTCAGTTTCTCTCACAGCACCTAGCCCCTCCAAGCCTCTACACATACAGATACTACCAATACAAAAACACACACAAATACCTTCTCCTCCAACAGAACTCCCACTCAAACTCCCCTGTTCACAGCTCTGTTTGCTAGCTCCTGTGCCACTGCAGCTGTCTGTGCCGCTGCCTGACTGGCTGCTAGCTTTATAGGACCCCTAGTCAGTGAAGCCCCGCCCCTAATCAGGGCTCAGCTTCTCTCACAGCACCTAGCCCCTCCAAGCCTCTACACATACAGATAATACCAATACAAAAACACACACAAATACCTTCTCCTCCAACAGAACTCCCACTCAAACGCCCCTGTTCACAGCTCTGTTTGCTAGCTCCTGTGCCACTGCAGCTGTCTGTTCCGCTGCCTGACTGGCTGCTACCTTTATAGGACCCCTAGTCAGTGAAGCCCCGCCCCCTAATCAGGGCTCAGCTTCTCTCCCAGCACAAAGCCCCTCCAAGCCTCTACACACACAGATACTACCAATACAAAACCAAACACACACAAATACCTTCTCGTCCAACAGAACTCCCACTCAAACTCCCCTGTTTAGAGCTCTGTTTGCTAGCTCCTGTGCCGCTGCAGCTGTCTGTGCCGCTGCCTGACTGGCTGCTACCTTTATAGGACCCCTAGTCAGTGAAGCCCCGCCCCCTAATCAGGGTTCAGCTTCTCTCCAAGCACAAAGCTCCGCCAAACCCCGACACATACAGATACTACCAATAAAAAACCAAACACACACAAATACCATCTCCTCCAAAAGAATCAGTGAAGCCCCGCCCCCTAATCAGGGCCCAGCTTCTCTCCCAGCACAAAGCCCCTCCAAGCCTCTACACATACAGATACTACCAATACAAAACCAAACACACACAAATACCTTCTCCTACAACAGAACTCCCACTCAAACTCCCCTGTTTAGAGCTCTGTTTGCTAGCTCCTGTGCCGCTGCAGCTGTCTGTTCCGCTGCCTGACTGGCTGCTACCTTTATAGGACCCCTAGTCAGTGAAGCCCCGCCCCCTAAGAAGGGCCCAGCTTCTCTCCCAGCACAAAGGCCCTCCAAGCCTCTACACATACAGATACTACCAATACAAAACCAAACACACACAAATACCTTCTCCTCCAACAGAACTCCCACTCAAACTCCCCTGCTTACAGCTCTGTTTGCTAGCTCCTGTGCCGCTGTCTGACTGGCTCCTACCTTTATAGGACCCCTAGTCAGTGAAGCCCCGCCCCCTGATCAGGGCTCAGCTTCTCTCCCAGCACAAAGCCCCTCCAAGCCTCTACATATACAGATACTACCAATACAAAAAAATACACAAATACCTTCTCCTCCAACAGAACTCCCACTCAAACTCCCCTGTTTACAGATCTGTTTGCTAGCTCCTGTGCCGCTGCCTGACTGGCTGCTACCTTTATAGGACCGCTAGTCAGTGAAGCCCCGCCCCCTAATCAGGGCTCAGCTTCTGTCCCAGCACAAAGCCCGTACACAAACAGATACTACCAATACAAAACCGAACACACACAAATACCTTCTCCTCCAACAGAACTCCCACTCAAACTGCCCTGTTTACAGGTCTGTTTGCTAGCTCCTGTGCCGCTGCCTGACTGGCTGGTACCTTTATAGGACCCCTAGTCAGTGAAGCCCCGCCCCCTAATCAGGGCTCAGCTTCTCTCCCAGCACAGAGCCCCTCCAAGCCTCTACACATACAGATACTACCAATACAAAACCAAACACACACAAATACCTTCTCCTCCAACAGAACTCCCACTCAAACTCCCCTCTTTACAGCCCTGTTTGCTAGCTGCTGTGCCACTGCAGCTGTCTGTGCCGCTGCCTGACTGGCTGCTACCTTTATAGGACCGCTAATCAGTGAAGCCCCGCCCCCTAATCAGGGCCCAGCTTCTCTCCCATCACAAAGCCCCTCCAAGCCTCTACACATACAGATAATACGAATACAAAAACACACACAAATACCTTCTCCTCCAACAGAACTCCCACTCAAACTGCCCTGTTTACAGGTCTGTTTGCTAGCTCCTGTGCCGCTGCCTGACTGGCTGGTACCTTTATAGGACCCCTAGTCAGTGAAGCCCCGCCCCCTAATCAGGGCTCAGCTTCTCTCCCAGCACAGAGCCCCTCCAAGCCTCTACACATACAGATACTACCAATACAAAACCAAACACACACAAATACCTTCTCCTCCAACAGAACTCCCACTCAAACTCCCCTCTTTACAGCCCTGTTTGCTAGCTGCTGTGCCACTGCAGCTGTCTGTGCCGCTGCCTGACTGGCTGCTACCTTTATAGGACCGCTAATCAGTGAAGCCCCGCCCCCTAATCAGGGCCCAGCTTCTCTCCCATCACAAAGCCCCTCCAAGCCTCTACACATACAGATAATACGAATACAAAAACACACACAAATACCTTCTCCTCCAACAGAACTCCCACTCAAACTCCCCTGTTTACAGCTCTGTTTGCTAGCTCCTGTGCCGCTGCCTGACTGGCTGCTACCTTTATAGGACCCCTAGTCACTGAAGCCCCGCCCCCTAATCAGGGCTCAGCTTCTCTCGCAGCACCTAGCCCCTCCAAGCCTCTACACATACAGATACTACCAATACAAAAACACACACAAATACCTTCTCCTCCAACAGAACTCGCACTCAAACTCCCCTGTTTACAACTCTGTTTGCAAGCTCCTCTGCCGCTGCAGCTCTCTGTGCCACTGCCTGACTGGCTCCTACCTTTATAGGACCCCTAGTCAGTGAAGCCCCGCCCCCTGATCAGGGCTCAGCTTCTCTCCCAGCACAAAGCCCCTGCACATACAGATACTACCAATGCAAAACCAAACACACACAAATACCTTCTCCTCCAACAGAACTCCCACTCAAACTCCCCTGTTCACAGCTCTGTTTGCTAGCTCCTGTGCCACTGCAGCTGTCTGTGCCGCTGCCTGACTGGCTGCTACCTATATAGGACCCCTAGTCAGTGAAGCCCCGCCCCTAATCAGGGCTCAGCTTCTCTCACAGCACCTAGCCCCTCCAAGCCTCTACACATACAGATAATACCAATACAAAAACACACACAAATACCTTCTCCTCCAACAGAACTCCCACTCAAACGCCCCTGTTCACAGCTCTGTTTGCTAGCTCCTGTGCCACTGCAGCTGTCTGTTCCGCTGCCTGACTGGCTGCTACCTTTATAGGACCCCTAGTCAGTGAAGCCCCGCCCCCTAATCAGGGTTCAGCTTCTCTCCCAGCACAAAGCCTCTCCAAGCCTCTACACATACAGATACTACCAATACAAAACCAAACACACACAAATACCTTCTCCTCCAACAGAACTCCCACTCAAACTCCCCTCTTTACAGCTCTGTTTGCTAGCTCCTGTGCCACTGCAGCTGTCTGTGCCGCTGCCTGACTGGCTGCTCCCTTTCTAGGACCCCTAATCAGTGAAGCCCCGCCCCCTAATCAGGGCCCAGCTTCTCTCCCAGCACAAAGCCCCTCCAAGCCTCTACACATACAGATAATACCAATACAAAAACACACACAAATACGTTCTCCTCCAACAGAACTCCCACTCAAACTCCCCTGTTTACAGGTCTGTTTGCTAGCTCCTGTGCCGCTGCCTGACGGGCTGCTACCTTTATAGGACCCCAAGTCAGTGAAGCCCCGCCCCCTAATCAGGGCTCAGCTTCTCTCGCAGCACCTAGCCCCTCCAAGCCTCTACACATACAGATACTACCAATACAAAAACACACACAAATACCTTCTCCTCCAACAGAACTCCCACTCAAACTCCCCTGTTCACAGCTCTGTTTGCTAGCTCCTGTGCCGCTGCCTGACTGGCTGCTACCTTTATAGGACCCCTAGTCAGTGAAGCCCCGCCCCTAATCAGGGCTCAGCTTCTCTCACAGCACCTAGCCCCTCCAAGCCTCTACACATACAGATAATACCAATACAAAAACACACACAAATACCTTCTCCTCCAACAGAACTCCCACTCAAACTCCCCTGTTTACAGGTCTGTTTGCTAGCTCCTGTGCCGCTGCCTGACGGGCTGCTACCTTTATAGGACCCCAAGTCAGTGAAGCCCCGCCCCCTAATCAGGGCTCAGCTTCTCTCGCAGCACCTAGCCCCTCCAAGCCTCTACACATACAGATACTACCAATACAAAAACACACACAAATACCTTCTCCTCCAACAGAACTCCCACTCAAACTCCCCTGTTCACAGCTCTGTTTGCTAGCTCCTGTGCCGCTGCCTGACTGGCTGCTACCTTTATAGGACCCCTAGTCAGTGAAGCCCCGCCCCCTAATCAGGGCTCAGCTTCTCTCGCAGCACCTAGCCCCTCCAAGCCTCTACATATACAGATACTACCAATACAAAAAAACACACAAATACCTTCTCCTCCAACAGAACTCCCACTCAAACTCCCCTCTTTACAGCTCTGTTTGCTAGCTCCTGTGCCACTGCAGCTGTCTGTGCCGCTGCCTGACTGGCTGCTCCCTTTCTAGGGCCCCTAATCAGTGAAGCCCCGCCCCCTAATCAGGGCCCAGCTTCTCTCCCAGCACAAAGCCCCTCCAAGCCTCTACACATACAGATAATACCAACACAAAAACACACACAAATACGTTCTCCTCCAAAAGAACTCCCACTCAAACTCCCCTGTTTACAGGTCTGTTTGCTAGCTCCTGTGCCGCTGCCTGACTGGCTGGTACCTTTATAGGACCCCTAGTCAGTGAAGCCCCGCCCCCTAATCAGGGCTCAGCTTCTCTCCCAGCACAGAGCCCCTCCAAGCCTCTACACATACAGATACTACCAATACAAAACCAAACACACACAAATACCTTCTCCTCCAACAGAACTCCCACTCAAACTCCCCTCTTTACAGCCCTGTTTGCTAGCTGCTGTGCCACTGCAGCTGTCTGTGCCGCTGCCTGACTGGCTGCTACCTTTATAGGACCGCTAATCAGTGAAGCCCCGCCCCCTAATCAGGGCCCAGCTTCTCTCCCATCACAAAGCCCCTCCAAGCCTCTACACATACAGATAATACGAATACAAAAACACACACAAATACCTTCTCCTCCAACAGAACTCCCACTCAAACTCCCCTGTTTACAGCTCTGTTTGCTAGCTCCTGTGCCGCTGCCTGACTGGCTGCTACCTTTATAGGACCCCTAGTCACTGAAGCCCCGCCCCCTAATCAGGGCTCAGCTTCTCTCGCAGCACCTAGCCCCTCCAAGCCTCTACACATACAGATACTACCAATACAAAAACACACACAAATACCTTCTCCTCCAACAGAACTCGCACTCAAACTCCCCTGTTTACAACTCTGTTTGCAAGCTCCTCTGCCGCTGCAGCTCTCTGTGCCACTGCCTGACTGGCTCCTACCTTTATAGGACCCCTAGTCAGTGAAGCCCCGCCCCCTGATCAGGGCTCAGCTTCTCTCCCAGCACAAAGCCCCTGCACATACAGATACTACCAATGCAAAACCAAACACACACAAATACCTTCTCCTCCAACAGAACTCCCACTCAAACTCCCCTGTTCACAGCTCTGTTTGCTAGCTCCTGTGCCACTGCAGCTGTCTGTGCCGCTGCCTGACTGGCTGCTACCTATATAGGACCCCTAGTCAGTGAAGCCCCGCCCCTAATCAGGGCTCAGCTTCTCTCACAGCACCTAGCCCCTCCAAGCCTCTACACATACAGATAATACCAATACAAAAACACACACAAATACCTTCTCCTCCAACAGAACTCCCACTCAAACTCCCCTCTTTACAGCTCTGTTTGCTAGCTCCTGTGCCACTGCAGCTGTCTGTGCCGCTGCCTGACTGGCTGCTCCCTTTCTAGGACCCCTAATCAGTGAAGCCCCGCCCCCTAATCAGGGCCCAGCTTCTCTCCCAGCACAAAGCCCCTCCAAGCCTCTACACATACAGATAATACCAATACAAAAACACACACAAATACGTTCTCCTCCAACAGAACTCCCACTCAAACTCCCCTGTTTACAGGTCTGTTTGCTAGCTCCTGTGCCGCTGCCTGACGGGCTGCTACCTTTATAGGACCCCAAGTCAGTGAAGCCCCGCCCCCTAATCAGGGCTCAGCTTCTCTCGCAGCACCTAGCCCCTCCAAGCCTCTACACATACAGATACTACCAATACAAAAACACACACAAATACCTTCTCCTCCAACAGAACTCCCACTCAAACTCCCCTGTTCACAGCTCTGTTTGCTAGCTCCTGTGCCGCTGCCTGACTGGCTGCTACCTTTATAGGACCCCTAGTCAGTGAAGCCCCGCCCCTAATCAGGGCTCAGCTTCTCTCACAGCACCTAGCCCCTCCAAGCCTCTACACATACAGATAATACCAATACAAAAACACACACAAATACCTTCTCCTCCAACAGAACTCCCACTCAAACTCCCCTGTTTACAGGTCTGTTTGCTAGCTCCTGTGCCGCTGCCTGACGGGCTGCTACCTTTATAGGACCCCAAGTCAGTGAAGCCCCGCCCCCTAATCAGGGCTCAGCTTCTCTCGCAGCACCTAGCCCCTCCAAGCCTCTACACATACAGATACTACCAATACAAAAACACACACAAATACCTTCTCCTCCAACAGAACTCCCACTCAAACTCCCCTGTTCACAGCTCTGTTTGCTAGCTCCTGTGCCGCTGCCTGACTGGCTGCTACCTTTATAGGACCCCTAGTCAGTGAAGCCCCGCCCCCTAATCAGGGCTCAGCTTCTCTCGCAGCACCTAGCCCCTCCAAGCCTCTACATATACAGATACTACCAATACAAAAAAACACACAAATACCTTCTCCTCCAACAGAACTCCCACTCAAACTCCCCTCTTTACAGCTCTGTTTGCTAGCTCCTGTGCCACTGCAGCTGTCTGTGCCGCTGCCTGACTGGCTGCTCCCTTTCTAGGGCCCCTAATCAGTGAAGCCCCGCCCCCTAATCAGGGCCCAGCTTCTCTCCCAGCACAAAGCCCCTCCAAGCCTCTACACATACAGATAATACCAACACAAAAACACACACAAATACGTTCTCCTCCAAAAGAACTCCCACTCAAACTCCCCTGTTTACAGGTCTGTTTGCTAGCTCCTGTGCCGCTGCCTGACTGGCTGCTACCTTTATAGGACCCCTAGTCACTGAAGCCCCGCCCCCAAACCAGGGCTCAGCTTCTCTCCCAGCACAAAGCCCCTTCAAACCTCTACACATACAGGAACTACCAATACAAAACCAAACACACACAAATACCTTCTCCTCCAACAGAACTCCCACTCAAACTCCCCTGTTTACAGCTCTGTTTGCTAGCTCCTGTGCCGCTGCAGCTGTCTGTTCCGCTGCCTGACTGGCTGCTACCTTTATAGGATCCCTAGTCAGTGAAGCCCCGCCCCCTAATCAGGGTTCAGCTTCTCTCCCAGCACAAAGCCCCTCCAAGCCTCTACATATACAGATACTACCAATACAAAAAAACACACAAATACCTTCTCCTCCAACAGAACTCCCACTCAAACTCCGCTGCTTACAGCTCTGTTTGCTAGCTCCTGTGCCGCTGCCTGACTGGCTGCTACCTTTATAGGACCCCTCGTCAGTGAAGCCCCGCCCCTTAATCAGGGTTCAGCTTCTCTCCCAGCACAAAGCCCCTCCAAGCCTCTACATATACAGATACTACCAATACAAAAAAACACACAAATACCTTCTCCTCCAACAGAACTCCCACTCAAACTCCCCTGTTCACAGCTCTGTTTGCTAGCTCCTGTGCCACTGCAGCTGTCTGTTCCGCTGCCTGACTGGCTGCTACCTTTATAGGACCCCTAGTCAGTGAAGCCCCGCCCCTAATCAGGGCTCAGCTTCTCTCACAGCACCTAGCCCCTCCAAGCCTCTACACATACAGATAATACCAATACAAAAACACACACAAATACCTTCTCCTCCAACAGAACTCCCACTCAAACGCCCCTGTTCACAGCTCTGTTTGCTAGCTCCTGTGCCACTGCAGCTGTCTGTTCCGCTGCCTGACTGGCTGCTACCTTTATAGGACCCCTAGTCAGTTAAGCCCCGCCCCCTAATCAGGGTTCAGCTTCTCTCCAAGCACAAAGCTCCGCAAACCCCGACACATACAGATACTACCAATAAAAAACCAAACACACACAAATACCTTCTCCTGCAACAGAACTCCCACTCAAACTCCCCTGTTCACAGCTCTGTTTGCTAGCTCCTGTGCCGCTGCCTGACTGGCTGCTACCTTTATAGGACCCCTAGTCAGTGAAGCCCCGCCCCCTAATCAGGGCTCAGCTTCTCTCCCAGCACAAAGCCCCTCCAAGCCTCTACACATACAGATAATACCAATACAAAAACACACACAAATACGTTCTCCTCCAACAGAACTCCCACTCAAACTCCCCTGTTTACAGGTCTGTTTGCTAGCTCCTGTGCCGCTGCCTGACTGGCTGCTACCTTTATAGGACCCCTAGTCAGTGAAGCCCCGCCCCCTAATCAGGGCTCAGCTTCTGTCCCAGCACAAAGCCCGTACACAAACAGATACTACCAATACAAAACCGAACACACACAAATACCTTCTCCTCCAACAGAACTCCCACTCAAACTCCCCTCTTTACAGCTCTGTTTGCTAGCTGCTGTGCCACTGCAGCTGTCTGTGCCGCTGCCTGACTGGCTGCTACCTTTATAGGACCGCTAATCAGTGAAGCCCCGCCCCCTAATCAGGGCCCAGCTTCTCTCCCATCACAAAGCCCCTCCAAGCCTCTACACATACAGATAATACGAATACAAAAACACACACAAATACCTTCTCCTCCAACAGAACTCCCACTCAAACTCCCCTGTTTACAGCTCTGTTTGCTAGCTCCTGTGCCGCTGCCTGACTGGCTGCTACCTTTATAGGACCCCTAGTCAGTGAAGCCCCGCCCCCTAATCAGGGCTCAGCTTCTCTCGCAGCACCTAGCCCCTCCAAGCCTCTACACATACAGATACTACCAATACAAAAACACACACAAATACCTTCTCCTCCAACAGAACTCGCACTCAAACTCCCCTGTTTACAACTCTGTTTGCAAGCTCCTCTGCCGCTGCAGCTCTCTGTGCCACTGCCTGACTGGCTCCTACCTTTATAGGACCCCTAGTCAGTGAAGCCCCGCCCCCTGATCAGGGCTCAGCTTCTCTCCCAGCACAAAGCCCCTGCACATACAGATACTACCAATGCAAAACCAAACACACACAAATACCTTCTCCTCCAACAGAACTCCCACTCAAACTCCCCTGTTCACAGCTCTGTTTCCTAGCTCCTGTGCCACTGCAGCTGTCTGTGCCGCTCCCTGACTGGCTGCTACCTTTATAGGACCCCTAGTCAGTGAAGCCCCGCCCCTAATCAGGGCTCAGCTTCTCTCACAGCACCTAGCCCCTCCAAGCCTCTACACATACAGATAATACCAATACAAAAACACACACAAATACCTTCTCCTCCAACAGAACTCCCACTCAAACGCCCCTGTTCACAGCTCTGTTTGCTAGCTCCTGTGCCACTGCAGCTGTCTGTTCCGCTGCCTGACTGGCTGCTACCTTTATAGGACCCCTAGTCAGTGAAGCCCCGCCCCCTAATCAGGGTTCAGCTTCTCTCCCAGCACAAAGCCTCTCCAAGCCTCTACACATACAGATACTACCAATACAAAACCCAACACACACAAATACCTTCTCCTCCAACAGAACTCCCACTCAAACTCCCCTCTTTACAGCTCTGTTTGCTAGCTCCTGTGCCGCTGCCTGACTGGCTGCTACCTTTATAGGACCGCTAGTCAGTGAAGCCCCGCCCCCTAATCAGGGCTCAGCTTCTGTCCCAGCACAAAGCCCGTACACATACAGATACTACCAATACAAAACCGAACACACACAAATACCTTCTCCTCCAACAGAACTCCCACTCAAACTGCCCTGTTTACAGGTCTGTTTGCTAGCTCCTGTGCCGCTGCCTGACTGGCTGGTACCTTTATAGGACCCCTAGTCAGTGAAGCCCCGCCCCCTAATCAGGGCTCAGCTTCTCTCCCAGCACAAAGCCCCTCCAAGCCTCTACATATACAGATACTACCAATACAAAACCAAACACACACAAATACCTTCTCCTCCAACAGAACTCCCACTCAAACTCCCCTGTTCACAGCTCTGTTTGCTAGCTCCTGTGCCACTGCAGCTGTCTGTGCCGCTGCCTGACTGGCTGCTCCCTTTATAGGACCCCTAGTCAGTGAAGCCCCGCCCCTAATCAGGGCTCAGCTTCTCTCACAGCACCTAGCCCCTCCCAGCCTCTACACATACAGATAATACCAATACAAAAACACACACAAATACCTTCTCCTCCAACAGAACTCCCACTCAAACTCCCCTGTTTAGAGCTCTGTTTGCTCGCTCCTGTGCCGCTGCAGCTGTCTGTGCCGCTGCCTGACTGGCTGCTCCCTTTCTAGGACCCCTAATCAGTGAAGCCCCGCCCCCTAATCAGGGCCCAGCTTCTCTCCCAGCACAAAGCCCCTCCAAGCCTCTACACATACAGATAATACCAATACAAAAACAAAAACAAATACGTTCTCCTCCAACAGAACTCCCACTCAAACTCCCCTGTTTACAGGTCTGTTTGCTAGCTCCTGTGCCGCTGCCTGACTGGCTGCTACCTTTATAGGACCCCTAGTCAGTGAAGCCCCGCCCCCTAATCAGGGCTCTGCTTCTCTCGCAGCACCTAGCCCCTCCAAGCCTCTACACATACAGATACTACCAATACAAAAACACACACAAATACCTTCTCCTCCAACAGAACTCCCACTCAAACTCCCCTGTTCACAGCTCTGTTTGCTAGCTCCTGTGCCGCTGCCTGACTGGCTGCTCCCTTTCTAGGACCCCTAATCAGTGAAGCCCCGCCCCCTAATCAGGGCCCAGCTTCTCTCCCATCACAAAGCCCCTCCAAGCCTCAACACATACAGATAATACCAATACAAAAACACACACAAATACCTTCTCCTCCAAAAGAACTCCCACTCAAACCCCCCTGTTTACAGCTCAGTTTGCTAGCTCCTGTGCCGCTGCAGCTGTCTGTGCCGCTGCCTGACTGGCTGCTCCCTTTATAGGACACCTAGTCAGTGAAGCCCCGCCCCCTAATCAGGGCCCAGCTTCTCTCCCAGCACAAAGCCCCTCCAAGCCTCTACACATACAGATAATACCAATACAAAAACACACACTAATACCTTCTCCTCCAACAGAACTCCCACTCAAACTCCCCTGTTCACAGCTCTGTTTGCTAGCTCCTGTGCCGCTGCCTGACTGGCTGCTACCTTTATAGGACCCCTCGTCAGTGAAGCCCCGCCCCCTAATCAGGGCTCAGCTTCTCTCGCAGCACCTAGCCCCTTCAAGCCTCTACACATACAGATACTACCAATACAAACACACACACAAATACCTTCTCCTCCAACAGAACTCCCACTCAAACTCCCCTGTTTACAGCTCTGTTTGCTAGCTCCTGTGCCGCTGCCTGACTGGCTGCTACCTTTATAGGACCCCTAGTCAGTGAAGCCCCGCCCCCTAATCAGGGCTCAGCTTCTCTCGCAGCACCTAGCCCCTCCAAGCCTCTACACATACAGATACTACCAATACAAAAACACACACAAATACCTTCTCCTCCAACAGAACTCCCACTCAAACTCCCCTGTTCACAGCTCTGTTTGCTAGCTCCTGTGCCGCTGCCTGACTGGCTGCTCCCTTTCTAGGACCCCTAATCAGTGAAGCCCCGCCCCCTAATCAGGGCCCAGCTTCTCTCCCATCACAAAGCCCCTCCAAGCCTCAACACATACAGATAATACCAATACAAAAACACACACAAATACCTTCTCCTCCAAAAGAACTCCCACTCAAACCCCCCTGTTTACAGCTCAGTTTGCTAGCTCCTGTGCCGCTGCAGCTGTCTGTGCCGCTGCCTGACTGGCTGCTCCCTTTATAGGACACCTAGTCAGTGAAGCCCCGCCCCCTAATCAGGGCCCAGCTTCTCTCCCAGCACAAAGCCCCTCCAAGCCTCTACACATACAGATAATACCAATACAAAACACACACTAATACCTTCTCCTCCAACAGAACTCCCACTCAAACTCCCCTGTTCACAGCTCTGTTTGCTAGCTCCTGTGCCGCTGCCTGACTGGCTGCTACCTTTATAGGACCCCTCGTCAGTGAAGCCCCGCCCCCTAATCAGGGCTCAGCTTCTCTCGCAGCACCTAGCCCCTTCAAGCCTCTACACATACAGATACTACCAATACAAAAACACACACAAATACCTTCTCCTCCAACAGAACTCCCACTCAAACTCCCCTGTTTACAGCTCTGTTTGCTAGCTCCTGTGCCGCTGCAGCTGTCTGTTCCGCTGCCTGACTGGCTGCTACCTTTATAGGACCCCTAGTCAGTGAAGCCCCGCCCCCTAATCAGGGTTCAGCTTCTCTCCAAGCACAAAGCCCCGCCAAACCCCTTCACATACACATACTACCAATAAAAAACCAAACACACAAATACCTTCTCCTCCAACAGAACTCCCACTCAAACTCCCCTGCTTACAGCTCTGTTTGCTAGCTCCTGTGCCGCTGTCTGACTGGCTCCTACCTTTATAGGACCCCTAGTCAGTGAAGCCCCGCCCCCTGATCAGGGCTCAGCTTCTCTCCCAGCACAAAGCCCCTCCAAGCCTCTACATATACAGATACTACCAATACAAAAAAATACACAAATACCTTCTTCTCCAACAGAACTCCCACTCAAACTGCCCTGTTTACAGGTCTGTTTGCTAGCTCCTGTGCCGCTGCCTGACTGGCTGGTACCTTTATAGGACCCCTAGTCAGTGAAGCCCCGCCCCCTAATCAGGGCTCAGCTTCTCTCCCAGCACAGAGCCCCTCCAAGCCTCTACACATACAGATACTACCAATACAAAACCAAACACACACAAATACCTTCTCCTCCAACAGAACTCCCACTCAAACTCCCCTCTTTACAGCTCTGTTTGCTAGCTGCTGTGCCACTGCAGCTGTCTGTGCCGCTGCCTGACTGGCTGCTACCTTTATAGGACCGCTAATCAGTGAAGCCCCGCCCCCTAATCAGGGCCCAGCTTCTCTCCCATCACAAAGCCCCTCCAAGCCTCTACACATACAGATAATACGAATACAAAAACACACACAAATACCTTCTCCTCCAACAGAACTCCCACTCAAACTCCCCTGTTTACAGCTCTGTTTGCTAGCTCCTGTGCCGCTGCCTGACTGGCTGCTACCTTTATAGGACCCCTAGTCAGTGAAGCCCCGCCCCCTAATCAGGGCTCAGCTTCTCTCGCAGCACCTAGCCCCTCCAAGCCTCTACACATACAGATACTACCAATACAAAAACACACACAAATACCTTCTCCTCCAACAGAACTCGCACTCAAACTCCCCTGTTTACAACTCTGTTTGCAAGCTCCTCTGCCGCTGCAGCTCTCTGTGCCACTGCCTGACTGGCTCCTACCTTTATAGGACCCCTAGTCAGTGAAGCCCCGCCCCCTGATCAGGGCTCAGCTTCTCTCCCAGCACAAAGCCTCTCCAAGCCTCTACACATACAGATACTACCAATACAAAACCAAACACACACAAATACCTTCTCCTCCAACAGAACTCCCACTCAAACTCCCCTCTTTACAGCTCTGTTTGCTAGCTCCTGTGCCACTGCAGCTGTCTGTGCCGCTGCCTGACTGGCTGCTCCCTTTCTAGGACCCCTAATCAGTGAAGCCCCGCCCCCTAATCAGGGCCCAGCTTCTCTCCCAGCACAAAGCCCCTCCAAGCCTCTACACATACAGATAATACCAATACAAAAACACACACAAATACGTTCTCCTCCAACAGAACTCCCACTCAAACTCCCCTGTTTACAGGTCTGTTTGCTAGCTCCTGTGCCACTGCAGCTGTCTTTTCCGCTGCCTGACTGGCTGCTACCTTTATAGGACCCCTAGTCAGTGAAGCCCCGCCCCCTAATCAGGGCTCAGCTTCTCTCCCAGCACAAAGCCCCTCCAAGCCTCTACACATACAGATAATACCAATACAAAAAAACACACAAATACCTTCTCCTCCAAAAGAACTCCCACTCAAACTCCCCTGCTTACAGCTCTGTTTGCTAGCTCCTGTGCCGCTGCCTGACTGGCTCCAACCTTTATAGAACCCCTAGTCAGTGAAGCCCCGCCCCCTAATCAGGGCTCAGTTTCTCTCACAGCACCTAGCCCCTCCAAGCCTCTACACATACAGATACTACCAATACAAAAACACACACAAATACCTTCTCCTCCAACAGAACTCCCACTCAAACTCCCCTGTTCACAGCTCTGTTTGCTAGCTCCTGTGCCACTGCAGCTGTCTGTGCCGCTGCCTGACTGGCTGCTAGCTTTATAGGACCCCTAGTCAGTGAAGCCCCGCCCCTAATCAGGGCTCAGCTTCTCTCACAGCACCTAGCCCCTCCAAGCCTCTACACATACAGATAATACCAATACAAAAACACACACAAATACCTTCTCCTCCAACAGAACTCCCACTCAAACGCCCCTGTTCACAGCTCTGTTTGCTAGCTCCTGTGCCACTGCAGCTGTCTGTTCCGCTGCCTGACTGGCTGCTACCTTTATAGGACCCCTAGTCAGTGAAGCCCCGCCCCCTAATCAGGGCTCAGCTTCTCTCCCAGCACAAAGCCCCTCCAAGCCTCTACACACACAGATACTACCAATACAAAACCAAACACACACAAATACCTTCTCGTCCAACAGAACTCCCACTCAAACTCCCCTGTTTAGAGCTCTGTTTGCTAGCTCCTGTGCCGCTGCAGCTGTCTGTGCCGCTGCCTGACTGGCTGCTACCTTTATAGGACCCCTAGTCAGTGAAGCCCCGCCCCCTAATCAGGGTTCAGCTTCTCTCCAAGCACAAAGCTCCGCCAAACCCCGACACATACAGATACTACCAATAAAAAACCAAACACACACAAATACCATCTCCTCCAAAAGAATCAGTGAAGCCCCGCCCCCTAATCAGGGCCCAGCTTCTCTCCCAGCACAAAGCCCCTCCAAGCCTCTACACATACAGATACTACCAATACAAAACCAAACACACACAAATACCTTCTCCTACAACAGAACTCCCACTCAAACTCCCCTGTTTAGAGCTCTGTTTGCTAGCTCCTGTGCCGCTGCAGCTGTCTGTGCCGCTGCCTGACTGGCTGCTACCTTTATAGGACCCCTAGTCAGTGAAGCCCCGCCCCCTAAGAAGGGCTCAGCTTCTCTCCCAGCACAAAGGCCCTCCAAGCCTCTACACATACAGATAATACCAATACAAAAACACACACAAATACGTTCTCCTCCAACAGAACTCCCACTCAAACTCCCCTGTTTACAGCTCTGTTTGCTAGCTCCTGTGCCGCTGCAGCTGTCTGTTCCGCTGCCTGACTGGCTGCTACCTTTATAGGACCCCTAGTCAGTGAAGCCCCGCCCCCTAATCAGGGTTCAGCTTCTCTCCAAGCACAAAGCCCCGCCAAACCCCTTCACATACAGATACTACCAATAAAAAACCAAACACACATAAATACCTTCTCCTCCAACAGAACTCCCACTCAAACTCCCCTGCTTACAGCTCTGTTTGCTAGCTCCTGTGCCGCTGTCTGACTGGCTCCTACCTTTATAGGACCCCTAGTCAGTGAAGCCCCGCCCCCTGATCAGGGCTCAGCTTCTCTCCCAGCACAAAGCCCCTCCAAGCCTCTACATATACAGATACTACCAATACAAAAAAATACACAAATACCTTCTCCTCCAACAGAACTCCCACTCAAACTCCCCTGTTTACAGATCTGTTTGCTAGCTCCTGTGCCGCTGCCTGACTGGCTGCTACCTTTATAGGACCGCTAGTCAGTGAAGCCCCGCCCCCTAATCAGGGCTCAGCTTCTGTCCCAGCACAAAGCCCGTACACAAACAGATACTACCAATACAAAACCGAACACACACAAATACCTTCTCCTCCAACAGAACTCCCACTCAAACTGCCCTGTTTACAGGTCTGTTTGCTAGCTCCTGTGCCGCTGCCTGACTGGCTGGTACCTTTATAGGACCCCTAGTCAGTGAAGCCCCGCCCCCTAATCAGGGCTCAGCTTCTCTCCCAGCACAGAGCCCCTCCAAGCCTCTACACATACAGATACTACCAATACAAAACCAAACACACACAAATACCTTCTCCTCCAACAGAACTCCCACTCAAACTCCCCTCTTTACAGCCCTGTTTGCTAGCTGCTGTGCCACTGCAGCTGTCTGTGCCGCTGCCTGACTGGCTGCTACCTTTATAGGACCGCTAATCAGTGAAGCCCCGCCCCCTAATCAGGGCCCAGCTTCTCTCCCATCACAAAGCCCCTCCAAGCCTCTACACATACAGATAATACGAATACAAAAACACACACAAATACCTTCTCCTCCAACAGAACTCCCACTCAAACTGCCCTGTTTACAGGTCTGTTTGCTAGCTCCTGTGCCGCTGCCTGACTGGCTGGTACCTTTATAGGACCCCTAGTCAGTGAAGCCCCGCCCCCTAATCAGGGCTCAGCTTCTCTCCCAGCACAGAGCCCCTCCAAGCCTCTACACATACAGATACTACCAATACAAAACCAAACACACACAAATACCTTCTCCTCCAACAGAACTCCCACTCAAACTCCCCTCTTTACAGCCCTGTTTGCTAGCTGCTGTGCCACTGCAGCTGTCTGTGCCGCTGCCTGACTGGCTGCTACCTTTATAGGACCGCTAATCAGTGAAGCCCCGCCCCCTAATCAGGGCCCAGCTTCTCTCCCATCACAAAGCCCCTCCAAGCCTCTACACATACAGATAATACGAATACAAAAACACACACAAATACCTTCTCCTCCAACAGAACTCCCACTCAAACTCCCCTGTTTACAGCTCTGTTTGCTAGCTCCTGTGCCGCTGCCTGACTGGCTGCTACCTTTATAGGACCCCTAGTCACTGAAGCCCCGCCCCCTAATCAGGGCTCAGCTTCTCTCGCAGCACCTAGCCCCTCCAAGCCTCTACACATACAGATACTACCAATACAAAAACACACACAAATACCTTCTCCTCCAACAGAACTCGCACTCAAACTCCCCTGTTTACAACTCTGTTTGCAAGCTCCTCTGCCGCTGCAGCTCTCTGTGCCACTGCCTGACTGGCTCCTACCTTTATAGGACCCCTAGTCAGTGAAGCCCCGCCCCCTGATCAGGGCTCAGCTTCTCTCCCAGCACAAAGCCCCTGCACATACAGATACTACCAATGCAAAACCAAACACAAATACCTTCTCCTCCAACAGAACTCCCACTCAAACTCCCCTGTTCACAGCTCTGTTTGCTAGCTCCTGTGCCACTGCAGCTGTCTGTGCCGCTGCCTGACTGGCTGCTACCTATATAGGACCCCTAGTCAGTGAAGCCCCGCCCCTAATCAGGGCTCAGCTTCTCTCACAGCACCTAGCCCCTCCAAGCCTCTACACATACAGATAATACCAATACAAAAACACACACAAATACCTTCTCCTCCAACAGAACTCCCACTCAAACGCCCCTGTTCACAGCTCTGTTTGCTAGCTCCTGTGCCACTGCAGCTGTCTGTTCCGCTGCCTGACTGGCTGCTACCTTTATAGGACCCCTAGTCAGTGAAGCCCCGCCCCCTAATCAGGGTTCAGCTTCTCTCCCAGCACAAAGCCTCTCCAAGCCTCTACACATACAGATACTACCAATACAAAACCAAACACACACAAATACCTTCTCCTCCAACAGAACTCCCACTCAAACTCCCCTCTTTACAGCTCTGTTTGCTAGCTCCTGTGCCACTGCAGCTGTCTGTGCCGCTGCCTGACTGGCTGCTCCCTTTCTAGGACCCCTAATCAGTGAAGCCCCGCCCCCTAATCAGGGCCCAGCTTCTCTCCCAGCACAAAGCCCCTCCAAGCCTCTACACATACAGATAATACCAATACAAAAACACACACAAATACGTTCTCCTCCAACAGAACTCCCACTCAAACTCCCCTGTTTACAGGTCTGTTTGCTAGCTCCTGTGCCGCTGCCTGACGGGCTGCTACCTTTATAGGACCCCAAGTCAGTGAAGCCCCGCCCCCTAATCAGGGCTCAGCTTCTCTCGCAGCACCTAGCCCCTCCAAGCCTCTACACATACAGATACTACCAATACAAAAACACACACAAATACCTTCTCCTCCAACAGAACTCCCACTCAAACTCCCCTGTTCACAGCTCTGTTTGCTAGCTCCTGTGCCGCTGCCTGACTGGCTGCTACCTTTATAGGACCCCTAGTCAGTGAAGCCCCGCCCCTAATCAGGGCTCAGCTTCTCTCACAGCACCTAGCCCCTCCAAGCCTCTACACATACAGATAATACCAATACAACAACACACACAAATACCTTCTCCTCCAACAGAACTCCCACTCAAACTCCCCTGTTTACAGGTCTGTTTGCTAGCTCCTGTGCCGCTGCCTGACGGGCTGCTACCTTTATAGGACCCCAAGTCAGTGAAGCCCCGCCCCCTAATCAGGGCTCAGCTTCGCTCGCAGCACCTAGCCCCTCCAAGCCTCTACACATACAGATACTACCAATACAAAAACACACACAAATACCTTCTCCTCCAACAGAACTCCCACTCAAACTACCCTGTTCACAGCTCTGTTTGCTAGCTCCTGTGCCGCTGCCTGACTGGCTGCTACCTTTATAGGACCCCTAGTCAGTGAAGCCCCGCCCCCTAATCAGGGCTCAGCTTCTCTCGCAGCACCTAGCCCCTCCAAGCCTCTACATATACAGATACTACCAATACAAAAAAACACACAAATACCTTCTCCTCCAACAGAACTCCCACTCAAACTCCCCTCTTTACAGCTCTGTTTGCTAGCTCCTGTGCCACTGCAGCTGTCTGTGCCGCTGCCTGACTGGCTGCTCCCTTTCTAGGGCCCCTAATCAGTGAAGCCCCGCCCCCTAATCAGGGCCCAGCTTCTCTCCCAGCACAAAGCCCCTCCAAGCCTCTACACATACAGATAATACCAACACAAAAACACACACAAATACGTTCTCCTCCAAAAGAACTCCCACTCAAACTCCCCTGTTTACAGGTCTGTTTGCTAGCTCCTGTGCCGCTGCCTGACTGGCTGCTACCTTTATAGGACCCCTAGTCACTGAAGCCCCGCCCCCAAACCAGGGCTCAGCTTCTCTCCCAGCACAAAGCCCCTTCAAACCTCTACACATACAGGAACTACCAATACAAAACCAAACACACACAAATACCTTCTCCTCCAACAGAACTCCCACTCAAACTCCCCTGTTTACAGCTCTGTTTGCTAGCTCCTGTGCCGCTGCAGCTGTCTGTTCCGCTGCCTGACTGGCTGCTACCTTTATAGGATCCCTAGTCAGTGAAGCCCCGCCCCCTAATCAGGGTTCAGCTTCTCTCCCAGCACAAAGCCCCTCCAAGCCTCTACATATACAGATACTACCAATACAAAAAAACACACAAATACCTTCTCCTCCAACAGAACTCCCACTCAAACTCCGCTGCTTACAGCTCTGTTTGCTAGCTCCTGTGCCGCTGCCTGACTGGCTGCTACCTTTATAGGACCCCTCGTCAGTGAAGCCCCGCCCCCTAATCAGGGTTCAGCTTCTCTCCCAGCACAAAGCCCCTCCAAGCCTCTACATATACAGATACTACCAATACAAAAAAACACACAAATACCTTCTCCTCCAACAGAACTCCCACTCAAACTCCCCTGTTCACAGCTCTGTTTGCTAGCTCCTGTGCCACTGCAGCTGTCTGTTCCGCTGCCTGACTGGCTGCTACCTTTATAGGACCCCTAGTCAGTGAAGCCCCGCCCCTAATCAGGGCTCAGCTTCTCTCACAGCACCTAGCCCCTCCAAGCCTCTACACATACAGATAATACCAATACAAAAACACACACAAATACCTTCTCCTCCAACAGAACTCCCACTCAAACTCCCCTGTTCACAGCTCTGTTTGCTAGCTCCTGTGCCACTGCAGCTGTCTGTTCCGCTGCCTGACTGGCTGCTACCTTTATAGGACCCCTAGTCAGTTAAGCCCCGCCCCCTAATCAGGGTTCAGCTTCTCTCCAAGCACAAAGCTCCGCAAACCCCGACACATACAGATACTACCAATAAAAAACCAAACACACACAAATACCTTCTCCTGCAACAGAACTCCCACTCAAACTCCCCTGTTCACAGCTCTGTTTGCTAGCTCCTGTGCCGCTGCCTGACTGGCTGCTACCTTTATAGGACCCCTAGTCAGTGAAGCCCCGCCCCCTAATCAGGGCTCAGCTTCTCTCCCAGCACAAAGCCCCTCCAAGCCTCTACACATACAGATAATACCAATACAAAAACACACACAAATACGTTCTCCTCCAACAGAACTCCCACTCAAACTCCCCTGTTTACAGGTCTGTTTGCTAGCTCCTGTGCCGCTGCCTGACTGGCTGCTACCTTTATAGGACCCCTAGTCAGTGAAGCCCCGCCCCCTAATCAGGGCTCAGCTTCTGTCCCAGCACAAAGCCCGTACACAAACAGATACTACCAATACAAAACCGAACACACACAAATACCTTCTCCTCCAACAGAACTCCCACTCAAACTCCCCTCTTTACAGCTCTGTTTGCTAGCTGCTGTGCCACTGCAGCTGTCTGTGCCGCTGCCTGACTGGCTGCTACCTTTATAGGACCGCTAATCAGTGAAGCCCCGCCCCCTAATCAGGGCCCAGCTTCTCTCCCATCACAAAGCCCCTCCAAGCCTCTACACATACAGATAATACGAATACAAAAACACACACAAATACCTTCTCCTCCAACAGAACTCCCACTCAAACTCCCCTGTTTACAGCTCTGTTTGCTAGCTCCTGTGCCGCTGCCTGACTGGCTGCTACCTTTATAGGACCCCTAGTCAGTGAAGCCCCGCCCCCTAATCAGGGCTCAGCTTCTCTCGCAGCACCTAGCCCCTCCAAGCCTCTACACATACAGATACTACCAATACAAAAACACACACAAATACCTTCTCCTCCAACAGAACTCGCACTCAAACTCCCCTGTTTACAACTCTGTTTGCAAGCTCCTCTGCCGCTGCAGCTCTCTGTGCCACTGCCTGACTGGCTCCTACCTTTATAGGACCCCTAGTCAGTGAAGCCCCGCCCCCTGATCAGGGCTCAGCTTCTCTCCCAGCACAAAGCCCCTGCACATACAGATACTACCAATGCAAAACCAAACACACACAAATACCTTCTCCTCCAACAGAACTCCCACTCAAACTCCCCTGTTCACAGCTCTGTTTCCTAGCTCCTGTGCCACTGCAGCTGTCTGTGCCGCTCCCTGACTGGCTGCTACCTTTATAGGACCCCTAGTCAGTGAAGCCCCGCCCCTAATCAGGGCTCAGCTTCTCTCACAGCACCTAGCCCCTCCAAGCCTCTACACATACAGATAATACCAATACAAAAACACACACAAATACCTTCTCCTCCAACAGAACTCCCACTCAAACGCCCCTGTTCACAGCTCTGTTTGCTAGCTCCTGTGCCACTGCAGCTGTCTGTTCCGCTGCCTGACTGGCTGCTACCTTTATAGGACCCCTAGTCAGTGAAGCCCCGCCCCCTAATCAGGGTTCAGCTTCTCTCCCAGCACAAAGCCTCTCCAAGCCTCTACACATACAGATACTACCAATACAAAACCCAACACACACAAATACCTTCTCCTCCAACAGAACTCCCACTCAAACTCCCCTCTTTACAGCTCTGTTTGCTAGCTCCTGTGCCGCTGCCTGACTGGCTGCTACCTTTATAGGACCGCTAGTCAGTGAAGCCCCGCCCCCTAATCAGGGCTCAGCTTCTGTCCCAGCACAAAGCCCGTACACATACAGATACTACCAATACAAAACCGAACACACACAAATACCTTCTCCTCCAACAGAACTCCCACTCAAACTGCCCTGTTTACAGGTCTGTTTGCTAGCTCCTGTGCCGCTGCCTGACTGGCTGGTACCTTTATAGGACCCCTAGTCAGTGAAGCCCCGCCCCCTAATCAGGGCTCAGCTTCTCTCCCAGCACAAAGCCCCTCCAAGCCTCTACATATACAGATACTACCAATACAAAACCAAACACACACAAATACCTTCTCCTCCAACAGAACTCCCACTCAAACTCCCCTGTTCACAGCTCTGTTTGCTAGCTCCTGTGCCACTGCAGCTGTCTGTGCCGCTGCCTGACTGGCTGCTCCCTTTATAGGACCCCTAGTCAGTGAAGCCCCGCCCCTAATCAGGGCTCAGCTTCTCTCACAGCACCTAGCCCCTCCCAGCCTCTACACATACAGATAATACCAATACAAAAACACACACAAATACCTTCTCCTCCAACAGAACTCCCACTCAAACTCCCCTGTTTAGAGCTCTGTTTGCTCGCTCCTGTGCCGCTGCAGCTGTCTGTGCCGCTGCCTGACTGGCTGCTCCCTTTCTAGGACCCCTAATCAGTGAAGCCCCGCCCCCTAATCAGGGCCCAGCTTCTCTCCCAGCACAAAGCCCCTCCAAGCCTCTACACATACAGATAATACCAATACAAAAACAAACACAAATACGTTCTCCTCCAACAGAACTCCCACTCAAACTCCCCTGTTTACAGGTCTGTTTGCTAGCTCCTGTGCCGCTGCCTGACTGGCTGCTACCTTTATAGGACCCCTAGTCAGTGAAGCCCCGCCCCCTAATCAGGGCTCTGCTTCTCTCGCAGCACCTAGCCCCTCCAAGCCTCTACACATACAGATACTACCAATACAAAAACACACACAAATACCTTCTCCTCCAACAGAACTCCCACTCAAACTCCCCTGTTCACAGCTCTGTTTGCTAGCTCCTGTGCCGCTGCCTGACTGGCTGCTCCCTTTCTAGGACCCCTAATCAGTGAAGCCCCGCCCCCTAATCAGGGCCCAGCTTCTCTCCCATCACAAAGCCCCTCCAAGCCTCAACACATACAGATAATACCAATACAAAAACACACACAAATACCTTCTCCTCCAAAAGAACTCCCACTCAAACCCCCCTGTTTACAGCTCAGTTTGCTAGCTCCTGTGCCGCTGCAGCTGTCTGTGCCGCTGCCTGACTGGCTGCTCCCTTTATAGGACACCTAGTCAGTGAAGCCCCGCCCCCTAATCAGGGCCCAGCTTCTCTCCCAGCACAAAGCCCCTCCAAGCCTCTACACATACAGATAATACCAATACAAAAACACACACTAATACCTTCTCCTCCAACAGAACTCCCACTCAAACTCCCCTGTTCACAGCTCTGTTTGCTAGCTCCTGTGCCGCTGCCTGACTGGCTGCTACCTTTATAGGACCCCTCGTCAGTGAAGCCCCGCCCCCTAATCAGGGCTCAGCTTCTCTCGCAGCACCTAGCCCCTTCAAGCCTCTACACATACAGATACTACCAATACAAAAACACACACAAATACCTTCTCCTCCAACAGAACTCCCACTCAAACTCCCCTGTTTACAGCTCTGTTTGCTAGCTCCTGTGCCGCTGCCTGACTGGCTGCTACCTTTATAGGACCCCTAGTCAGTGAAGCCCCGCCCCCTAATCAGGGCTCAGCTTCTCTCGCAGCACCTAGCCCCTCCAAGCCTCTACACATACAGATACTACCAATACAAAAACACACACAAATACCTTCTCCTCCAACAGAACTCCCACTCAAACTCCCCTGTTCACAGCTCTGTTTGCTAGCTCCTGTGCCGCTGCCTGACTGGCTGCTCCCTTTCTAGGACCCCTAATCAGTGAAGCCCCGCCCCCTAATCAGGGCCCAGCTTCTCTCCCATCACAAAGCCCCTCCAAGCCTCAACACATACAGATAATACCAATACAAAAACACACACAAATACCTTCTCCTCCAAAAGAACTCCCACTCAAACCCCCCTGTTTACAGCTCAGTTTGCTAGCTCCTGTGCCGCTGCAGCTGTCTGTGCCGCTGCCTGACTGGCTGCTCCCTTTATAGGACACCTAGTCAGTGAAGCCCCGCCCCCTAATCAGGGCCCAGCTTCTCTCCCAGCACAAAGCCCCTCCAAGCCTCTACACATACAGATAATACCAATACAAAACACACACTAATACCTTCTCCTCCAACAGAACTCCCACTCAAACTCCCCTGTTCACAGCTCTGTTTGCTAGCTCCTGTGCCGCTGCCTGACTGGCTGCTACCTTTATAGGACCCCTCGTCAGTGAAGCCCCGCCCCCTAATCAGGGCTCAGCTTCTCTCGCAGCACCTAGCCCCTTCAAGCCTCTACACATACAGATACTACCAATACAAAAACACACACAAATACCTTCTCCTCCAACAGAACTCCCACTCAAACTCCCCTGTTTACAGCTCTGTTTGCTAGCTCCTGTGCCGCTGCAGCTGTCTGTTCCGCTGCCTGACTGGCTGCTACCTTTATAGGACCCCTAGTCAGTGAAGCCCCGCCCCCTAATCAGGGTTCAGCTTCTCTCCAAGCACAAAGCCCCGCCAAACCCCTTCACATACACATACTACCAATAAAAAACCAAACACACAAATACCTTCTCCTCCAACAGAACTCCCACTCAAACTCCCCTGCTTACAGCTCTGTTTGCTAGCTCCTGTGCCGCTGTCTGACTGGCTCCTACCTTTATAGGACCCCTAGTCAGTGAAGCCCCGCCCCCTGATCAGGGCTCAGCTTCTCTCCCAGCACAAAGCCCCTCCAAGCCTCTACATATACAGATACTACCAATACAAAAAAATACACAAATACCTTCTTCTCCAACAGAACTCCCACTCAAACTGCCCTGTTTACAGGTCTGTTTGCTAGCTCCTGTGCCGCTGCCTGACTGGCTGGTACCTTTATAGGACCCCTAGTCAGTGAAGCCCCGCCCCCTAATCAGGGCTCAGCTTCTCTCCCAGCACAGAGCCCCTCCAAGCCTCTACACATACAGATACTACCAATACAAAACCAAACACACACAAATACCTTCTCCTCCAACAGAACTCCCACTCAAACTCCCCTCTTTACAGCTCTGTTTGCTAGCTGCTGTGCCACTGCAGCTGTCTGTGCCGCTGCCTGACTGGCTGCTACCTTTATAGGACCGCTAATCAGTGAAGCCCCGCCCCCTAATCAGGGCCCAGCTTCTCTCCCATCACAAAGCCCCTCCAAGCCTCTACACATACAGATAATACGAATACAAAAACACACACAAATACCTTCTCCTCCAACAGAACTCCCACTCAAACTCCCCTGTTTACAGCTCTGTTTGCTAGCTCCTGTGCCGCTGCCTGACTGGCTGCTACCTTTATAGGACCCCTAGTCAGTGAAGCCCCGCCCCCTAATCAGGGCTCAGCTTCTCTCGCAGCACCTAGCCCCTCCAAGCCTCTACACATACAGATACTACCAATACAAAAACACACACAAATACCTTCTCCTCCAACAGAACTCGCACTCAAACTCCCCTGTTTACAACTCTGTTTGCAAGCTCCTCTGCCGCTGCAGCTCTCTGTGCCACTGCCTGACTGGCTCCTACCTTTATAGGACCCCTAGTCAGTGAAGCCCCGCCCCCTGATCAGGGCTCAGCTTCTCTCCCAGCACAAAGCCCCTGCACATACAGATACTACCAATGCAAAACCAAACACACACAAATACCTTCTCCTCCAACAGAACTCCCACTCAAACTCCCCTGTTCACAGCTCTGTTTGCTAGCTCCTGTGCCACTGCAGCTGTCTGTGCCGCTGCCTGACTGGCTGCTCCCTTTATAGGACCCCTAGTCAGTGAAGCCCCGCCCCTAATCAGGGCTCAGCTTCTCTCACAGCACCTAGCCCCTCCAAGCCTCTACATATACAGATACTACCAATACAAAAAAACACACAAATACCTTCTCCTCCAACAGAACTCCCACTCAAACTCCCCTCTTTACAGCTCTGTTTGCTAGCTCCTGTGCCACTGCAGCTGTCTGTGCCGCTGCCTGACTGGCTGCTCCCTTTCTAGGGCCCCTAATCAGTGAAGCCCCGCCCCCTAATCAGGGCCCAGCTTCTCTCCCAGCACAAAGCCCCTCCAAGCCTCTACACATACAGATAATACCAATACAAAAACACACACAAATACGTTCTCCTCCAACAGAACTCCCACTCAAACTCCCCTGTTTACAGGTCTGTTTGCTAGCTCCTGTGCCGCTGCCTGACGGGCTGCTACCTTTATAGGACCCCAAGTCAGTGAAGCCCCGCCCCCTAATCAGGGCTCAGCTTCTCTCGCAGCACCTAGCCCCTCCAAGCCTCTACACATACAGATACTACCAATACAAAAACACACACAAATACCTTCTCCTCCAACAGAACTCCCACTCAAACTCCCCTGTTCACAGCTCTGTTTGCTAGCTCCTGTGCCGCTGCCTGACTGGCTGCTACCTTTATAGGACCCCTAGTCAGTGAAGCCCCGCCCCTAATCAGAGCTCAGCTTCTCTCACAGCACCTAGCCCCTCCAAGCCTCTACACATACAGATAATACCAATACAAAAACACACACAAATACCTTCTCCTCCAACAGAACTCCCACTCAAACGCCCCTGTTCACAGCTCTGTTTGCTAGCTCCTGTGCCACTGCAGCTGTCTGTTCCGCTGCCTGACTGGCTGCTAGCTTTATAGGACCCCTAGTCAGTGAAGCCCCGCCCCCTAATCAGGGCTCAGCTTCTCTCCCAGCACAAAGCCCCTTCAAACCTCTACACATACAGGAACTACCAATACAAAAACACACACAAATACCTTCTCCTCCAACAGAACTCCCACTCAAACTCCCCTGTTTACAGCTCTGTTTGCTAGCTCCTGTGCCGCTGCAGCTGTCTGTTCCGCTGCCTGACTGGCTGCTACCTTTATAGGACCCCTAGTCAGTGAAGCCCCGCCCCCTAATCAGGGCTCAGCTTCTCTCGCAGCACCTAGCCCCTCCAAGCCTCTACACATACAGATACTACCAATACAAAAACACACACAAATACCTTCTCCTCCAACAGAACTCGCACTCAAACTCCCCTGTTTACAACTCTGTTTGCAAGCTCCTCTGCCGCTGCAGCTCTCTGTGCCACTGCCTGACTGGCTCCTACCTTTATAGGACCCCTAGTCAGTGAAGCCCCGCCCCCTGATCAGGGCTCAGCTTCTCTCCCAGCACAAAGCCCCTGCACATACAGATACTACCAATGCAAAACCAAACACACACAAATACCTTCTCCTCCAACAGAACTCCCACTCAAACTCCCCTGTTCACAGCTCTGTTTGCTAGCTCCTGTGCCACTGCAGCTGTCTGTGCCGCTGCCTGACTGGCTGCTACCTTTATAGGACCCCTAGTCAGTGAAGCCCCGCCCCTAATCAGGGCTCAGCTTCTCTCACAGCACCTAGCCCCTCCAAGCCTCTACACATACAGATAATACCAATACAAAAACACACACAAATACCTTCTCCTCCAACAGAACTCCCACTCAAACGCCCCTGTTCACAGCTCTGTTTGCTAGCTCCTGTGCCACTGCAGCTGTCTGTTCCGCTGCCTGACTGGCTGCTACCTTTATAGGACCCCTAGTCAGTGAAGCCCCGCCCCCTAATCAGGGTTCAGCTTCTCTCCCAGCACAAAGCCTCTCCAAGCCTCTACACATACAGATACTACCAATACAAAACCAAACACACACAAATACCTTCTCCTCCAAGAGAACTCCCACTCAAACTCCCCTCTTTACAGCTCTGTTTGCTAGCTCCTGTGCCACTGCAGCTGTCTGTGCCGCTGCCTGACTGGCTGCTCCCTTTCTAGGACCCCTAATCAGTGAAGCCCCGCCCCCTAATCAGGGCCCAGCTTCTCTCCCTGCACAAAGCCCCTCCAAGCCTCTACACATACAGATAATACCAATACAAAAACACACACAAATACTTTCTCCTCCAACAGAACTCCCACTCAAACTCCCCTGTTTACAGGTCTGTTTGCTAGCTCCTGTGCCGCTGCCTGACGGGCTGCTACCTTTATAGGACCCCAAGTCAGTGAAGCCCCGCCCCCTAATCAGGGCTCAGCTTCTCTCGCAGCACCTAGCCCCTCCAAGCCTCTACACATACAGATACTACCAATACAAAAACACACACAAATACCTTCTCCTCCAACAGAACTCCCACTCAAACTCCCCTGTTCACAGCTCTGTTTGCTAGCTCCTGTGCCGCTGCCTGACTGGCTGCTACCTTTATAGGACCCCTAGTCACTGAAGCCCCGCCCCCAAACCAGGGCTCAGCTTCTCTCCCAGCACAAAGCCCCTCCAAGCCTCTACACATACAGATACTACCAATACAAAACCAAACACACACAAATACCTTCTCCTACAACAGAACTCCCACTCAAACTCCCCTGTTTAGAGCTCTGTTTGCTAGCTCCTGTGCCGCTGCAGCTGTCTGTGCCGCTGCCTGACTGGCTGCTAGCTTTATAGGACCCCTAGTCAGTGAAGCCCCGCCCCCTAATCAGGGCTCAGCTTCTCTCCCAGCACAAAGCCCCTTCAAACCTCTACACATACAGGAACTACCAATACAAAAACACACACAAATACCTTCTCCTCCAACAGAACTCCCACTCAAACTCCCCTGTTTACAGCTCTGTTTGCTAGCTCCCGTGCCGCTGCAGCTGTCTGTTCCGCTGCCTGACTGGCTGCTACCTTTATAGGACCCCTAGTCAGTGAAGCCCCGCCCCTAATCAGGGCTCAGCTTCTCTCACAGCACCTAGCCCCTCCAAGCCTCTACACATACAGATAATACCAATACAAAAACACACACAAATACCTTCTCCTCCAACAGAACTCCCACTCAAACGCCCCTGTTCACAGCTCTGTTTGCTAGCTCCTGTGCCACTGCAGCTGTCTGTTCCGCGGCCTGACTGGCTGCTACCTTTATAGGACCCCTAGTCAGTGAAGCCCCGCCCCCTAATCAGGGTTCAGCTTCTCTCCAAGCACAAAGCTCCGCCAAACCCCGACACATACAGATACTACCAATAAAAAACCAAACACACACAAATACCTTCTCCTCCAACAGAACTCCCACTCAAACTCCCCTGTTCACAGCTCTGTTTGCTAGCTCCTGTGCCGCTGCCTGACTGGCTGCTACCTTTATAGGACCCCTAGTCAGTGAAGCCCCGCCCCCTAATCAGGGCTCAGCTTCTCTCCCAGCACAAAGCCCCTCCAAGCCTCTACACATACAGATAATACCAATACAAAAACACACACAAATACGTTCTCCTCCAACAGAACTCCCACTCAAACTCCCCTGTTTACAGGTCTGTTTGCTAGCTCCTGTGCCGCTGCCTGACTGGCTGCTACCTTTATAGGACCCCTAGTCACTGAAGCCCCGCCCCCAAACCAGGGCTCAGCTTCTCTCCCAGCACAAAGCCCCTCCAAGCCTCTACACATACAGATACTACCAATACAAAACCAAACACACACAAATACCTTCTCCTCCAACAGAACTCCCACTCAAACTCCCCTGCTTACAGCTCTGTTTGCTAGCTCCTGTGCCGCTACCTGACTGGCTGCTACCTTTATAGGACCCCTAGTCAGTGAAGCCCCGCCCCCTAATCAGGGCTCAGCTTCTCTCCCAGCACAAAGCCCCTCCAAGCCTCTACACATACAGATAATACCAATACAAAAACACACACAAATACGTTCTCCTCCAACAGAACTCCCACTCAAACTCCCCTGTTTACAGGTCTGTTTGCTAGCTCCTGTGCCGCTGCCTGACTGGCTGCTACCTTTATAGGACCCCTAGTCAGTGAAGCCCCGCCCCCTAATCAGGGCTCAGCTTCTCTCCCAGCACAAAGCCCCTCCAAGCCTCTACATATACAGATACTACCAATACAAAAAAACACACAAATACGTTCTCCTCCAACAGAACTCCCACTCAAACGCCCCTGTTCACAGCTCTGTTTGCTAGCTCCTGTGCCACTGCAGCTGTCTGTTCCGCTGCCTGACTGGCTGCTACCTTTATAGGACCCCTAGTCAGTGAAGCCCCGCCCCCTAATCAGGGCCCAGCTTCTCTCCCAGCACAAAGCCCCTCCAAGCCTCTACACATACAGATAATACCAATACAAAAACACACACAAATACTTTCTCCTCCAACAGAACTCCCACTCAAACTCCCCTGTTTACAGGTCTGTTTGCAAGCTCCTATGCCGCTGCCTGACGGGCTGCTACCTTTATAGGACCCCTAGTCAGTGAAGCCCCGCCCCCTAATCAGGGCTCAGCTTCTCTCGCAGCACCTAGCCACTGCAAGCCTCTACACATACAGATACTACCAATACAAAAACACACACAAATACCTTCTCCTCCAACAGAACTCCCACTCAAACTCCCCTGTTCACAGCTCTGTTTGCTAGCTCCTGTGCCGCTGCCTGACTGGCTGCTACCTTTATAGGACCCCTAGTCAGTGAAGCCCCGCCCCCTAATCAGGGCTCAGCTTCTCTCGCAGCACCTAGCCACTCCAAGCCTCTACACATACAGATACTACCAATACAAAAACACACACAAATACCTTCTCCTCCAACAGAACTCCCACTCAAACTCCCCTGTTTACAGCTCTGTTTGTTAGCTCCTGTGCCGCTGCCTGACTGGCAGCTAGCTTTATAGGACCCCTAGTCAGTGAAGCCCCGCCCCCTAATCAGGGCTCAGCTTCTCTCCCAGCACAAAGCCCCTCCAAGCCTCTACACATACAGATAATACCTATACAAAAAACCACACAAATACCTTCTCCTCCAAAAGAACTCCCACTCAAACTCCCCTGCTTACAGCTCTGTTTGCTAGCTCCTGTGCCACTGCAGCTGTCTATGCCGCTGCCTGACTGGCTCCAACCTTTATAGGACCCCTAGTCAGTGAAGCCCCGCCCCTAATCAGGGCTCAGCTTCTCTCACAGCACCTAGCCCCTCCAAGCCTCTACACATACAGATAATACCAATACAAAAACACACACAAATACCTTCTCCTCCAACAGAACTCCCACTCAAACGCCCCTGTTCACAGCTCTGTTTGCTAGCTCCTGTGCCACTGCAGCTGTCTGTTCCGCTGCCTGACTGGCTGCTACCTTTATAGGACCCCTAGTCAGTGAAGCCCCGCCCCCTAATCAGGGTTCAGCTTCTCTGCCAACACAAAGCCCCTCCAAGCCTCTACACATACAGATACTACCAATACAAAACCAAACACACACAAATACCTTCTCCTCCAACAGAACTCCCACTCAAACTCCCCTGTTTAGAGCTCTGTTTGCTAGCTCCTGTGCCGCTGCAGCTGTCTGTGCCGCTGCCTGACTGGCTGCTACCTTTATAGGACCCCTAGTCAGTGAAGCCCCGCCCCCTAATCAGGGTTCAGCTTCTCTCCAAGCACAAAGCTCCGCCAAACCCCGACACATACAGATACTACCAATAAAAAACCAAACACACACAAATACCATCTCCTCCAACAGAACTCCCACTCAAACTCCCCTGTTTACAGCTCTGTTTGTTAGCTCCTGTGCCGCTGCCTGACTGGCAGCTAGCTTTATAGGACCCCTAGTCAGTGAAGCCCCGCCCCCTAATCAGGGCTCAGCTTCTCTCCCAGCACAAAGCCCCTCCAAGCCTCTACACATACAGATAATACCTATACAAAAAACCACACAAATACCTTCTCCTCCAAAAGAACTCCCACTCAAACTCCCCTGCTTACAGCTCTGTTTGCTAGCTCCTGTGCCACTGCAGCTGTCTATGCCGCTGCCTGACTGGCTCCAACCTTTATAGGACCCCTAGTCAGTGAAGCCCCGCCCCTAATCAGGGCTCAGCTTCTCTCACAGCACCTAGCCCCTCCAAGCCTCTACACATACAGATAATACCAATACAAAAACACACACAAATACCTTCTCCTCCAACAGAACTCCCACTCAAACGCCCCTGTTCACAGCTCTGTTTGCTAGCTCCTGTGCCACTGCAGCTGTCTGTTCCGCTGCCTGACTGGCTGCTACCTTTATAGGACCCCTAGTCAGTGAAGCCCCGCCCCCTAATCAGGGCTCAGCTTCTCTCCCAGCACAAAGCCCCTCCAAGCCTCTACACACACAGATACTACCAATACAAAACCAAACACACACAAATACCTTCTCGTCCAACAGAACTCCCACTCAAACTCCCCTGTTTAGAGCTCTGTTTGCTAGCTCCTGTGCCGCTGCAGCTGTCTGTGCCGCTGCCTGACTGGCTGCTACCTTTATAGGACCCCTAGTCAGTGAAGCCCCGCCCCCTAATCAGGGTTCAGCTTCTCTCCAAGCACAAAGCTCCGCCAAACCCCGACACATACAGATACTACCAATAAAAAACCAAACACACACAAATACCATCTCCTCCAACAACTCCCACTCAAACTCCCCTGTTTACAGCTCTGTTTGCTAGCTCCTGTGCCGCTGCCTGACTGGCAGCTAGCTTTATAGGACCCCTAGTCAGTGAAGCCCCGCCCCCTAATCAGGGCTCAGCTTCTCTCCCAGCACCTAGCCCCTCCAAGCCTCTACACATACAGATACTACCAATACAAAAACACACACAAATACCTTCTCCTCCAACAGAACTCCCACTCAAACTCCCCTGTTCACAGCTCTGTTTGCTAGCTCCTGTGCCGCTGCCTGACTGGCTGCTACCTTTATAGGACCCCTAGTCAGTGAAGCCCCGCCCCCGAATCAGGGCTCAGCTTCTCTCGCAGCACCTAGCCACTCCAAGCCTCTACACATACAGATACTACCAATACAAAAACACACACAAATACCTTCTCCTCCAACAGAACTCCCACTCAAACTCCCCTCTTTACAGCTCTGTTTGCTAGCTCCTGTGCCACTGCAGCTGTCTGTGCCGCTGCCTGACTGGCTGCTCCCTTTCTAGGGCCCCTAATCAGTGAAGCCCCGCCCCCTAATCAGGGCCCAGCTTCTCTCCCAGCACAAAGCCCCTCCAAGCCTCTACACATACAGATACTACCAATACAAAACCAAACACACAAATACCTTCTCCTACAACAGAACTCCCACTCAAACTCCCCTGTTTAGAGCTCTGTTTGCTAGCTCCTGTGCCGCTGCAGCTGTCTGTGCCGCTGCCTGACTGGCTGCTAGCTTTATAGGACCCCTAGTCAGTGAAGCCCCGCCCCCTAATCAGGGCTCAGCTTCTCTCCCAGCACAAAGTCCCTTCAAACCTCTACACATACAGGAACTACCAATACAAAAAAACACACAAATACCTTCTCCTCCAACAGAACTCCCACTCAAACGCCCCTGTTCACAGCTCTGTTTGCTAGCTCCTGTGCCACTGTAGCTGTCTGTTCCGCTGCCTGATTGGCTGCTACCTTTATAGGACCCCTAGTCAGTGAAGCCCCGCCCCCTAATCAGGGTTCAGCTTCTCTCCAAGCACAAAGCTCCGCCAAACCCCGACACATACAGATACTACCAATAAAAAACCAAACACACACAAATACCATCTCCTCCAACAACTCCCACTCAAACTCCCCTGTTCACAGCTCTGTTTGCTAGCTCCTGTGCCACTGCAGCTGTCTGTGCCGCTGCCTGACTGGCTGCTACCTTTATAGGACCCCTAGTCAGTGAAGCCCCGCCCCCTAATCAGGGCCCAGCTTCTCTCCCAGCACAAAGCCCCTCCAAGCCTCTACACATACAGATAATACCAATACAAAAACACACACAAATACTTTCTCCTCCAACAGAACTCCCACTCAAACTCCCCTCTTTACAGGTCTGTTTGCTAGCTCCTATGCCGCTGCCTGACGGGCTGCTACCTTTATAGGACCCCTAGTCAGTGAAGCCCCGCCCCCTAATCAGGGCTCAGCTTCTCTCGCAGCACCTAGCCCCTCCAAGGCTCTACACATACAGATACTACCAATACAAAAACACACACAAATACCTTCTCCTCCAACAGAACTCCCACTCAAACTCCCCTGTTCACAGCTCTGTTTGCTAGCTCCTGTGCCGCTGCCTGACTGGCTGCTACCTTTATAGGACCCCTAGTCAGTGAAGCCCCGCCCCCTAATCAGGGCTCAGCTTCTCTCCCAGCACAAAGCCCCTCCAAGCCTCTACATATACAGATACTACCAATACAAAAAAACACACAAATACCTTCTCCTCCAACAGAACTCCCACTCAAACTCCCCTGTTCACAGCTCTTTTTGCTAGCTCCTGTGCCACTGCAGCTGTCTGTGCCGCTGCCTGACTGGCTGCTACCTTTATAGGACCCCTAGTCAGTGAAGCCCCGCCCCTAATCAGGGCTCAGCTTCTCTCACAGCACCTAGCCCCTCCAAGCCTCTACACATACAGATAATACCAATACAAAAACATACACAAATACCTTCTCCTCCAACAGAACTCCCACTCAAACGCCCCTGTTCACAGCTCTGTTTGCTAGCTCCTGTGCCACTGCAGCTGTCTGTTCCGCTGCCTGACTGGCTGCAACCTTTATAGGACCCCTAGTCAGTGAAGCCCCGCCCCCTAATCAGGGCCCAGCTTCTCTCCCAGCACAAAGCCCCTCCAAGCCTCTACACATACAGATAATACCAATACAAAAACACACACAAATACGTTCTCCTCCAACAGAACTCCCACTCAAACTCCCCTGTTTACAGGTCTGTTTGCTAGCTCCTGTGCCGCTGCCTGACTGGCTGCTACCTTTATAGGACCCCTAGTCACTGAAGCCCCGCCCCCAAACCAGGGCTCAGCTTCTCTCCCAGCACAAAGCCCCTCCAAGCCTCTACACATACAGATACTACCAATACAAAACCAAACACACACAAATACCATCTCCTCCAACAACTCCCACTCAAACTCCCCTGTTTACAGCTCTGTTTGCTAGCTCCTGTGCCGCTGCCTGACTGGCAGCTAGCTTTATAGGACCCCTAGTCAGTGAAGCCCCGCCCCCTAATCAGGGCCCAGCTTCTCTCCCAGCACAAAGCCCCTCCAAGCCTCTACACATACAGATAATACCAATACAAAAACACACACAAATACTTTCTCCTCCAACAGAACTCCCACTCAAACTCCCCTGTTTACAGGTCTGTTTGCTAGCTCCTGTGCCGCTGCCTGACGGGCTGCTACCTTTATAGGACCCCTAGTCAGTGAAGCCCCGCCCCCTAATCAGGGCTCAGCTTCTCTCGCAGCACCTAGCCCCTCCAAGCCTCTACACATACAGATACTACCAATACAAAAACACACACAAATACCTTCTCCTCCAACAGAACTCCCACTCAAACTCCCCTGTTCACAGCTCTGTTTGCTAGCTCTTTTGCCGCTGCCTGACTGGCTGCTACCTTTATAGGACCCCTAGTCAGTGAAGCCCCGCCCCCTAATCAGGGCTCAGCTTCTCTCGCAGCACCTAGCCACTCCAAGCCTCTACACATACAGATACTACCAATACAAAAACGCACACAAATACCTTCTCCTCCAACAGAACTCCCACTCAAACTCCCCTGTTCACAGCTCTGTTTGCTTGCTCCTGTGCCACTGCAGCTGTCTTTGCCGCTGCCTGACTGGCTGCTACCTTTATAGGACCCCTAGTCAGTGAAGCCCCGCCCCCTAATCAGGGCCCAGCTTCTCTCCCAGCACAAAGCCCCTCCAAGCCTCTACACATACAGATAATACCAATAAAAAAACACACACAAATACCTTCTCCTCCAACAGAACTCCCACTCAAACTCCCCTGTTCACAGCTCTGTTTGCTAGCTCCTGTGCCACTGCAGCTGTCTGTGCCGCTGCCTGACTGGCTGCTACCTTTATAGGACCCCTAGTCAGTGAAGCCCCGCCCCTAATCAGGGCTCAGCTTCTCTCACAGCACCTAGCCCCTCCAAGCCTCTACACATACAGATAATACCAATACAAAAACACACACAAATACCTTCTCCTCCAACAGAACTCCCACTCAAACGCCCCTGTTTAGAGCTCTGTTTGCTAGCTCCTGTGCCGCTGCAGCTGTCTGTGCCGCTGCCTGACTGGCTGCTACCTTTATAGGACCCCTAGTCAGTGAAGCCCCGCCCCCTAATCAGGGTTCAGCTTCTCTCCAAGCACAAAGCTCCGCCAAACCCCGACACATACAGATACTACCAATAAAAAACCAAACACACACAAATACCATCTCCTCCAACAACTCCCACTCAAACTCCCCTGTTTACAGCTCTGTTTGCTAGCTCCTGTGCCGCTGCCTGACTGGCAGCTAGCTTTATAGGACCCCTAGTCAGTGAAGCCCCGCCCCCTAATCAGGGCTCAGCTTCTCTCCCAGCACAAAGCCCCTCCAAGCCTCTACACATACAGATACTACCAATACAAAAAACCACACAAATACCTTCTCCTCCAAAAGAACTCCCACTCAAACTCCCCTGTTCACAGCTCTGTTTGCTAGCTCCTGTGCCGCTGCCTGACTGGCTGCTACCTTTATAGGACCCCTAGTCAGTCAAGCCCCGCCCCCTAATCAGGGCTCAGCTTCTCTCCCAGCACAAAGCCCCTCCAAGCCTCTACACATACAGATAATACCAATACAAAAACACACACAAATACGTTCTCCTCCAACAGAACTCCCACTCAAACCCCCTCTTTACAGCTCTGTTTGCTAGCTCCTGTGCCACTGCAGCTGTCTGTGCCGCTGCCTGACTGGCTGCTCCCTTTCTAGGACCCCTAATCAGTGAAGCCCCGCCCCCTAATCAGGGCCCAGCTTCTCTGCCAGCACAAAGCCCCTCCAAGCCTCTACACATACAGATAATACCAATACAAAAACACACACAAATACCTTCTCCTCCAACAGAACTCCCACTCAAACTCCCCTGTTTACAGGTCTGTTTGCTAGCTCCTGTGCCGCTGCCTGACGGGCTGCTACCTTTATAGGACCCCTAGTCAGTGAAGCCCCGCCCCCTAATCAGGGCTCAGCTTCTCTCGCAGCACCTAGCCCCTCCAAGCCTCTACACATACAGATACTACCAATACAAAAACACACACAAATACCTTCTCCTCCAACAGAACTCCCACTCAAACTCCCCTGTTCACAGCTCTGTTAGCTAGCTCCTGTGCCGCTGCAGCTGTCTGTGCCGCTGCCTGACTGGCTGCTAGCTTTATAGGACCCCTAGTCAGTGAAGCCCCGCCCCCTAATCAGGGCTCAGCTTCTCTCCCAGCACAAAGCCCCTTCAAACCTCTACACATACAGGAACTACCAATACAAAAACACACACAAATACCTTCTCCTCCAACAGAACTCCCACTCCAACTCCCCTGTTTACAGCTCTGTTTGCTAGCTCCTGTGCCGCTGCAGCTGTCTGTTCCGCTGCCTGACTGGCTGCTACCTTTATAGGATCCCTAGTCAGTGAAGCCCCGCCCCCTAATCAGGGTTCAGCTTCTCTCCCAGCACAAAGCCCCTCCAAGCCTCTACATATACAGATACTACCAATACAAAAAAACACACAAATACCTTCTCCTCCAACAGAACTCCCACTCAAACTCCCCTGCTTACAGCTCTGTTTGCTAGCTCCTGTGCCGCTGCCTGACTGGCTGCTACCTTTATAGGACCCCTAGTCAGTGAAGCCCCGCCCCCTAATCAGGGTTCAGCTTCTCTCCCAGCACAAAGCCCCTCCAAGCCTCTACATATACAGATACTACCAATACAAAAACACACACAAATACCTTCTCCTCCAACAGAACTCCCACTCAAACGCCCCTGTTCACAGCTCTGTATGCTAGCTCCTGTGCCACTGCAGCTGTCTGTTCCGCTGCCTGACTGGCTGCTACCTTTATAGGACCCCTAGTCAGTGAAGCCCCGCCCCCTAATCAGGGTTCAGCTTCTCTCCAAGCACAAAGCTCCGCCAAACCCCGACACATACAGATAATACCAATACAAAAACACACACAAATACTTTCTCCTCCAACAGAACTCCCACTCAAACTCCCCTGTTTACAGGTCTGTTTGCAAGCTCCTATGCCGCTGCCTGACGGGCTGCTACCTTTATAGGACCCCTAGTCAGTGAAGCCCCGCCCCCTAATCAGGGCTCAGCTTCTCTCGCAGCACCTAGCCACTGCAAGCCTCTACACATACAGATACTACCAATACAAAAACACACACAAATACCTTCTCCTCCAACAGAACTCCCACTCAAACTCCCCTGTTTACAGCTCTGTTTGCTAGCTCCTGTGCCGCTGCCTGACTGGCTGCTACCTTTATAGGACCCCTAGTCAGTGAAGCCCCGCCCCCTAATCAGGGCTCAGCTTCTCTCGCAGCACCTAGCCACTGCAAGCCTCTACACATACAGATACTACCAATACAAAAACACACACAAATACCTTCTCCTCCAACAGAACTCCCACTCAAACTCCCCTGTTCACAGCTCTGTTTGCTAGCTCCTGTGCCGCTGCCTGACTGGCTGCTACCTTTATAGGACCCCTAGTCAGTGAAGCCCCGCCCCCTAATCAGGGCTCAGCTTCTCTCGCAGCACCTAGCCACTCCAAGCCTCTACACATACAGATACTACCAATACAAAAACACACACAAATACCTTCTCCTCCAACAGAACTCCCACTCAAACTCCCCTGTTCACAGCTCTGTTTGCTAGCTCCTGTGCCGCTGCCTGACTGGCTGCTACCTTTATAGGACCCCTAGTCAGTGAAGCCCCGCCCCCTAATCAGGGCTCAGCTTCTCTCCCAGCACAAAGCCCCTCCAAGCCTCTACACATACAGATACTACCAATACAAAACCAAACACACACAAATACCTTCTCGTCCAACAGAACTCCCACTCAAACTCCCCTGTTTAGAGCTCTGTTTGCTAGCTCCTGTGCCGCTGCCTGACAGGCAGCTAGCTTTATAGGACCCCTAGTCAGTGAAGCCCCGCCCCCTAATCAGGGCTCAGCTTCTCTCCCAGCACAAAGCCCCTCCAAGCCTCTACACATACAGATACTACCAATACAAAAACACACACAAATACGTTCTCCTCCAACAGAACTCCCACTCAAACTCCCCTGTTTACAGGTCTGTTTGCTAGCTCCTGTGCCGCTGCCTGACTGGCTGCTACCTTTATAGGACCCCTAGTCACTGAAGCCCCGCCCCCAAACCAGGGCTCAGCTTCTCTCCCAGCACAAAGCCCCTCCAAGCCTCTACACATACAGATACTACCAATACAAAACCAAACACACACAAATACCTTCTCCTCCAACAGAACTCCCACTCAAACTCCCCTGTTTACAGCTCTGTTTGTTAGCTCCTGTGCCGCTGCCTGACTGGCAGCTAGCTTTATAGGACCCCTAGTCAGTGAAGCCCCGCCCCTAATCAGGGCTCAGCTTCTCTCACAGCACCTAGCCCCTCCAAGCCTCTACACATACAGATAATACCAATACAAAAACACACACAAATACCTTCTCCTCCAACAGAACTCCCACTCAAACGCCCCTGTTCACAGCTCTGTTTGCTATCTCCTGTGCCACTGCAGCTGTCTTTTCCGCTGCCTGACTGGCTGCTACCTTTATAGGACCCCTAGTCAGTGAAGCCCCGCCCCCTAATCAGGGCTCAGCTTCTCTCCCAGCACAAAGCCCCTCCAAGCCTCTACACATACAGATAATACCAATACAAAAAAACACACAAATACCTTCTCCTCCAAAAGAACTCCCACTCAAACTCCCCTGCTTACAGCTCTGTTTGCTAGCTCCTGTGCCGCTGCCTGACTGGCTCCAACCTTTATAGAACCCCTAGTCAGTGAAGCCCCGCCCCCTAATCAGGGCTCAGTTTCTCTCACAGCACCTAGCCCCTCCAAGCCTCTACACATACAGATACTACCAATACAAAAACACACACAAATACCTTCTCCTCCAACAGAACTCCCACTCAAACTCCCCTGTTCACAGCTCTGTTTGCTAGCTCCTGTGCCACTGCAGCTGTCTGTGCCGCTGCCTGACTGGCTGCTAGCTTTATAGGACCCCTAGTCAGTGAAGCCCCGCCCCTAATCAGGGCTCAGCTTCTCTCACAGCACCTAGCCCCTCCAAGCCTCTACACATACAGATAATACCAATACAAAAACACACACAAATACCTTCTCCTCCAACAGAACTCCCACTCAAACGCCCCTGTTCACAGCTCTGTTTGCTAGCTCCTGTGCCACTGCAGCTGTCTGTTCCGCTGCCTGACTGGCTGCTACCTTTATAGGACCCCTAGTCAGTGAAGCCCCGCCCCCTAATCAGGGCTCAGCTTCTCTCCCAGCACAAAGCCCCTCCAAGCCTCTACACACACAGATACTACCAATACAAAACCAAACACACACAAATACCTTCTCGTCCAACAGAACTCCCACTCAAACTCCCCTGTTTAGAGCTCTGTTTGCTAGCTCCTGTGCCGCTGCAGCTGTCTGTGCCGCTGCCTGACTGGCTGCTACCTTTATAGGACCCCTAGTCAGTGAAGCCCCGCCCCCTAATCAGGGTTCAGCTTCTCTCCAAGCACAAAGCTCCGCCAAACCCCGACACATACAGATACTACCAATAAAAAACCAAACACACACAAATACCATCTCCTCCAAAAGAATCAGTGAAGCCCCGCCCCCTAATCAGGGCCCAGCTTCTCTCCCAGCACAAAGCCCCTCCAAGCCTCTACACATACAGATACTACCAATACAAAACCAAACACACACAAATACCTTCTCCTACAACAGAACTCCCACTCAAACTCCCCTGTTTAGAGCTCTGTTTGCTAGCTCCTGTGCCGCTGCAGCTGTCTGTGCCGCTGCCTGACTGGCTGCTAGCTTTATAGGACCCCTAGTCAGTGAAGCCCCTCCCCCTAATCAGGGCTCAGCTTCTCTCCCAGCACAAAGCCCCTCCAAGCCTCTACATATACAGATACTACCAATACAAAAAAACACACAAATACCTTCTCCTCCAACAGAACTCCCACTCAAACTCCCCTGTTCACAGCTCTGTTTGCTAGCTCCTGTGCCACTGCAGCTGCCTGTGCCGCTGCCTGACTGGCTGCTACCTTTATAGGACCCCTAGTCAGTGAAGCCCCGCCCCTAATCAGGGCTCAGCTTCTCTCACAGCACCTAGCCCCTCCAAGCCTCTACACATACAGATAATACCAATACAAAAACACACACAAATACCTTCTCCTCCAACAGAACTCCCACTCAAACGCCCCTGTTCACAGCTCTGTTTGCTAGCTCCTGTGCCACTGCAGCTGTCTGTTCCGCTGCCTGACTGGCTGCTACCTTTATAGGACCCCTAGTCAGTGAAGCCCCGCCCCCTAATCAGGGTTCAGCTTCTCTCCAAGCACAAAGCTCCGCCAAACCCCGACACATACAGATACTACCAATAAAAAACCAAACACACACAAATACCATCTCCTCCAACAACTCCCACTCAAACTCCCCTGTTTACAGCTCTGTTTGCTAGCTCCTGTGCCGCTGCCTGACGGGCTGCTACCTTTATAGGACCCCTAGTCAGTGAAGCCCCGCCCCCTAATCAGGGCTCAGCTTCTCTCGCAGCACCTAGCCCCTCCAAGCCTCTACACATACAGATACTACCAATACAAAAACACACACAAATACCTTCTCCTCCAACAGAACTCCCACTCAAACTCCCCTGTTCACAGCTCTGTTTGCTAGCTCCTGTGCCGCTGCCTGACTGGCTGCTACCTTTATAGGACCCCTAGTCAGTGAAGCCCCGCCCCCTAATCAGGGCTCAGCTTCTCTCGCAGCACCTAGCCACTCCAAGCCTCTACACATACAGATACTACCAATACAAAAACACACACAAATACCTTCTCCTCCAACAGAACTCCCACTCAAACTCCCCTGTTTACAGGTCTGTTTGCTAGCTCCTGTGCCGCTGCCTGACTGGCTGCTACCTTTATAGGACCCCTAGTCACTGAAGCCCCGCCCCCAAACCAGGGCTCAGCTTCTCTCCCAGCACAAAGCCCCTCCAAGCCTCTACACATACAGATACTACCAATACAAAACCAAACACACACAAATACCTTCTCCTCCAACAGAACTCCCACTCAAACTCCCCTGTTTACAGCTCTGTTTGTTAGCTCCTGTGCCGCTGCCTGACTGGCAGCTAGCTTTATAGGACCCCTAGTCAGTGAAGCCCCGCCCCTAATCAGGGCTCAGCTTCTCTCACAGCACCTAGCCCCTCCAAGCCTCTACACATACAGATAATACCAATACAAAAACACACACAAATACCTTCTCCTCCAACAGAACTCCCACTCAAACGCCCCTGTTCACAGCTCTGTTTGCTAGCTCCTGTGCCACTGCAGCTGTCTTTTCCGCTGCCTGACTGGCTGCTACCTTTATAGGACCCCTAGTCAGTGAAGCCCCGCCCCCTAATCAGGGCTCAGCTTCTCTCCCAGCACAAAGCCCCTCCAAGCCTCTACACATAAAGATAATACCAATACAAAAAAACACACAAATACCTTCTCCTCCAAAAGAACTCCCACTCAAACTCCCCTGCTTACAGCTCTGTTTGCTAGCTCCTGTGCCGCTGCCTGACTGGCTCCAACCTTTATAGAACCCCTAGTCAGTGAAGCCCCGCCCCCTAATCAGGGCTCAGTTTCTCTCACAGCACCTAGCCCCTCCAAGCCTCTACACATACAGATACTACCAATACAAAAACACACACAAATACCTTCTCCTCCAACAGAACTCCCACTCAAACTCCCCTGTTCACAGCTCTGTTTGCTAGCTCCTGTGCCACTGCAGCTGTCTGTGCCGCTGCCTGACTGGCTGCTAGCTTTATAGGACCCCTAGTCAGTGAAGCCCCGCCCCTAATCAGGGCTCAGCTTCTCTCACAGCACCTAGCCCCTCCAAGCCTCTACACATACAGATAATACCAATACAAAAACACACACAAATACCTTCTCCTCCAACAGAACTCCCACTCAAACGCCCCTGTTCACAGCTCTGTTTGCTAGCTCCTGTGCCACTGCAGCTGTCTGTTCCGCTGCCTGACTGGCTGCTACCTTTATAGGACCCCTAGTCAGTGAAGCCCCGCCCCCTAATCAGGGCTCAGCTTCTCTCCCAGCACAAAGCCCCTCCAAGCCTCTACACACACAGATACTACCAATACAAAACCAAACACACACAAATACCTTCTCGTCCAACAGAACTCCCACTCAAACTCCCCTGTTTAGAGCTCTGTTTGCTAGCTCCTGTGCCGCTGCAGCTGTCTGTGCCGCTGCCTGACTGGCTGCTACCTTTATAGGACCCCTAGTCAGTGAAGCCCCGCCCCCTAATCAGGGTTCAGCTTCTCTCCAAGCACAAAGCTCCGCCAAACCCCGACACATACAGATACTACCAATAAAAAACCAAACACACACAAATACCATCTCCTCCAAAAGAATCAGTGAAGCCCCGCCCCCTAATCAGGGCCCAGCTTCTCTCCCAGCACAAAGCCCCTCCAAGCCTCTACACATACAGATACTACCAATACAAAACCAAACACACACAAATACCTTCTCCTACAACAGAACTCCCACTCAAACTCCCCTGTTTAGAGCTCTGTTTGCTAGCTCCTGTGCCGCTGCAGCTGTCTGTTCCGCTGCCTGACTGGCTGCTACCTTTATAGGACCCCTAGTCAGTGAAGCCCCGCCCCCTAAGAAGGGCTCAGCTTCTCTCCCAGCACAAAGGCCCTCCAAGCCTCTACACATACAGATAATACCAATACAAAAACACACACAAATACGTTCTCCTCCAACAGAACTCCCACTCAAACTCCCCTGTTTACAGCTCTGTTTGCTAGCTCCTGTGCCGCTGCAGCTGTCTGTTCCGCTGCCTGACTGGCTGCTACCTTTATAGGACCCCTAGTCAGTGAAGCCCCGCCCCCTAATCAGGGTTCAGCTTCTCTCCAAGCACAAAGCCCCGCCAAACCCCTTCACATACAGATACTACCAATAAAAAACCAAACACACATAAATACCTTCTCCTCCAACAGAACTCCCACTCAAACTCCCCTGCTTACAGCTCTGTTTGCTAGCTCCTGTGCCGCTGTCTGACTGGCTCCTACCTTTATAGGACCCCTAGTCAGTGAAGCCCCGCCCCCTGATCAGGGCTCAGCTTCTCTCCCAGCACAAAGCCCCTCCAAGCCTCTACATATACAGATACTACCAATACAAAAAAATACACAAATACCTTCTCCTCCAACAGAACTCCCACTCAAACTCCCCTGTTTACAGATCTGTTTGCTAGCTCCTGTGCCGCTGCCTGACTGGCTGCTACCTTTATAGGACCGCTAGTCAGTGAAGCCCCGCCCCCTAATCAGGGCTCAGCTTCTGTCCCAGCACAAAGCCCGTACACAAACAGATACTACCAATACAAAACCGAACACACACAAATACCTTCTCCTCCAACAGAACTCCCACTCAAACTGCCCTGTTTACAGGTCTGTTTGCTAGCTCCTGTGCCGCTGCCTGACTGGCTGGTACCTTTATAGGACCCCTAGTCAGTGAAGCCCCGCCCCCTAATCAGGGCTCAGCTTCTCTCCCAGCACAGAGCCCCTCCAAGCCTCTACACATACAGATACTACCAATACAAAACCAAACACACACAAATACCTTCTCCTCCAACAGAACTCCCACTCAAACTCCCCTCTTTACAGCCCTGTTTGCTAGCTGCTGTGCCACTGCAGCTGTCTGTGCCGCTGCCTGACTGGCTGCTACCTTTATAGGACCGCTAATCAGTGAAGCCCCGCCCCCTAATCAGGGCCCAGCTTCTCTCCCATCACAAAGCCCCTCCAAGCCTCTACACATACAGATAATACGAATACAAAAACACACACAAATACCTTCTCCTCCAACAGAACTCCCACTCAAACTGCCCTGTTTACAGGTCTGTTTGCTAGCTCCTGTGCCGCTGCCTGACTGGCTGGTACCTTTATAGGACCCCTAGTCAGTGAAGCCCCGCCCCCTAATCAGGGCTCAGCTTCTCTCCCAGCACAGAGCCCCTCCAAGCCTCTACACATACAGATACTACCAATACAAAACCAAACACACACAAATACCTTCTCCTCCAACAGAACTCCCACTCAAACTCCCCTCTTTACAGCCCTGTTTGCTAGCTGCTGTGCCACTGCAGCTGTCTGTGCCGCTGCCTGACTGGCTGCTACCTTTATAGGACCGCTAATCAGTGAAGCCCCGCCCCCTAATCAGGGCCCAGCTTCTCTCCCATCACAAAGCCCCTCCAAGCCTCTACACATACAGATAATACGAATACAAAAACACACACAAATACCTTCTCCTCCAACAGAACTCCCACTCAAACTCCCCTGTTTACAGCTCTGTTTGCTAGCTCCTGTGCCGCTGCCTGACTGGCTGCTACCTTTATAGGACCCCTAGTCACTGAAGCCCCGCCCCCTAATCAGGGCTCAGCTTCTCTCGCAGCACCTAGCCCCTCCAAGCCTCTACACATACAGATACTACCAATACAAAAACACACACAAATACCTTCTCCTCCAACAGAACTCGCACTCAAACTCCCCTGTTTACAACTCTGTTTGCAAGCTCCTCTGCCGCTGCAGCTCTCTGTGCCACTGCCTGACTGGCTCCTACCTTTATAGGACCCCTAGTCAGTGAAGCCCCGCCCCCTGATCAGGGCTCAGCTTCTCTCCCAGCACAAAGCCCCTGCACATACAGATACTACCAATGCAAAACCAAACACACACAAATACCTTCTCCTCCAACAGAACTCCCACTCAAACTCCCCTGTTCACAGCTCTGTTTGCTAGCTCCTGTGCCACTGCAGCTGTCTGTGCCGCTGCCTGACTGGCTGCTACCTATATAGGACCCCTAGTCAGTGAAGCCCCGCCCCTAATCAGGGCTCAGCTTCTCTCACAGCACCTAGCCCCTCCAAGCCTCTACACATACAGATAATACCAATACAAAAACACACACAAATACCTTCTCCTCCAACAGAACTCCCACTCAAACGCCCCTGTTCACAGCTCTGTTTGCTAGCTCCTGTGCCACTGCAGCTGTCTGTTCCGCTGCCTGACTGGCTGCTACCTTTATAGGACCCCTAGTCAGTGAAGCCCCGCCCCCTAATCAGGGTTCAGCTTCTCTCCCAGCACAAAGCCTCTCCAAGCCTCTACACATACAGATACTACCAATACAAAACCAAACACACACAAATACCTTCTCCTCCAACAGAACTCCCACTCAAACTCCCCTCTTTACAGCTCTGTTTGCTAGCTCCTGTGCCACTGCAGCTGTCTGTGCCGCTGCCTGACTGGCTGCTCCCTTTCTAGGACCCCTAATCAGTGAAGCCCCGCCCCCTAATCAGGGCCCAGCTTCTCTCCCAGCACAAAGCCCCTCCAAGCCTCTACACATACAGATAATACCAATACAAAAACACACACAAATACGTTCTCCTCCAACAGAACTCCCACTCAAACTCCCCTGTTTACAGGTCTGTTTGCTAGCTCCTGTGCCGCTGCCTGACGGGCTGCTACCTTTATAGGACCCCAAGTCAGTGAAGCCCCGCCCCCTAATCAGGGCTCAGCTTCTCTCGCAGCACCTAGCCCCTCCAAGCCTCTACACATACAGATACTACCAATACAAAAACACACACAAATACCTTCTCCTCCAACAGAACTCCCACTCAAACTCCCCTGTTCACAGCTCTGTTTGCTAGCTCCTGTGCCGCTGCCTGACTGGCTGCTACCTTTATAGGACCCCTAGTCAGTGAAGCCCCGCCCCTAATCAGGGCTCAGCTTCTCTCACAGCACCTAGCCCCTCCAAGCCTCTACACATACAGATAATACCAATACAAAAACACACACAAATACCTTCTCCTCCAACAGAACTCCCACTCAAACTCCCCTGTTTACAGGTCTGTTTGCTAGCTCCTGTGCCGCTGCCTGACGGGCTGCTACCTTTATAGGACCCCAAGTCAGTGAAGCCCCGCCCCCTAATCAGGGCTCAGCTTCTCTCGCAGCACCTAGCCCCTCCAAGCCTCTACATATACAGATACTACCAATACAAAAAAACACACAAATACCTTCTCCTCCAACAGAACTCCCACTCAAACTCCCCTCTTTACAGCTCTGTTTGCTAGCTCCTGTGCCACTGCAGCTGTCTGTGCCGCTGCCTGACTGGCTGCTCCCTTTCTAGGGCCCCTAATCAGTGAAGCCCCGCCCCCTAATCAGGGCCCAGCTTCTCTCCCAGCACAAAGCCCCTCCAAGCCTCTACACATACAGATAATACCAACACAAAAACACACACAAATACGTTCTCCTCCAAAAGAACTCCCACTCAAACTCCCCTGTTTACAGGTCTGTTTGCTAGCTCCTGTGCCGCTGCCTGACTGGCTGCTACCTTTATAGGACCCCTAGTCACTGAAGCCCCGCCCCCAAACCAGGGCTCAGCTTCTCTCCCAGCACAAAGCCCCTTCAAACCTCTACACATACAGGAACTACCAATACAAAACCAAACACACACAAATACCTTCTCCTCCAACAGAACTCCCACTCAAACTCCCCTGTTTACAGCTCTGTTTGCTAGCTCCTGTGCCGCTGCAGCTGTCTGTTCCGCTGCCTGACTGGCTGCTACCTTTATAGGATCCCTAGTCAGTGAAGCCCCGCCCCCTAATCAGGGTTCAGCTTCTCTCCCAGCACAAAGCCCCTCCAAGCCTCTACATATACAGATACTACCAATACAAAAAAACACACAAATACCTTCTCCTCCAACAGAACTCCCACTCAAACTCCGCTGCTTACAGCTCTGTTTGCTAGCTCCTGTGCCGCTGCCTGACTGGCTGCTACCTTTATAGGACCCCTCGTCAGTGAAGCCCCGCCCCCTAATCAGGGTTCAGCTTCTCTCCCAGCACAAAGCCCCTCCAAGCCTCTACATATACAGATACTACCAATACAAAAAAACACACAAATACCTTCTCCTCCAACAGAACTCCCACTCAAACTCCCCTGTTCACAGCTCTGTTTGCTAGTTCCTGTGCCACTGCAGCTGTCTGTTCCGCTGCCTGACTGGCTGCTACCTTTATAGGACCCCTAGTCAGTGAAGCCCCGCCCCTAATCAGGGCTCAGCTTCTCTCACAGCACCTAGCCCCTCCAAGCCTCTACACATACAGATAATACCAATACAAAAACACACACAAATACCTTCTCCTCCAACAGAACTCCCACTCAAACGCCCCTGTTCACAGCTCTGTTTGCTAGCTCCTGTGCCACTGCAGCTGTCTGTTCCGCTGCCTGACTGGCTGCTACCTTTATAGGACCCCTAGTCAGTTAAGCCCCGCCCCCTAATCAGGGTTCAGCTTCTCTCCAAGCACAAAGCTCCGCAAACCCCGACACATACAGATACTACCAATAAAAAACCAAACACACACAAATACCTTCTCCTGCAACAGAACTCCCACTCAAACTCCCCTGTTCACAGCTCTGTTTGCTAGCTCCTGTGCCGCTGCCTGACTGGCTGCTACCTTTATAGGACCCCTAGTCAGTGAAGCCCCGCCCCCTAATCAGGGCTCAGCTTCTCTCCCAGCACAAAGCCCCTCCAAGCCTCTACACATACAGATAATACCAATACAAAAACACACACAAATACGTTCTCCTCCAACAGAACTCCCACTCAAACTCCCCTGTTTACAGGTCTGTTTGCTAGCTCCTGTGCCGCTGCCTGACTGGCTGCTACCTTTATAGGACCCCTAGTCAGTGAAGCCCCGCCCCCTAATCAGGGCTCAGCTTCTGTCCCAGCACAAAGCCCGTACACAAACAGATACTACCAATACAAAACCGAACACACACAAATACCTTCTCCTCCAACAGAACTCCCACTCAAACTCCCCTCTTTACAGCTCTGTTTGCTAGCTGCTGTGCCACTGCAGCTGTCTGTGCCGCTGCCTGACTGGCTGCTACCTTTGTAGGACCGCTAATCAGTGAAGCCCCGCCCCCTAATCAGGGCCCAGCTTCTCTCCCATCACAAAGCCCCTCCAAGCCTCTACACATACAGATAATACGAATACAAAAACACACACAAATACCTTCTCCTCCAACAGAACTCCCACTCAAACTCCCCTGTTTACAGCTCTGTTTGCTAGCTCCTGTGCCGCTGCCTGACTGGCTGCTACCTTTATAGGACGCCTAGTCAGTGAAGCCCCGCCCCCTAATCAGGGCTCAGCTTCTCTCGCAGCACCTAGCCCCTCCAAGCCTCTACACATACAGATACTACCAATACAAAAACACACACAAATACCTTCTCCTCCAACAGAACTCGCACTCAAACTCCCCTGTTTACAACTCTGTTTGCAAGCTCCTCTGCCGCTGCAGCTCTCTGTGCCACTGCCTGACTGGCTCCTACCTTTATAGGACCCCTAGTCAGTGAAGCCCCGCCCCCTGATCAGGGCTCAGCTTCTCTCCCAGCACAAAGCCCCTGCACATACAGATACTACCAATGCAAAACCAAACACACACAAATACCTTCTCCTCCAACAGAACTCCCACTCAAACTCCCCTGTTCACAGCTCTGTTTCCTAGCTCCTGTGCCACTGCAGCTGTCTGTGCCGCTCCCTGACTGGCTGCTACCTTTATAGGACCCCTAGTCAGTGAAGCCCCGCCCCTAATCAGGGCTCAGCTTCTCTCACAGCACCTAGCCCCTCCAAGCCTCTACACATACAGATAATACCAATACAAAAACACACACAAATACCTTCTCCTCCAACAGAACTCCCACTCAAACGCCCCTGTTCACAGCTCTGTTTGCTAGCTCCTGTGCCACTGCAGCTGTCTGTTCCGCTGCCTGACTGGCTGCTACCTTTATAGGACCCCTAGTCAGTGAAGCCCCGCCCCCTAATCAGGGTTCAGCTTCTCTCCCAGCACAAAGCCTCTCCAAGCCTCTACACATACAGATACTACCAATACAAAACCCAACACACACAAATACCTTCTCCTCCAACAGAACTCCCACTCAAACTCCCCTCTTTACAGGTCTGTTTGCTAGCTCCTGTGCCGCTGCCTGACTGGCTGGTACCTTTATAGGACCCCTAGTCAGTGAAGCCCCGCCCCCTAATCAGGGCTCAGCTTCTCTCCCAGCACAAAGCCCCTCCAAGCCTCTACATATACAGATACTACCAATACAAAACCAAACACACACAAATACCTTCTCCTCCAACAGAACTCCCACTCAAACTCCCCTGTTCACAGCTCTGTTTGCTAGCTCCTGTGCCACTGCAGCTGTCTGTGCCGCTGCCTGACTGGCTGCTCCCTTTATAGGACCCCTAGTCAGTGAAGCCCCGCCCCTAATCAGGGCTCAGCTTCTCTCACAGCACCTAGCCCCTCCCAGCCTCTACACATACAGATAATACCAATACAAAAACACACACAAATACCTTCTCCTCCAACAGAACTCCCACTCAAACTCCCCTGTTTAGAGCTCTGTTTGCTCGCTCCTGTGCCGCTGCAGCTGTCTGTGCCGCTGCCTGACTGGCTGCTCCCTTTCTAGGACCCCTAATCAGTGAAGCCCCGCCCCCTAATCAGGGCCCAGCTTCTCTCCCAGCACAAAGCCCCTCCAAGCCTCTACACATACAGATAATACCAATACAAAAACAAAAACAAATACGTTCTCCTCCAACAGAACTCCCACTCAAACTCCCCTGTTTACAGGTCTGTTTGCTAGCTCCTGTGCCGCTGCCTGACTGGCTGCTACCTTTATAGGACCCCTAGTCAGTGAAGCCCCGCCCCCTAATCAGGGCTCTGCTTCTCTCGCAGCACCTAGCCCCTCCAAGCCTCTACACATACAGATACTACCAATACAAAAACACACACAAATACCTTCTCCTCCAACAGAACTCCCACTCAAACTCCCCTGTTCACAGCTCTGTTTGCTAGCTCCTGTGCCGCTGCCTGACTGGCTGCTCCCTTTCTAGGACCCCTAATCAGTGAAGCCCCGCCCCCTAATCAGGGCCCAGCTTCTCTCCCATCACAAAGCCCCTCCAAGCCTCAACACATACAGATAATACCAATACAAAAACACACACAAATACCTTCTCCTCCAAAAGAACTCCCACTCAAACCCCCCTGTTTACAGCTCAGTTTGCTAGCTCCTGTGCCGCTGCAGCTGTCTGTGCCGCTGCCTGACTGGCTGCTCCCTTTATAGGACACCTAGTCAGTGAAGCCCCGCCCCCTAATCAGGGCCCAGCTTCTCTCCCAGCACAAAGCCCCTCCAAGCCTCTACACATACAGATAATACCAATACAAAAACACACACTAATACCTTCTCCTCCAACAGAACTCCCACTCAAACTCCCCTGTTCACAGCTCTGTTTGCTAGCTCCTGTGCCGCTGCCTGACTGGCTGCTACCTTTATAGGACCCCTCGTCAGTGAAGCCCCGCCCCCTAATCAGGGCTCAGCTTCTCTCGCAGCACCTAGCCCCTTCAAGCCTCTACACATACAGATACTACCAATACAAAAACACACACAAATACCTTCTCCTCCAACAGAACTCCCACTCAAACTCCCCTGTTTACAGCTCTGTTTGCTAGCTCCTGTGCCGCTGCCTGACTGGCTGCTACCTTTATAGGACCCCTAGTCAGTGAAGCCCCGCCCCCTAATCAGGGCTCAGCTTCTCTCGCAGCACCTAGCCCCTCCAAGCCTCTACACATACAGATACTACCAATACAAAAACACACACAAATACCTTCTCCTCCAACAGAACTCCCACTCAAACTCCCCTGTTCACAGCTCTGTTTGCTAGCTCCTGTGCCGCTGCCTGACTGGCTGCTCCCTTTCTAGGACCCCTAATCAGTGAAGCCCCGCCCCCTAATCAGGGCCCAGCTTCTCTCCCATCACAAAGCCCCTCCAAGCCTCAACACATACAGATAATACCAATACAAAAACACACACAAATACCTTCTCCTCCAAAAGAACTCCCACTCAAACCCCCCTGTTTACAGCTCAGTTTGCTAGCTCCTGTGCCGCTGCAGCTGTCTGTGCCGCTGCCTGACTGGCTGCTCCCTTTATAGGACACCTAGTCAGTGAAGCCCCGCCCCCTAATCAGGGCCCAGCTTCTCTCCCAGCACAAAGCCCCTCCAAGCCTCTACACATACAGATAATACCAATACAAAACACACACTAATACCTTCTCCTCCAACAGAACTCCCACTCAAACTCCCCTGTTCACAGCTCTGTTTGCTAGCTCCTGTGCCGCTGCCTGACTGGCTGCTACCTTTATAGGACCCCTCGTCAGTGAAGCCCCGCCCCCTAATCAGGGCTCAGCTTCTCTCGCAGCACCTAGCCCCTTCAAGCCTCTACACATACAGATACTACCAATACAAAAACACACACAAATACCTTCTCCTCCAACAGAACTCCCACTCAAACTCCCCTGTTTACAGCTCTGTTTGCTAGCTCCTGTGCCGCTGCAGCTGTCTGTTCCGCTGCCTGACTGGCTGCTACCTTTATAGGACCCCTAGTCAGTGAAGCCCCGCCCCCTAATCAGGGTTCAGCTTCTCTCCAAGCACAAAGCCCCGCCAAACCCCTTCACATACACATACTACCAATAAAAAACCAAACACACAAATACCTTCTCCTCCAACAGAACTCCCACTCAAACTCCCCTGCTTACAGCTCTGTTTGCTAGCTCCTGTGCCGCTGTCTGACTGGCTCCTACCTTTATAGGACCCCTAGTCAGTGAAGCCCCGCCCCCTGATCAGGGCTCAGCTTCTCTCCCAGCACAAAGCCCCTCCAAGCCTCTACATATACAGATACTACCAATACAAAAAAATACACAAATACCTTCTTCTCCAACAGAACTCCCACTCAAACTGCCCTGTTTACAGGTCTGTTTGCTAGCTCCTGTGCCGCTGCCTGACTGGCTGGTACCTTTATAGGACCCCTAGTCAGTGAAGCCCCGCCCCCTAATCAGGGCTCAGCTTCTCTCCCAGCACAGAGCCCCTCCAAGCCTCTACACATACAGATACTACCAATACAAAACCAAACACACACAAATACCTTCTCCTCCAACAGAACTCCCACTCAAACTCCCCTCTTTACAGCTCTGTTTGCTAGCTGCTGTGCCACTGCAGCTGTCTGTGCCGCTGCCTGACTGGCTGCTACCTTTATAGGACCGCTAATCAGTGAAGCCCCGCCCCCTAATCAGGGCCCAGCTTCTCTCCCATCACAAAGCCCCTCCAAGCCTCTACACATACAGATAATACGAATACAAAAACACACACAAATACCTTCTCCTCCAACAGAACTCCCACTCAAACTCCCCTGTTTACAGCTCTGTTTGCTAGCTCCTGTGCCGCTGCCTGACTGGCTGCTACCTTTATAGGACCCCTAGTCAGTGAAGCCCCGCCCCCTAATCAGGGCTCAGCTTCTCTCGCAGCACCTAGCCCCTCCAAGCCTCTACACATACAGATACTACCAATACAAAAACACACACAAATACCTTCTCCTCCAACAGAACTCGCACTCAAACTCCCCTGTTTACAACTCTGTTTGCAAGCTCCTCTGCCGCTGCAGCTCTCTGTGCCACTGCCTGACTGGCTCCTACCTTTATAGGACCCCTAGTCAGTGAAGCCCCGCCCCCTGATCAGGGCTCAGCTTCTCTCCCAGCACAAAGCCTCTCCAAGCCTCTACACATACAGATACTACCAATACAAAACCAAACACACACAAATACCTTCTCCTCCAACAGAACTCCCACTCAAACTCCCCTCTTTACAGCTCTGTTTGCTAGCTCCTGTGCCACTGCAGCTGTCTGTGCCGCTGCCTGACTGGCTGCTCCCTTTCTAGGACCCCTAATCAGTGAAGCCCCGCCCCCTAATCAGGGCCCAGCTTCTCTCCCAGCACAAAGCCCCTCCAAGCCTCTACACATACAGATAATACCAATACAAAAACACACACAAATACGTTCTCCTCCAACAGAACTCCCACTCAAACTCCCCTGTTTACAGGTCTGTTTGCTAGCTCCTGTGCCACTGCAGCTGTCTTTTCCGCTGCCTGACTGGCTGCTACCTTTATAGGACCCCTAGTCAGTGAAGCCCCGCCCCCTAATCAGGGCTCAGCTTCTCTCCCAGCACAAAGCCCCTCCAAGCCTCTACACATACAGATAATACCAATACAAAAAAACACACAAATACCTTCTCCTCCAAAAGAACTCCCACTCAAACTCCCCTGCTTACAGCTCTGTTTGCTAGCTCCTGTGCCGCTGCCTGACTGGCTCCAACCTTTATAGAACCCCTAGTCAGTGAAGCCCCGCCCCCTAATCAGGGCTCAGTTTCTCTCACAGCACCTAGCCCCTCCAAGCCTCTACACATACAGATACTACCAATACAAAAACACACACAAATACCTTCTCCTCCAACAGAACTCCCACTCAAACGCCCCTGTTCACAGCTCTGTTTGCTAGCTCCTGTGCCACTGCAGCTGTCTGTGCCGCTGCCTGACTGGCTGCTAGCTTTATAGGACCCCTAGTCAGTGAAGCCCCGCCCCTAATCAGGGCTCAGCTTCTCTCACAGCACCTAGCCCCTCCAAGCCTCTACACATACAGATAATACCAATACAAAAACACACACAAATACCTTCTCCTCCAACAGAACTCCCACTCAAACGCCCCTGTTCACAGCTCTGTTTGCTAGCTCCTGTGCCACTGCAGCTGTCTGTTCCGCTGCCTGACTGGCTGCTACCTTTATAGGACCCCTAGTCAGTGAAGCCCCGCCCCCTAATCAGGGCTCAGCTTCTCTCCCAGCACAAAGCCCCTCCAAGCCTCTACACACACAGATACTACCAATACAAAACCAAACACACACAAATACCTTCTCGTCCAACAGAACTCCCACTCAAACTCCCCTGTTTAGAGCTCTGTTTGCTAGCTCCTGTGCCGCTGCAGCTGTCTGTGCCGCTGCCTGACTGGCTGCTACCTTTATAGGACCCCTAGTCAGTGAAGCCCCGCCCCCTAATCAGGGTTCAGCTTCTCTCCAAGCACAAAGCTCCGCCAAACCCCGACACATACAGATACTACCAATAAAAAACCAAACACACACAAATACCATCTCCTCCAAAAGAATCAGTGAAGCCCCGCCCCCTAATCAGGGCCCAGCTTCTCTCCCAGCACAAAGCCCCTCCAAGCCTCTACACGTACAGATACTACCAATACAAAACCAAACACACACAAATACCTTCTCCTACAACAGAACTCCCACTCAAACTCCCCTGTTTAGAGCTCTGTTTGCTAGCTCCTGTGCCGCTGCAGCTGTCTGTGCCGCTGCCTGACTGGCTGCTACCTTTATAGGACCCCTAGTCAGTGAAGCCCCGCCCCCTAAGAAGGGCTCAGCTTCTCTCCCAGCACAAAGGCCCTCCAAGCCTCTACACATACAGATAATACCAATACAAAAACACACACAAATACGTTCTCCTCCAACAGAACTCCCACTCAAACTCCCCTGTTTACAGCTCTGTTTGCTAGCTCCTGTGCCGCTGCAGCTGTCTGTTCCGCTGCCTGACTGGCTGCTACCTTTATAGGACCCCTAGTCAGTGAAGCCCCGCCCCCTAATCAGGGTTCAGCTTCTCTCCAAGCACAAAGCCCCGCCAAACCCCTTCACATACAGATACTACCAATAAAAAACCAAACACACATAAATACCTTCTCCTCCAACAGAACTCCCACTCAAACTCCCCTGCTTACAGCTCTGTTTGCTAGCTCCTGTGCCGCTGTCTGACTGGCTCCTACCTTTATAGGACCCCTAGTCAGTGAAGCCCCGCCCCCTGATCAGGGCTCAGCTTCTCTCCCAGCACAAAGCCCCTCCAAGCCTCTACATATACAGATACTACCAATACAAAAAAATACACAAATACCTTCTCCTCCAACAGAACTCCCACTCAAACTCCCCTGTTTACAGATCTGTTTGCTAGCTCCTGTGCCGCTGCCTGACTGGCTGCTACCTTTATAGGACCGCTAGTCAGTGAAGCCCCGCCCCCTAATCAGGGCTCAGCTTCTGTCCCAGCACAAAGCCCGTACACAAACAGATACTACCAATACAAAACCGAACACACACAAATACCTTCTCCTCCAACAGAACTCCCACTCAAACTGCCCTGTTTACAGGTCTGTTTGCTAGCTCCTGTGCCGCTGCCTGACTGGCTGGTACCTTTATAGGACCCCTAGTCAGTGAAGCCCCGCCCCCTAATCAGGGCTCAGCTTCTCTCCCAGCACAGAGCCCCTCCAAGCCTCTACACATACAGATACTACCAATACAAAACCAAACACACACAAATACCTTCTCCTCCAACAGAACTCCCACTCAAACTCCCCTCTTTACAGCCCTGTTTGCTAGCTGCTGTGCCACTGCAGCTGTCTGTGCCGCTGCCTGACTGGCTGCTACCTTTATAGGACCGCTAATCAGTGAAGCCCCGCCCCCTAATCAGGGCCCAGCTTCTCTCCCATCACAAAGCCCCTCCAAGCCTCTACACATACAGATAATACGAATACAAAAACACACACAAATACCTTCTCCTCCAACAGAACTCCCACTCAAACTGCCCTGTTTACAGGTCTGTTTGCTAGCTCCTGTGCCGCTGCCTGACTGGCTGGTACCTTTATAGGACCCCTAGTCAGTGAAGCCCCGCCCCCTAATCAGGGCTCAGCTTCTCTCCCAGCACAGAGCCCCTCCAAGCCTCTACACATACAGATACTACCAATACAAAACCAAACACACACAAATACCTTCTCCTCCAACAGAACTCCCACTCAAACTCCCCTCTTTACAGCCCTGTTTGCTAGCTGCTGTGCCACTGCAGCTGTCTGTGCCGCTGCCTGACTGGCTGCTACCTTTATAGGACCGCTAATCAGTGAAGCCCCGCCCCCTAATCAGGGCCCAGCTTCTCTCCCATCACAAAGCCCCTCCAAGCCTCTACACATACAGATAATACGAATACAAAAACACACACAAATACCTTCTCCTCCAACAGAACTCCCACTCAAACTCCCCTGTTTACAGCTCTGTTTGCTAGCTCCTGTGCCGCTGCCTGACTGGCTGCTACCTTTATAGGACCCCTAGTCACTGAAGCCCCGCCCCCTAATCAGGGCTCAGCTTCTCTCGCAGCACCTAGCCCCTCCAAGCCTCTACACATACAGATACTACCAATACAAAAACACACACAAATACCTTCTCCTCCAACAGAACTCGCACTCAAACTCCCCTGTTTACAACTCTGTTTGCAAGCTCCTCTGCCGCTGCAGCTCTCTGTGCCACTGCCTGACTGGCTCCTACCTTTATAGGACCCCTAGTCAGTGAAGCCCCGCCCCCTGATCAGGGCTCAGCTTCTCTCCCAGCACAAAGCCCCTGCACATACAGATACTACCAATGCAAAACCAAACACAAATACCTTCTCCTCCAACAGAACTCCCACTCAAACTCCCCTGTTCACAGCTCTGTTTGCTAGCTCCTGTGCCACTGCAGCTGTCTGTGCCGCTGCCTGACTGGCTGCTACCTATATAGGACCCCTAGTCAGTGAAGCCCCGCCCCTAATCAGGGCTCAGCTTCTCTCACAGCACCTAGCCCCTCCAAGCCTCTACACATACAGATAATACCAATACAAAAACACACACAAATACGTTCTCCTCCAAAAGAACTCCCACTCAAACTCCCCTGTTTACAGGTCTGTTTGCTAGCTCCTGTGCCGCTGCCTGACTGGCTGCTACCTTTATAGGACCCCTAGTCACTGAAGCCCCGCCCCCAAACCAGGGCTCAGCTTCTCTCCCAGCACAAAGCCCCTTCAAACCTCTACACATACAGGAACTACCAATACAAAACCAAACACACACAAATACCTTCTCCTCCAACAGAACTCCCACTCAAACTCCCCTGTTTACAGCTCTGTTTGCTAGCTCCTGTGCCGCTGCAGCTGTCTGTTCCGCTGCCTGACTGGCTGCTACCTTTATAGGATCCCTAGTCAGTGAAGCCCCGCCCCCTAATCAGGGTTCAGCTTCTCTCCCAGCACAAAGCCCCTCCAAGCCTCTACATATACAGATACTACCAATACAAAAAAACACACAAATACCTTCTCCTCCAACAGAACTCCCACTCAAACTCCGCTGCTTACAGCTCTGTTTGCTAGCTCCTGTGCCGCTGCCTGACTGGCTGCTACCTTTATAGGACCCCTCGTCAGTGAAGCCCCGCCCCCTAATCAGGGTTCAGCTTCTCTCCCAGCACAAAGCCCCTCCAAGCCTCTACATATACAGATACTACCAATACAAAAAAACACACAAATACCTTCTCCTCCAACAGAACTCCCACTCAAACTCCCCTGTTCACAGCTCTGTTTGCTAGCTCCTGTGCCACTGCAGCTGTCTGTTCCGCTGCCTGACTGGCTGCTACCTTTATAGGACCCCTAGTCAGTGAAGCCCCGCCCCTAATCAGGGCTCAGCTTCTCTCACAGCACCTAGCCCCTCCAAGCCTCTACACATACAGATAATACCAATACAAAAACACACACAAATACCTTCTCCTCCAACAGAACTCCCACTCAAACGCCCCTGTTCACAGCTCTGTTTGCTAGCTCCTGTGCCACTGCAGCTGTCTGTTCCGCTGCCTGACTGGCTGCTACCTTTATAGGACCCCTAGTCAGTTAAGCCCCGCCCCCTAATCAGGGTTCAGCTTCTCTCCAAGCACAAAGCTCCGCAAACCCCGACACATACAGATACTACCAATAAAAAACCAAACACACACAAATACCTTCTCCTGCAACAGAACTCCCACTCAAACTCCCCTGTTCACAGCTCTGTTTGCTAGCTCCTGTGCCGCTGCCTGACTGGCTGCTACCTTTATAGGACCCCTAGTCAGTGAAGCCCCGCCCCCTAATCAGGGCTCAGCTTCTCTCCCAGCACAAAGCCCCTCCAAGCCTCTACACATACAGATAATACCAATACAAAAACACACACAAATACGTTCTCCTCCAACAGAACTCCCACTCAAACTCCCCTGTTTACAGGTCTGTTTGCTAGCTCCTGTGCCGCTGCCTGACTGGCTGCTACCTTTATAGGACCCCTAGTCAGTGAAGCCCCGCCCCCTAATCAGGGCTCAGCTTCTGTCCCAGCACAAAGCCCGTACACAAACAGATACTACCAATACAAAACCGAACACACACAAATACCTTCTCCTCCAACAGAACTCCCACTCAAACTCCCCTCTTTACAGCTCTGTTTGCTAGCTGCTGTGCCACTGCAGCTGTCTGTGCCGCTGCCTGACTGGCTGCTACCTTTGTAGGACCGCTAATCAGTGAAGCCCCGCCCCCTAATCAGGGCCCAGCTTCTCTCCCATCACAAAGCCCCTCCAAGCCTCTACACATACAGATAATACGAATACAAAAACACACACAAATACCTTCTCCTCCAACAGAACTCCCACTCAAACTCCCCTGTTTACAGCTCTGTTTGCTAGCTCCTGTGCCGCTGCCTGACTGGCTGCTACCTTTATAGGACGCCTAGTCAGTGAAGCCCCGCCCCCTAATCAGGGCTCAGCTTCTCTCGCAGCACCTAGCCCCTCCAAGCCTCTACACATACAGATACTACCAATACAAAAACACACACAAATACCTTCTCCTCCAACAGAACTCGCACTCAAACTCCCCTGTTTACAACTCTGTTTGCAAGCTCCTCTGCCGCTGCAGCTCTCTGTGCCACTGCCTGACTGGCTCCTACCTTTATAGGACCCCTAGTCAGTGAAGCCCCGCCCCCTGATCAGGGCTCAGCTTCTCTCCCAGCACAAAGCCCCTGCACATACAGATACTACCAATGCAAAACCAAACACACACAAATACCTTCTCCTCCAACAGAACTCCCACTCAAACTCCCCTGTTCACAGCTCTGTTTCCTAGCTCCTGTGCCACTGCAGCTGTCTGTGCCGCTCCCTGACTGGCTGCTACCTTTATAGGACCCCTAGTCAGTGAAGCCCCGCCCCTAATCAGGGCTCAGCTTCTCTCACAGCACCTAGCCCCTCCAAGCCTCTACACATACAGATAATACCAATACAAAAACACACACAAATACCTTCTCCTCCAACAGAACTCCCACTCAAACGCCCCTGTTCACAGCTCTGTTTGCTAGCTCCTGTGCCACTGCAGCTGTCTGTTCCGCTGCCTGACTGGCTGCTACCTTTATAGGACCCCTAGTCAGTGAAGCCCCGCCCCCTAATCAGGGTTCAGCTTCTCTCCCAGCACAAAGCCTCTCCAAGCCTCTACACATACAGATACTACCAATACAAAACCCAACACACACAAATACCTTCTCCTCCAACAGAACTCCCACTCAAACTCCCCTCTTTACAGGTCTGTTTGCTAGCTCCTGTGCCGCTGCCTGACTGGCTGGTACCTTTATAGGACCCCTAGTCAGTGAAGCCCCGCCCCCTAATCAGGGCTCAGCTTCTCTCCCAGCACAAAGCCCCTCCAAGCCTCTACATATACAGATACTACCAATACAAAACCAAACACACACAAATACCTTCTCCTCCAACAGAACTCCCACTCAAACTCCCCTGTTCACAGCTCTGTTTGCTAGCTCCTGTGCCACTGCAGCTGTCTGTGCCGCTGCCTGACTGGCTGCTCCCTTTATAGGACCCCTAGTCAGTGAAGCCCCGCCCCTAATCAGGGCTCAGCTTCTCTCACAGCACCTAGCCCCTCCCAGCCTCTACACATACAGATAATACCAATACAAAAACACACACAAATACCTTCTCCTCCAACAGAACTCCCACTCAAACTCCCCTGTTTAGAGCTCTGTTTGCTCGCTCCTGTGCCGCTGCAGCTGTCTGTGCCGCTGCCTGACTGGCTGCTCCCTTTCTAGGACCCCTAATCAGTGAAGCCCCGCCCCCTAATCAGGGCCCAGCTTCTCTCCCAGCACAAAGCCCCTCCAAGCCTCTACACATACAGATAATACCAATACAAAAACAAAAACAAATACGTTCTCCTCCAACAGAACTCCCACTCAAACTCCCCTGTTTACAGGTCTGTTTGCTAGCTCCTGTGCCGCTGCCTGACTGGCTGCTACCTTTATAGGACCCCTAGTCAGTGAAGCCCCGCCCCCTAATCAGGGCTCTGCTTCTCTCGCAGCACCTAGCCCCTCCAAGCCTCTACACATACAGATACTACCAATACAAAAACACACACAAATACCTTCTCCTCCAACAGAACTCCCACTCAAACTCCCCTGTTCACAGCTCTGTTTGCTAGCTCCTGTGCCGCTGCCTGACTGGCTGCTCCCTTTCTAGGACCCCTAATCAGTGAAGCCCCGCCCCCTAATCAGGGCCCAGCTTCTCTCCCATCACAAAGCCCCTCCAAGCCTCAACACATACAGATAATACCAATACAAAAACACACACAAATACCTTCTCCTCCAAAAGAACTCCCACTCAAACCCCCCTGTTTACAGCTCAGTTTGCTAGCTCCTGTGCCGCTGCAGCTGTCTGTGCCGCTGCCTGACTGGCTGCTCCCTTTATAGGACACCTAGTCAGTGAAGCCCCGCCCCCTAATCAGGGCCCAGCTTCTCTCCCAGCACAAAGCCCCTCCAAGCCTCTACACATACAGATAATACCAATACAAAAACACACACTAATACCTTCTCCTCCAACAGAACTCCCACTCAAACTCCCCTGTTCACAGCTCTGTTTGCTAGCTCCTGTGCCGCTGCCTGACTGGCTGCTACCTTTATAGGACCCCTCGTCAGTGAAGCCCCGCCCCCTAATCAGGGCTCAGCTTCTCTCGCAGCACCTAGCCCCTTCAAGCCTCTACACATACAGATACTACCAATACAAAAACACACACAAATACCTTCTCCTCCAACAGAACTCCCACTCAAACTCCCCTGTTTACAGCTCTGTTTGCTAGCTCCTGTGCCGCTGCCTGACTGGCTGCTACCTTTATAGGACCCCTAGTCAGTGAAGCCCCGCCCCCTAATCAGGGCTCAGCTTCTCTCGCAGCACCTAGCCCCTCCAAGCCTCTACACATACAGATACTACCAATACAAAAACACACACAAATACCTTCTCCTCCAACAGAACTCCCACTCAAACTCCCCTGTTCACAGCTCTGTTTGCTAGCTCCTGTGCCGCTGCCTGACTGGCTGCTCCCTTTCTAGGACCCCTAATCAGTGAAGCCCCGCCCCCTAATCAGGGCCCAGCTTCTCTCCCATCACAAAGCCCCTCCAAGCCTCAACACATACAGATAATACCAATACAAAAACACACACAAATACCTTCTCCTCCAAAAGAACTCCCACTCAAACCCCCCTGTTTACAGCTCAGTTTGCTAGCTCCTGTGCCGCTGCAGCTGTCTGTGCCGCTGCCTGACTGGCTGCTCCCTTTATAGGACACCTAGTCAGTGAAGCCCCGCCCCCTAATCAGGGCCCAGCTTCTCTCCCAGCACAAAGCCCCTCCAAGCCTCTACACATACAGATAATACCAATACAAAACACACACTAATACCTTCTCCTCCAACAGAACTCCCACTCAAACTCCCCTGTTCACAGCTCTGTTTGCTAGCTCCTGTGCCGCTGCCTGACTGGCTGCTACCTTTATAGGACCCCTCGTCAGTGAAGCCCCGCCCCCTAATCAGGGCTCAGCTTCTCTCGCAGCACCTAGCCCCTTCAAGCCTCTACACATACAGATACTACCAATACAAAAACACACACAAATACCTTCTCCTCCAACAGAACTCCCACTCAAACTCCCCTGTTTACAGCTCTGTTTGCTAGCTCCTGTGCCGCTGCAGCTGTCTGTTCCGCTGCCTGACTGGCTGCTACCTTTATAGGACCCCTAGTCAGTGAAGCCCCGCCCCCTAATCAGGGTTCAGCTTCTCTCCAAGCACAAAGCCCCGCCAAACCCCTTCACATACACATACTACCAATAAAAAACCAAACACACAAATACCTTCTCCTCCAACAGAACTCCCACTCAAACTCCCCTGCTTACAGCTCTGTTTGCTAGCTCCTGTGCCGCTGTCTGACTGGCTCCTACCTTTATAGGACCCCTAGTCAGTGAAGCCCCGCCCCCTGATCAGGGCTCAGCTTCTCTCCCAGCACAAAGCCCCTCCAAGCCTCTACATATACAGATACTACCAATACAAAAAAATACACAAATACCTTCTTCTCCAACAGAACTCCCACTCAAACTGCCCTGTTTACAGGTCTGTTTGCTAGCTCCTGTGCCGCTGCCTGACTGGCTGGTACCTTTATAGGACCCCTAGTCAGTGAAGCCCCGCCCCCTAATCAGGGCTCAGCTTCTCTCCCAGCACAGAGCCCCTCCAAGCCTCTACACATACAGATACTACCAATACAAAACCAAACACACACAAATACCTTCTCCTCCAACAGAACTCCCACTCAAACTCCCCTCTTTACAGCTCTGTTTGCTAGCTGCTGTGCCACTGCAGCTGTCTGTGCCGCTGCCTGACTGGCTGCTACCTTTATAGGACCGCTAATCAGTGAAGCCCCGCCCCCTAATCAGGGCCCAGCTTCTCTCCCATCACAAAGCCCCTCCAAGCCTCTACACATACAGATAATACGAATACAAAAACACACACAAATACCTTCTCCTCCAACAGAACTCCCACTCAAACTCCCCTGTTTACAGCTCTGTTTGCTAGCTCCTGTGCCGCTGCCTGACTGGCTGCTACCTTTATAGGACCCCTAGTCAGTGAAGCCCCGCCCCCTAATCAGGGCTCAGCTTCTCTCGCAGCACCTAGCCCCTCCAAGCCTCTACACATACAGATACTACCAATACAAAAACACACACAAATACCTTCTCCTCCAACAGAACTCGCACTCAAACTCCCCTGTTTACAACTCTGTTTGCAAGCTCCTCTGCCGCTGCAGCTCTCTGTGCCACTGCCTGACTGGCTCCTACCTTTATAGGACCCCTAGTCAGTGAAGCCCCGCCCCCTGATCAGGGCTCAGCTTCTCTCCCAGCACAAAGCCTCTCCAAGCCTCTACACATACAGATACTACCAATACAAAACCAAACACACACAAATACCTTCTCCTCCAACAGAACTCCCACTCAAACTCCCCTCTTTACAGCTCTGTTTGCTAGCTCCTGTGCCACTGCAGCTGTCTGTGCCGCTGCCTGACTGGCTGCTCCCTTTCTAGGACCCCTAATCAGTGAAGCCCCGCCCCCTAATCAGGGCCCAGCTTCTCTCCCAGCACAAAGCCCCTCCAAGCCTCTACACATACAGATAATACCAATACAAAAACACACACAAATACGTTCTCCTCCAACAGAACTCCCACTCAAACTCCCCTGTTTACAGGTCTGTTTGCTAGCTCCTGTGCCACTGCAGCTGTCTTTTCCGCTGCCTGACTGGCTGCTACCTTTATAGGACCCCTAGTCAGTGAAGCCCCGCCCCCTAATCAGGGCTCAGCTTCTCTCCCAGCACAAAGCCCCTCCAAGCCTCTACACATACAGATAATACCAATACAAAAAAACACACAAATACCTTCTCCTCCAAAAGAACTCCCACTCAAACTCCCCTGCTTACAGCTCTGTTTGCTAGCTCCTGTGCCGCTGCCTGACTGGCTCCAACCTTTATAGAACCCCTAGTCAGTGAAGCCCCGCCCCCTAATCAGGGCTCAGTTTCTCTCACAGCACCTAGCCCCTCCAAGCCTCTACACATACAGATACTACCAATACAAAAACACACACAAATACCTTCTCCTCCAACAGAACTCCCACTCAAACGCCCCTGTTCACAGCTCTGTTTGCTAGCTCCTGTGCCACTGCAGCTGTCTGTGCCGCTGCCTGACTGGCTGCTAGCTTTATAGGACCCCTAGTCAGTGAAGCCCCGCCCCTAATCAGGGCTCAGCTTCTCTCACAGCACCTAGCCCCTCCAAGCCTCTACACATACAGATAATACCAATACAAAAACACACACAAATACCTTCTCCTCCAACAGAACTCCCACTCAAACGCCCCTGTTCACAGCTCTGTTTGCTAGCTCCTGTGCCACTGCAGCTGTCTGTTCCGCTGCCTGACTGGCTGCTACCTTTATAGGACCCCTAGTCAGTGAAGCCCCGCCCCCTAATCAGGGCTCAGCTTCTCTCCCAGCACAAAGCCCCTCCAAGCCTCTACACACACAGATACTACCAATACAAAACCAAACACACACAAATACCTTCTCGTCCAACAGAACTCCCACTCAAACTCCCCTGTTTAGAGCTCTGTTTGCTAGCTCCTGTGCCGCTGCAGCTGTCTGTGCCGCTGCCTGACTGGCTGCTACCTTTATAGGACCCCTAGTCAGTGAAGCCCCGCCCCCTAAGAAGGGCTCAGCTTCTCTCCCAGCACAAAGGCCCTCCAAGCCTCTACACATACAGATAATACCAATACAAAAACACACACAAATACGTTCTCCTCCAACAGAACTCCCACTCAAACTCCCCTGTTTACAGCTCTGTTTGCTAGCTCCTGTGCCGCTGCAGCTGTCTGTTCCGCTGCCTGACTGGCTGCTACCTTTATAGGACCCCTAGTCAGTGAAGCCCCGCCCCCTAATCAGGGTTCAGCTTCTCTCCAAGCACAAAGCCCCGCCAAACCCCTTCACATACAGATACTACCAATAAAAAACCAAACACACATAAATACCTTCTCCTCCAACAGAACTCCCACTCAAACTCCCCTGCTTACAGCTCTGTTTGCTAGCTCCTGTGCCGCTGTCTGACTGGCTCCTACCTTTATAGGACCCCTAGTCAGTGAAGCCCCGCCCCCTGATCAGGGCTCAGCTTCTCTCCCAGCACAAAGCCCCTCCAAGCCTCTACATATACAGATACTACCAATACAAAAAAATACACAAATACCTTCTCCTCCAACAGAACTCCCACTCAAACTCCCCTGCTTACAGCTCTGTTTGCTAGCTCCTGTGCCGCTGCCTGACTGGCTGCTACCTTTATAGGACCGCTAGTCAGTGAAGCCCCGCCCCCTAATCAGGGCTCAGCTTCTGTCCCAGCACAAAGCCCGTACACAAACAGATACTACCAATACAAAACCGAACACACACAAATACCTTCTCCTCCAACAGAACTCCCACTCAAACTGCCCTGTTTACAGGTCTGTTTGCTAGCTCCTGTGCCGCTGCCTGACTGGCTGGTACCTTTATAGGACCCCTAGTCAGTGAAGCCCCGCCCCCTAATCAGGGCTCAGCTTCTCTCCCAGCACAGAGCCCCTCCAAGCCTCTACACATACAGATAATACCAATACAAAAACACACACAAATACCTTCTCCTCCAAAAGAACTCCCACTCAAACCCCCCTGTTTACAGCTCAGTTTGCTAGCTCCTGTGCCGCTGCAGCTGTCTGTGCCGCTGCCTGACTGGCTGCTCCCTTTATAGGACACCTAGTCAGTGAAGCCCCGCCCCCTAATCAGGGCCCAGCTTCTCTCCCAGCACAAAGCCCCTCCAAGCCTCTACACATACAGATAATACCAATACAAAACACACACTAATACCTTCTCCTCCAACAGAACTCCCACTCAAACTCCCCTGTTCACAGCTCTGTTTGCTAGCTCCTGTGCCGCTGCCTGACTGGCTGCTACCTTTATAGGACCCCTCGTCAGTGAAGCCCCGCCCCCTAATCAGGGCTCAGCTTCTCTCGCAGCACCTAGCCCCTTCAAGCCTCTACACATACAGATACTACCAATACAAAAACACACACAAATACCTTCTCCTCCAACAGAACTCCCACTCAAACTCCCCTGTTTACAGCTCTGTTTGCTAGCTCCTGTGCCGCTGCAGCTGTCTGTTCCGCTGCCTGACTGGCTGCTACCTTTATAGGACCCCTAGTCAGTGAAGCCCCGCCCCCTAATCAGGGTTCAGCTTCTCTCCAAGCACAAAGCCCCGCCAAACCCCTTCACATACACATACTACCAATAAAAAACCAAACACACAAATACCTTCTCCTCCAACAGAACTCCCACTCAAACTCCCCTGCTTACAGCTCTGTTTGCTAGCTCCTGTGCCGCTGTCTGACTGGCTCCTACCTTTATAGGACCCCTAGTCAGTGAAGCCCCGCCCCCTGATCAGGGCTCAGCTTCTCTCCCAGCACAAAGCCCCTCCAAGCCTCTACATATACAGATACTACCAATACAAAAAAATACACAAATACCTTCTTCTCCAACAGAACTCCCACTCAAACTGCCCTGTTTACAGGTCTGTTTGCTAGCTCCTGTGCCGCTGCCTGACTGGCTGGTACCTTTATAGGACCCCTAGTCAGTGAAGCCCCGCCCCCTAATCAGGGCTCAGCTTCTCTCCCAGCACAGAGCCCCTCCAAGCCTCTACACATACAGATACTACCAATACAAAACCAAACACACACAAATACCTTCTCCTCCAACAGAACTCCCACTCAAACTCCCCTCTTTACAGCTCTGTTTGCTAGCTGCTGTGCCACTGCAGCTGTCTGTGCCGCTGCCTGACTGGCTGCTACCTTTATAGGACCGCTAATCAGTGAAGCCCCGCCCCCTAATCAGGGCCCAGCTTCTCTCCCATCACAAAGCCCCTCCAAGCCTCTACACATACAGATAATACGAATACAAAAACACACACAAATACCTTCTCCTCCAACAGAACTCCCACTCAAACTCCCCTGTTTACAGCTCTGTTTGCTAGCTCCTGTGCCGCTGCCTGACTGGCTGCTACCTTTATAGGACCCCTAGTCAGTGAAGCCCCGCCCCCTAATCAGGGCTCAGCTTCTCTCGCAGCACCTAGCCCCTCCAAGCCTCTACACATACAGATACTACCAATACAAAAACACACACAAATACCTTCTCCTCCAACAGAACTCGCACTCAAACTCCCCTGTTTACAACTCTGTTTGCAAGCTCCTCTGCCGCTGCAGCTCTCTGTGCCACTGCCTGACTGGCTCCTACCTTTATAGGACCCCTAGTCAGTGAAGCCCCGCCCCCTGATCAGGGCTCAGCTTCTCTCCCAGCACAAAGCCTCTCCAAGCCTCTACACATACAGATACTACCAATACAAAACCAAACACACACAAATACCTTCTCCTCCAACAGAACTCCCACTCAAACTCCCCTCTTTACAGCTCTGTTTGCTAGCTCCTGTGCCACTGCAGCTGTCTGTGCCGCTGCCTGACTGGCTGCTCCCTTTCTAGGACCCCTAATCAGTGAAGCCCCGCCCCCTAATCAGGGCCCAGCTTCTCTCCCAGCACAAAGCCCCTCCAAGCCTCTACACATACAGATAATACCAATACAAAAACACACACAAATACGTTCTCCTCCAACAGAACTCCCACTCAAACTCCCCTGTTTACAGGTCTGTTTGCTAGCTCCTGTGCCACTGCAGCTGTCTTTTCCGCTGCCTGACTGGCTGCTACCTTTATAGGACCCCTAGTCAGTGAAGCCCCGCCCCCTAATCAGGGCTCAGCTTCTCTCCCAGCACAAAGCCCCTCCAAGCCTCTACACATACAGATAATACCAATACAAAAAAACACACAAATACCTTCTCCTCCAAAAGAACTCCCACTCAAACTCCCCTGCTTACAGCTCTGTTTGCTAGCTCCTGTGCCGCTGCCTGACTGGCTCCAACCTTTATAGAACCCCTAGTCAGTGAAGCCCCGCCCCCTAATCAGGGCTCAGTTTCTCTCACAGCACCTAGCCCCTCCAAGCCTCTACACATACAGATACTACCAATACAAAAACACACACAAATACCTTCTCCTCCAACAGAACTCCCACTCAAACGCCCCTGTTCACAGCTCTGTTTGCTAGCTCCTGTGCCACTGCAGCTGTCTGTGCCGCTGCCTGACTGGCTGCTAGCTTTATAGGACCCCTAGTCAGTGAAGCCCCGCCCCTAATCAGGGCTCAGCTTCTCTCACAGCACCTAGCCCCTCCAAGCCTCTACACATACAGATAATACCAATACAAAAACACACACAAATACCTTCTCCTCCAACAGAACTCCCACTCAAACGCCCCTGTTCACAGCTCTGTTTGCTAGCTCCTGTGCCACTGCAGCTGTCTGTTCCGCTGCCTGACTGGCTGCTACCTTTATAGGACCCCTAGTCAGTGAAGCCCCGCCCCCTAATCAGGGCTCAGCTTCTCTCCCAGCACAAAGCCCCTCCAAGCCTCTACACACACAGATACTACCAATACAAAACCAAACACACACAAATACCTTCTCGTCCAACAGAACTCCCACTCAAACTCCCCTGTTTAGAGCTCTGTTTGCTAGCTCCTGTGCCGCTGCAGCTGTCTGTGCCGCTGCCTGACTGGCTGCTACCTTTATAGGACCCCTAGTCAGTGAAGCCCCGCCCCCTAAGAAGGGCTCAGCTTCTCTCCCAGCACAAAGGCCCTCCAAGCCTCTACACATACAGATAATACCAATACAAAAACACACACAAATACGTTCTCCTCCAACAGAACTCCCACTCAAACTCCCCTGTTTACAGCTCTGTTTGCTAGCTCCTGTGCCGCTGCAGCTGTCTGTTCCGCTGCCTGACTGGCTGCTACCTTTATAGGACCCCTAGTCAGTGAAGCCCCGCCCCCTAATCAGGGTTCAGCTTCTCTCCAAGCACAAAGCCCCGCCAAACCCCTTCACATACAGATACTACCAATAAAAAACCAAACACACATAAATACCTTCTCCTCCAACAGAACTCCCACTCAAACTCCCCTGCTTACAGCTCTGTTTGCTAGCTCCTGTGCCGCTGTCTGACTGGCTCCTACCTTTATAGGACCCCTAGTCAGTGAAGCCCCGCCCCCTGATCAGGGCTCAGCTTCTCTCCCAGCACAAAGCCCCTCCAAGCCTCTACATATACAGATACTACCAATACAAAAAAATACACAAATACCTTCTCCTCCAACAGAACTCCCACTCAAACTCCCCTGCTTACAGCTCTGTTTGCTAGCTCCTGTGCCGCTGCCTGACTGGCTGCTACCTTTATAGGACCGCTAGTCAGTGAAGCCCCGCCCCCTAATCAGGGCTCAGCTTCTGTCCCAGCACAAAGCCCGTACACAAACAGATACTACCAATACAAAACCGAACACACACAAATACCTTCTCCTCCAACAGAACTCCCACTCAAACTGCCCTGTTTACAGGTCTGTTTGCTAGCTCCTGTGCCGCTGCCTGACTGGCTGGTACCTTTATAGGACCCCTAGTCAGTGAAGCCCCGCCCCCTAATCAGGGCTCAGCTTCTCTCCCAGCACAGAGCCCCTCCAAGCCTCTACACATACAGATACTACCAATACAAAACCAAACACACACAAATACCTTCTCCTCCAACAGAACTCCCACTCAAACTCCCCTCTTTACAGCCCTGTTTGCTAGCTGCTGTGCCACTGCAGCTGTCTGTGCCGCTGCCTGACTGGCTGCTACCTTTATAGGACCGCTAATCAGTGAAGCCCCGCCCCCTAATCAGGGCCCAGCTTCTCTCCCATCACAAAGCCCCTCCAAGCCTCTACACATACAGATAATACGAATACAAAAACACACACAAATACCTTCTCCTCCAACAGAACTCCCACTCAAACTGCCCTGTTTACAGGTCTGTTTGCTAGCTCCTGTGCCGCTGCCTGACTGGCTGGTACCTTTATAGGACCCCTAGTCAGTGAAGCCCCGCCCCCTAATCAGGGCTCAGCTTCTCTCCCAGCACAGAGCCCCTCCAAGCCTCTACACATACAGATACTACCAATACAAAACCAAACACACACAAATACCTTCTCCTCCAACAGAACTCCCACTCAAACTCCCCTCTTTACAGCCCTGTTTGCTAGCTGCTGTGCCACTGCAGCTGTCTGTGCCGCTGCCTGACTGGCTGCTACCTTTATAGGACCGCTAATCAGTGAAGCCCCGCCCCCTAATCAGGGCCCAGCTTCTCTCCCATCACAAAGCCCCTCCAAGCCTCTACACATACAGATAATACGAATACAAAAACACACACAAATACCTTCTCCTCCAACAGAACTCCCACTCAAACTCCCCTGTTTACAGCTCTGTTTGCTAGCTCCTGTGCCGCTGCCTGACTGGCTGCTACCTTTATAGGACCCCTAGTCACTGAAGCCCCGCCCCCTAATCAGGGCTCAGCTTCTCTCGCAGCACCTAGCCCCTCCAAGCCTCTACACATACAGATACTACCAATACAAAAACACACACAAATACCTTCTCCTCCAACAGAACTCGCACTCAAACTCCCCTGTTTACAACTCTGTTTGCAAGCTCCTCTGCCGCTGCAGCTCTCTGTGCCACTGCCTGACTGGCTCCTACCTTTATAGGACCCCTAGTCAGTGAAGCCCCGCCCCCTGATCAGGGCTCAGCTTCTCTCCCAGCACAAAGCCCCTGCACATACAGATACTACCAATGCAAAACCAAACACAAATACCTTCTCCTCCAACAGAACTCCCACTCAAACTCCCCTGTTCACAGCTCTGTTTGCTAGCTCCTGTGCCACTGCAGCTGTCTGTGCCGCTGCCTGACTGGCTGCTACCTATATAGGACCCCTAGTCAGTGAAGCCCCGCCCCTAATCAGGGCTCAGCTTCTCTCACAGCACCTAGCCCCTCCAAGCCTCTACACATACAGATAATACCAATACAAAAACACACACAAATACCTTCTCCTCCAACAGAACTCCCACTCAAACGCCCCTGTTCACAGCTCTGTTTGCTAGCTCCTGTGCCACTGCAGCTGTCTGTTCCGCTGCCTGACTGGCTGCTACCTTTATAGGACCCCTAGTCAGTGAAGCCCCGCCCCCTAATCAGGGTTCAGCTTCTCTCCCAGCACAAAGCCTCTCCAAGCCTCTACACATACAGATACTACCAATACAAAACCAAACACACACAAATACCTTCTCCTCCAACAGAACTCCCACTCAAACTCCCCTCTTTACAGCTCTGTTTGCTAGCTCCTGTGCCACTGCAGCTGTCTGTGCCGCTGCCTGACTGGCTGCTCCCTTTCTAGGACCCCTAATCAGTGAAGCCCCGCCCCCTAATCAGGGCCCAGCTTCTCTCCCAGCACAAAGCCCCTCCAAGCCTCTACACATACAGATAATACCAATACAAAAACACACACAAATACGTTCTCCTCCAACAGAACTCCCACTCAAACTCCCCTGTTTACAGGTCTGTTTGCTAGCTCCTGTGCCGCTGCCTGACGGGCTGCTACCTTTATAGGACCCCAAGTCAGTGAAGCCCCGCCCCCTAATCAGGGCTCAGCTTCTCTCGCAGCACCTAGCCCCTCCAAGCCTCTACACATACAGATACTACCAATACAAAAACACACACAAATACCTTCTCCTCCAACAGAACTCCCACTCAAACTCCCCTGTTCACAGCTCTGTTTGCTAGCTCCTGTGCCGCTGCCTGACTGGCTGCTACCTTTATAGGACCCCTAGTCAGTGAAGCCCCGCCCCTAATCAGGGCTCAGCTTCTCTCACAGCACCTAGCCCCTCCAAGCCTCTACACATACAGATAATACCAATACAAAAACACACACAAATACCTTCTCCTCCAACAGAACTCCCACTCAAACTCCCCTGTTTACAGGTCTGTTTGCTAGCTCCTGTGCCGCTGCCTGACGGGCTGCTACCTTTATAGGACCCCAAGTCAGTGAAGCCCCGCCCCCTAATCAGGGCTCAGCTTCTCTCGCAGCACCTAGCCCCTCCAAGCCTCTACACATACAGATACTACCAATACAAAAACACACACAAATACCTTCTCCTCCAACAGAACTCCCACTCAAACTCCCCTGTTCACAGCTCTGTTTGCTAGCTCCTGTGCCGCTGCCTGACTGGCTGCTACCTTTATAGGACCCCTAGTCAGTGAAGCCCCGCCCCCTAATCAGGGCTCAGCTTCTCTCGCAGCACCTAGCCCCTCCAAGCCTCTACATATACAGATACTACCAATACAAAAAAACACACAAATACCTTCTCCTCCAACAGAACTCCCACTCAAACTCCCCTCTTTACAGCTCTGTTTGCTAGCTCCTGTGCCACTGCAGCTGTCTGTGCCGCTGCCTGACTGGCTGCTCCCTTTCTAGGGCCCCTAATCAGTGAAGCCCCGCCCCCTAATCAGGGCCCAGCTTCTCTCCCAGCACAAAGCCCCTCCAAGCCTCTACACATACAGATAATACCAACACAAAAACACACACAAATACGTTCTCCTCCAAAAGAACTCCCACTCAAACTCCCCTGTTTACAGGTCTGTTTGCTAGCTCCTGTGCCGCTGCCTGACTGGCTGCTACCTTTATAGGACCCCTAGTCACTGAAGCCCCGCCCCCAAACCAGGGCTCAGCTTCTCTCCCAGCACAAAGCCCCTTCAAACCTCTACACATACAGGAACTACCAATACAAAACCAAACACACACAAATACCTTCTCCTCCAACAGAACTCCCACTCAAACTCCCCTGTTTACAGCTCTGTTTGCTAGCTCCTGTGCCGCTGCAGCTGTCTGTTCCGCTGCCTGACTGGCTGCTACCTTTATAGGATCCCTAGTCAGTGAAGCCCCGCCCCCTAATCAGGGTTCAGCTTCTCTCCCAGCACAAAGCCCCTCCAAGCCTCTACATATACAGATACTACCAATACAAAAAAACACACAAATACCTTCTCCTCCAACAGAACTCCCACTCAAACTCCGCTGCTTACAGCTCTGTTTGCTAGCTCCTGTGCCGCTGCCTGACTGGCTGCTACCTTTATAGGACCCCTCGTCAGTGAAGCCCCGCCCCCTAATCAGGGTTCAGCTTCTCTCCCAGCACAAAGCCCCTCCAAGCCTCTACATATACAGATACTACCAATACAAAAAAACACACAAATACCTTCTCCTCCAACAGAACTCCCACTCAAACTCCCCTGTTCACAGCTCTGTTTGCTAGCTCCTGTGCCACTGCAGCTGTCTCTTCCGCTGCCTGACTGGCTGCTACCTTTATAGGACCCCTAGTCAGTGAAGCCCCGCCCCTAATCAGGGCTCAGCTTCTCTCACAGCACCTAGCCCCTCCAAGCCTCTACACATACAGATAATACCAATACAAAAACACACACAAATACCTTCTCCTCCAACAGAACTCCCACTCAAACGCCCCTGTTCACAGCTCTGTTTGCTAGCTCCTGTGCCACTGCAGCTGTCTGTTCCGCTGCCTGACTGGCTGCTACCTTTATAGGACCCCTAGTCAGTTAAGCCCCGCCCCCTAATCAGGGTTCAGCTTCTCTCCAAGCACAAAGCTCCGCAAACCCCGACACATACAGATACTACCAATAAAAAACCAAACACACACAAATACCTTCTCCTGCAACAGAACTCCCACTCAAACTCCCCTGTTCACAGCTCTGTTTGCTAGCTCCTGTGCCGCTGCCTGACTGGCTGCTACCTTTATAGGACCCCTAGTCAGTGAAGCCCCGCCCCCTAATCAGGGCTCAGCTTCTCTCCCAGCACAAAGCCCCTCCAAGCCTCTACACATACAGATAATACCAATACAAAAACACACACAAATACGTTCTCCTCCAACAGAACTCCCACTCAAACTCCCCTGTTTACAGGTCTGTTTGCTAGCTCCTGTGCCGCTGCCTGACTGGCTGCTACCTTTATAGGACCCCTAGTCAGTGAAGCCCCGCCCCCTAATCAGGGCTCAGCTTCTGTCCCAGCACAAAGCCCGTACACAAACAGATACTACCAATACAAAACCGAACACACACAAATACCTTCTCCTCCAACAGAACTCCCACTCAAACTCCCCTCTTTACAGCTCTGTTTGCTAGCTGCTGTGCCACTGCAGCTGTCTGTGCCGCTGCCTGACTGGCTGCTACCTTTATAGGACCGCTAATCAGTGAAGCCCCGCCCCCTAATCAGGGCCCAGCTTCTCTCCCATCACAAAGCCCCTCCAAGCCTCTACACATACAGATAATACGAATACAAAAACACACACAAATACCTTCTCCTCCAACAGAACTCCCACTCAAACTCCCCTGTTTACAGCTCTGTTTGCTAGCTCCTGTTCCGCTGCCTGACTGGCTGCTACCTTTATAGGACCCCTAGTCAGTGAAGCCCCGCCCCCTAATCAGGGCTCAGCTTCTCTCGCAGCACCTAGCCCCTCCAAGCCTCTACACATACAGATACTACCAATACAAAAACACACACAAATACCTTCTCCTCCAACAGAACTCGCACTCAAACTCCCCTGTTTACAACTCTGTTTGCAAGCTCCTCTGCCGCTGCAGCTCTCTGTGCCACTGCCTGACTGGCTCCTACCTTTATAGGACCCCTAGTCAGTGAAGCCCCGCCCCCTGATCAGGGCTCAGCTTCTCTCCCAGCACAAAGCCCCTGCACATACAGATACTACCAATGCAAAACCAAACACACACAAATACCTTCTCCTCCAACAGAACTCCCACTCAAACTCCCCTGTTCACAGCTCTGTTTGCTAGCTCCTGTGCCACTGCAGCTGTCTGTTCCGCTGCCTGACTGGCTGCTACCTTTATAGGACCCCTAGTCAGTGAAGCCCCGCCCCCTAATCAGGGTTCAGCTTCTCTCCCAGCACAAAGCCTCTCCAAGCCTCTACACATACAGATACTACCAATACAAAACCCAACACACACAAATACCTTCTCCTCCAACAGAACTCCCACTCAAACTCCCCTCTTTACAGCTCTGTTTGCTAGCTCCTGTGCCGCTGCCTGACTGGCTGCTACCTTTATAGGACCGCTAGTCAGTGAAGCCCCGCCCCCTAATCAGGGCTCAGCTTCTGTCCCAGCACAAAGCCCGTACACATACAGATACTACCAATACAAAACCGAACACACACAAATACCTTCTCCTCCAACAGAACTCCCACTCAAACTGCCCTGTTTACAGGTCTGTTTGCTAGCTCCTGTGCCGCTGCCTGACTGGCTGGTACCTTTATAGGACCCCTAGTCAGTGAAGCCCCGCCCCCTAATCAGGGCTCAGCTTCTCTCCCAGCACAAAGCCCCTCCAAGCCTCTACATATACAGATACTACCAATACAAAACCAAACACACACAAATACCTTCTCCTCCAACAGAACTCCCACTCAAACTCCCCTGTTCACAGCTCTGTTTGCTAGCTCCTGTGCCACTGCAGCTGTCTGTGCCGCTGCCTGACTGGCTGCTCCCTTTATAGGACCCCTAGTCAGTGAAGCCCCGCCCCTAATCAGGGCTCAGCTTCTCTCACAGCACCTAGCCCCTCCCAGCCTCTACACATACAGATAATACCAATACAAAAACACACACAAATACCTTCTCCTCCAACAGAACTCCCACTCAAACTCCCCTGTTTAGAGCTCTGTTTGCTCGCTCCTGTGCCGCTGCAGCTGTCTGTGCCGCTGCCTGACTGGCTGCTCCCTTTCTAGGACCCCTAATCAGTGAAGCCCCGCCCCCTAATCAGGGCCCAGCTTCTCTCCCAGCACAAAGCCCCTCCAAGCCTCTACACATACAGATAATACCAATACAAAAACAAACACAAATACGTTCTCCTCCAACAGAACTCCCACTCAAACTCCCCTGTTTACAGGTCTGTTTGCTAGCTCCTGTGCCGCTGCCTGACTGGCTGCTACCTTTATAGGACCCCTAGTCAGTGAAGCCCCGCCCCCTAATCAGGGCTCTGCTTCTCTCGCAGCACCTAGCCCCTCCAAGCCTCTACACATACAGATACTACCAATACAAAAACACACACAAATACCTTCTCCTCCAACAGAACTCCCACTCAAACTCCCCTGTTCACAGCTCTGTTTGCTAGCTCCTGTGCCGCTGCCTGACTGGCTGCTCCCTTTCTAGGACCCCTAATCAGTGAAGCCCCGCCCCCTAATCAGGGCCCAGCTTCTCTCCCATCACAAAGCCCCTCCAAGCCTCAACACATACAGATAATACCAATACAAAAACACACACAAATACCTTCTCCTCCAAAAGAACTCCCACTCAAACCCCCCTGTTTACAGCTCAGTTTGCTAGCTCCTGTGCCGCTGCAGCTGTCTGTGCCGCTGCCTGACTGGCTGCTCCCTTTATAGGACACCTAGTCAGTGAAGCCCCGCCCCCTAATCAGGGCCCAGCTTCTCTCCCAGCACAAAGCCCCTCCAAGCCTCTACACATACAGATAATACCAATACAAAAACACACACTAATACCTTCTCCTCCAACAGAACTCCCACTCAAACTCCCCTGTTCACAGCTCTGTTTGCTAGCTCCTGTGCCGCTGCCTGACTGGCTGCTACCTTTATAGGACCCCTCGTCAGTGAAGCCCCGCCCCCTAATCAGGGCTCAGCTTCTCTCGCAGCACCTAGCCCCTTCAAGCCTCTACACATACAGATACTACCAATACAAAAACACACACAAATACCTTCTCCTCCAACAGAACTCCCACTCAAACTCCCCTGTTTACAGCTCTGTTTGCTAGCTCCTGTGCCGCTGCCTGACTGGCTGCTACCTTTATAGGACCCCTAGTCAGTGAAGCCCCGCCCCCTAATCAGGGCTCAGCTTCTCTCGCAGCACCTAGCCCCTCCAAGCCTCTACACATACAGATACTACCAATACAAAAACACACACAAATACCTTCTCCTCCAACAGAACTCCCACTCAAACTCCCCTGTTCACAGCTCTGTTTGCTAGCTCCTGTGCCGCTGCCTGACTGGCTGCTCCCTTTCTAGGACCCCTAATCAGTGAAGCCCCGCCCCCTAATCAGGGCCCAGCTTCTCTCCCATCACAAAGCCCCTCCAAGCCTCAACACATACAGATAATACCAATACAAAAACACACACAAATACCTTCTCCTCCAAAAGAACTCCCACTCAAACCCCCCTGTTTACAGCTCAGTTTGCTAGCTCCTGTGCCGCTGCAGCTGTCTGTGCCGCTGCCTGACTGGCTGCTCCCTTTATAGGACACCTAGTCAGTGAAGCCCCGCCCCCTAATCAGGGCCCAGCTTCTCTCCCAGCACAAAGCCCCTCCAAGCCTCTACACATACAGATAATACCAATACAAAACACACACTAATACCTTCTCCTCCAACAGAACTCCCACTCAAACTCCCCTGTTCACAGCTCTGTTTGCTAGCTCCTGTGCCGCTGCCTGACTGGCTGCTACCTTTATAGGACCCCTCGTCAGTGAAGCCCCGCCCCCTAATCAGGGCTCAGCTTCTCTCGCAGCACCTAGCCCCTTCAAGCCTCTACACATACAGATACTACCAATACAAAAACACACACAAATACCTTCTCCTCCAACAGAACTCCCACTCAAACTCCCCTGTTTACAGCTCTGTTTGCTAGCTCCTGTGCCGCTGCAGCTGTCTGTTCCGCTGCCTGACTGGCTGCTACCTTTATAGGACCCCTAGTCAGTGAAGCCCCGCCCCCTAATCAGGGTTCAGCTTCTCTCCAAGCACAAAGCCCCGCCAAACCCCTTCACATACACATACTACCAATAAAAAACCAAACACACAAATACCTTCTCCTCCAACAGAACTCCCACTCAAACTCCCCTGCTTACAGCTCTGTTTGCTAGCTCCTGTGCCGCTGTCTGACTGGCTCCTACCTTTATAGGACCCCTAGTCAGTGAAGCCCCGCCCCCTGATCAGGGCTCAGCTTCTCTCCCAGCACAAAGCCCCTCCAAGCCTCTACATATACAGATACTACCAATACAAAAAAATACACAAATACCTTCTTCTCCAACAGAACTCCCACTCAAACTGCCCTGTTTACAGGTCTGTTTGCTAGCTCCTGTGCCGCTGCCTGACTGGCTGGTACCTTTATAGGACCCCTAGTCAGTGAAGCCCCGCCCCCTAATCAGGGCTCAGCTTCTCTCCCAGCACAGAGCCCCTCCAAGCCTCTACACATACAGATACTACCAATACAAAACCAAACACACACAAATACCTTCTCCTCCAACAGAACTCCCACTCAAACTCCCCTCTTTACAGCTCTGTTTGCTAGCTGCTGTGCCACTGCAGCTGTCTGTGCCGCTGCCTGACTGGCTGCTACCTTTATAGGACCGCTAATCAGTGAAGCCCCGCCCCCTAATCAGGGCCCAGCTTCTCTCCCATCACAAAGCCCCTCCAAGCCTCTACACATACAGATAATACGAATACAAAAACACACACAAATACCTTCTCCTCCAACAGAACTCCCACTCAAACTCCCCTGTTTACAGCTCTGTTTGCTAGCTCCTGTGCCGCTGCCTGACTGGCTGCTACCTTTATAGGACCCCTAGTCAGTGAAGCCCCGCCCCCTAATCAGGGCTCAGCTTCTCTCGCAGCACCTAGCCCCTCCAAGCCTCTACACATACAGATACTACCAATACAAAAACACACACAAATACCTTCTCCTCCAACAGAACTCGCACTCAAACTCCCCTGTTTACAACTCTGTTTGCAAGCTCCTCTGCCGCTGCAGCTCTCTGTGCCACTGCCTGACTGGCTCCTACCTTTATAGGACCCCTAGTCAGTGAAGCCCCGCCCCCTGATCAGGGCTCAGCTTCTCTCCCAGCACAAAGCCCCTGCACATACAGATACTACCAATGCAAAACCAAACACACACAAATACCTTCTCCTCCAACAGAACTCCCACTCAAACTCCCCTGTTCACAGCTCTGTTTGCTAGCTCCTGTGCCACTGCAGCTGTCTGTGCCGCTGCCTGACTGGCTGCTCCCTTTATAGGACCCCTAGTCAGTGAAGCCCCGCCCCTAATCAGGGCTCAGCTTCTCTCACAGCACCTAGCCCCTCCAAGCCTCTACACATACAGATAATACCAATACAAAAACACACACAAATACCTTCTCCTCCAACAGAACTCCCACTCAAACGCCCCTGTTCACAGCTCTGTTTGCTAGCTCCTGTGCCACTGCAGCTGTCTGTTCCGCTGCCTGACTGGCTGCTACCTTTATAGGACCCCTAGTCAGTGAAGCCCCGCCCCCTAATCAGGGTTCAGCTTCTCTCCCAGCACAAAGCCTCTCCAAGCCTCTACACATACAGATACTACCAATACAAAACCAAACACACACAAATACCTTCTCCTCCAACAGAACTCCCACTCAAACTCCCCTCTTTACAGCTCTGTTTGCTAGCTCCTGTGCCACTGCAGCTGTCTGTGCCGCTGCCTGACTGGCTGCTCCCTTTCTAGGACCCCTAATCAGTGAAGCCCCGCCCCCTAATCAGGGCCCAGCTTCTCTCCCAGCACAAAGCCCCTCCAAGCCTCTACCCATACAGATAATACCAATACAAAAACACACACAAATACGTTCTCCTCCAACAGAACTCCCACTCAAACTCCCCTGTTTACAGGTCTGTTTGCTAGCTCCTGTGCCGCTGCCTGACGGGCTGCTACCTTTATAGGACCCCAAGTCAGTGAAGCCCCGCCCCCTAATCAGGGCTCAGCTTCTCTCGCAGCACCTAGCCCCTCCAAGCCTCTACACATACAGATACTACCAATACAAAAACACACACAAATACCTTCTCCTCCAACAGAACTCCCACTCAAACTCCCCTGTTCACAGCTCTGTTTGCTAGCTCCTGTGCCGCTGCCTGACTGGCTGCTACCTTTATAGGACCCCTAGTCAGTGAAGCCCCGCCCCTAATCAGAGCTCAGCTTCTCTCACAGCACCTAGCCCCTCCAAGCCTCTACACATACAGATAATACCAATACAAAAACACACACAAATACCTTCTCCTCCAACAGAACTCCCACTCAAACGCCCCTGTTCACAGCTCTGTTTGCTAGCTCCTGTGCCACTGCAGCTGTCTGTTCCGCTGCCTGACTGGCTGCTACCTTTATAGGACCCCTAGTCAGTGAAGCCCCGCCCCCTAATCAGGGTTCAGCTTCTCTCCCAGCACAAAGCCTCTCCAAGCCTCTACACATACAGATACTACCAATACAAAACCAAACACACACAAATACCTTCTCCTCCAAGAGAACTCCCACTCAAACTCCCCTCTTTACAGCTCTGTTTGCTAGCTCCTGTGCCACTGCAGCTGTCTGTGCCGCTGCCTGACTGGCTGCTCCCTTTCTAGGACCCCTAATCAGTGAAGCCCCGCCCCCTAATCAGGGCCCAGCTTCTCTCCCAGCACAAAGCCCCTCCAAGCCTCTACATATACAGATAATACCAATACAAAAACACACACAAATACTTTCTCCTCCAACAGAACTCCCACTCAAACTCCCCTGTTTACAGGTCTGTTTGCTAGCTCCTGTGCCGCTGCCTGACGGGCTGCTACCTTTATAGGACCCCAAGTCAGTGAAGCCCCGCCCCCTAATCAGGGCTCAGCTTCTCTCGCAGCACCTAGCCCCTCCAAGCCTCTACACATACAGATACTACCAATACAAAAACACACACAAATACCTTCTCCTCCAACAGAACTCCCACTCAAACTCCCCTGTTCACAGCTCTGTTTGCTAGCTCCTGTGCCGCTGCCTGACTGGCTGCTACCTTTATAGGACCCCTAGTCACTGAAGCCCCGCCCCCAAACCAGGGCTCAGCTTCTCTCCCAGCACAAAGCCCCTCCAAGCCTCTACACATACAGATACTACCAATACAAAACCAAACACACACAAATACCTTCTCCTACAACAGAACTCCCACTCAAACTCCCCTGTTTAGAGCTCTGTTTGCTAGCTCCTGTGCCGCTGCAGCTGTCTGTGCCGCTGCCTGACTGGCTGCTAGCTTTATAGGACCCCTAGTCAGTGAAGCCCCGCCCCCTAATCAGGGCTCAGCTTCTCTCCCAGCACAAAGCCCCTTCAAACCTCTACACATACAGGAACTACCAATACAAAAACACACACAAATACCTTCTCCTCCAACAGAACTCCCACTCAAACTCCCCTGTTTACAGCTCTGTTTGCTAGCTCCTGTGCCGCTGCAGCTGTCTGTTCCGCTGCCTGACTGGCTGCTACCTTTATAGGACCCCTAGTCAGTGAAGCCCCGCCCCCTAATCAGGGCTCAGCTTCTCTCGCAGCACCTAGCCCCTCCAAGCCTCTACACATACAGATACTACCAATACAAAAACACACACAAATACCTTCTCCTCCAACAGAACTCGCACTCAAACTCCCCTGTTTACAACTCTGTTTGCAAGCTCCTCTGCCGCTGCAGCTCTCTGTGCCACTGCCTGACTGGCTCCTACCTTTATAGGACCCCTAGTCAGTGAAGCCCCGCCCCCTGATCAGGGCTCAGCTTCTCTCCCAGCACAAAGCCCCTGCACATACAGATACTACCAATGCAAAACCAAACACACACAAATACCTTCTCCTCCAACAGAACTCCCACTCAAACTCCCCTGTTCACAGCTCTGTTTGCTAGCTCCTGTGCCACTGCAGCTGTCTGTGCCGCTGCCTGACTGGCTGCTACCTTTATAGGACCCCTAGTCAGTGAAGCCCCGCCCCTAATCAGGGCTCAGCTTCTCTCACAGCACCTAGCCCCTCCAAGCCTCTACACATACAGATAATACCAATACAAAAACACACACAAATACCTTCTCCTCCAACAGAACTCCCACTCAAACGCCCCTGTTCACAGCTCTGTTTGCTAGCTCCTGTGCCACTGCAGCTGTCTGTTCCGCTGCCTGACTGGCTGCTACCTTTATAGGACCCCTAGTCAGTGAAGCCCCGCCCCCTAATCAGGGTTCAGCTTCTCTCCCAGCACAAAGCCTCTCCAAGCCTCTACACATACAGATACTACCAATACAAAACCAAACACACACAAATACCTTCTCCTCCAAGAGAACTCCCACTCAAACTCCCCTCTTTACAGCTCTGTTTGCTAGCTCCTGTGCCACTGCAGCTGTCTGTGCCGCTGCCTGACTGGCTGCTCCCTTTCTAGGACCCCTAATCAGTGAAGCCCCGCCCCCTAATCAGGGCCCAGCTTCTCTCCCTGCACAAAGCCCCTCCAAGCCTCTACACATACAGATAATACCAATACAAAAACACACACAAATACTTTCTCCTCCAACAGAACTCCCACTCAAACTCCCCTGTTTACAGGTCTGTTTGCTAGCTCCTGTGCCGCTGCCTGACGGGCTGCTACCTTTATAGGACCCCAAGTCAGTGAAGCCCCGCCCCCTAATCAGGGCTCAGCTTCTCTCGCAGCACCTAGCCCCTCCAAGCCTCTACACATACAGATACTACCAATACAAAAACACACACAAATACCTTCTCCTCCAACAGAACTCCCACTCAAACTCCCCTGTTCACAGCTCTGTTTGCTAGCTCCTGTGCCGCTGCCTGACTGGCTGCTACCTTTATAGGACCCCTAGTCACTGAAGCCCCGCCCCCAAACCAGGGCTCAGCTTCTCTCCCAGCACAAAGCCCCTCCAAGCCTCTACACATACAGATACTACCAATACAAAACCAAACACACACAAATACCTTCTCCTACAACAGAACTCCCACTCAAACTCCCCTGTTTAGAGCTCTGTTTGCTAGCTCCTGTGCCGCTGCAGCTGTCTGTGCCGCTGCCTGACTGGCTGCTAGCTTTATAGGACCCCTAGTCAGTGAAGCCCCGCCCCCTAATCAGGGCTCAGCTTCTCTCCCAGCACAAAGCCCCTTCAAACCTCTACACATACAGGAACTACCAATACAAAAACACACACAAATACCTTCTCCTCCAACAGAACTCCCACTCAAACTCCCCTGTTTACAGCTCTGTTTGCTAGCTCCTGTGCCGCTGCAGCTGTCTGTTCCGCTGCCTGACTGGCTGCTACCTTTATAGGACCCCTAGTCAGTGAAGCCCCGCCCCTAATCAGGGCTCAGCTTCTCTCACAGCACCTAGCCCCTCCAAGCCTCTACACATACAGATAATACCAATACAAAAACACACACAAATACCTTCTCCTCCAACAGAACTCCCACTCAAACGCCCCTGTTCACAGCTCTGTTTGCTAGCTCCTGTGCCACTGCAGCTGTCTGTTCCGCGGCCTGACTGGCTGCTACCTTTATAGGACCCCTAGTCAGTGAAGCCCCGCCCCCTAATCAGGGTTCAGCTTCTCTCCAAGCACAAAGCTCCGCCAAACCCCGACACATACAGATACTACCAATAAAAAACCAAACACACACAAATACCTTCTCCTCCAACAGAACTCCCACTCAAACTCCCCTGTTCACAGCTCTGTTTGCTAGCTCCTGTGCCGCTGCCTGACTGGCTGCTACCTTTATAGGACCCCTAGTCAGTGAAGCCCCGCCCCCTAATCAGGGCTCAGCTTCTCTCCCAGCACAAAGCCCCTCCAAGCCTCTACACATACAGATAATACCAATACAAAAACACACACAAATACGTTCTCCTCCAACCGAACTCCCACTCAAACTCCCCTGTTTACAGGTCTGTTTGCTAGCTCCTGTGCCGCTGCCTGACTGGCTGCTACCTTTATAGGACCCCTAGTCACTGAAGCCCCGCCCCCAAACCAGGGCTCAGCTTCTCTCCCAGCACAAAGCCCCTCCAAGCCTCTACATATACAGATACTACCAATACAAAACCAAACACACAAATACGTTCTCCTCCAACAGAACTCCCACTCAAACGCCCCTGTTCACAGCTCTGTTTGCTAGCTCCTGTGCCACTGCAGCTGTCTGTTCCGCTGCCTGACTGGCTGCTACCTTTATAGGACCCCTAGTCAGTGAAGCCCCGCCCCCTAATCAGGGCCCAGCTTCTCTCCCAGCACAAAGCCCCTCCAAGCCTCTACACATACAGATACTACCAATACAAAAACACACACAAATACCTTCTCCTCCAACAGAACTCCCACTCAAACTCCCCTGTTCACAGCTCTGTTTGCTAGCTCCTGTGCCGCTGCCTGACTGGCTGCTACCTTTATAGGACCCCTAGTCAGTGAAGCCCCGCCCCCTAATCAGGGCTCAGCTTCTCTCGCAGCACCTAGCCACTCCAAGCCTCTACACATACAGATACTACCAATACAAAAACACACACAAATACCTTCTCCTCCAACAGAACTCCCACTCAAACTCCCCTGTTTACAGCTCTGTTTGTTAGCTCCTGTGCCGCTGCCTGACTGGCAGCTAGCTTTATAGGACCCCTAGTCAGTGAAGCCCCGCCCCCTAATCAGGGCTCAGCTTCTCTCCCAGCACAAAGCCCCTCCAAGCCTCTACACATACAGATAATACCTATACAAAAAACCACACAAATACCTTCTCCTCCAAAAGAACTCCCACTCAAACTCCCCTGCTTACAGCTCTGTTTGCTAGCTCCTGTGCCACTGCAGCTGTCTATGCCGCTGCCTGACTGGCTCCAACCTTTATAGGACCCCTAGTCAGTGAAGCCCCGCCCCTAATCAGGGCTCAGCTTCTCTCACAGCACCTAGCCCCTCCAAGCCTCTACACATACAGATAATACCAATACAAAAACACACACAAATACCTTCTCCTCCAACAGAACTCCCACTCAAACGCCCCTGTTCACAGCTCTGTTTGCTAGCTCCTGTGCCACTGCAGCTGTCTGTTCCGCTGCCTGACTGGCTGCTACCTTTATAGGACCCCTAGTCAGTGAAGCCCCGCCCCCTAATCAGGGTTCAGCTTCTCTGCCAACACAAAGCCCCTCCAAGCCTCTACACATACAGATACTACCAATACAAAACCAAACACACACAAATACCTTCTCCTCCAACAGAACTCCCACTCAAACTCCCCTGTTTAGAGCTCTGTTTGCTAGCTCCTGTGCCGCTGCAGCTGTCTGTGCCGCTGCCTGACTGGCTGCTACCTTTATAGGACCCCTAGTCAGTGAAGCCCCGCCCCCTAATCAGGGTTCAGCTTCTCTCCAAGCACAAAGCTCCGCCAAACCCCGACACATACAGATACTACCAATAAAAAACCAAACACACACAAATACCATCTCCTCCAACAGAACTCCCACTCAAACTCCCCTGTTTACAGCTCTGTTTGTTAGCTCCTGTGCCGCTGCCTGACTGGCAGCTAGCTTTATAGGACCCCTAGTCAGTGAAGCCCCGCCCCCTAATCAGGGCTCAGCTTCTCTCCCAGCACAAAGCCCCTCCAAGCCTCTACACATACAGATAATACCTATACAAAAAACCACACAAATACCTTCTCCTCCAAAAGAACTCCCACTCAAACTCCCCTGCTTACAGCTCTGTTTGCTAGCTCCTGTGCCACTGCAGCTGTCTATGCCGCTGCCTGACTGGCTCCAACCTTTATAGGACCCCTAGTCAGTGAAGCCCCGCCCCTAATCAGGGCTCAGCTTCTCTCACAGCACCTAGCCCCTCCAAGCCTCTACACATACAGATAATACCAATACAAAAACACACACAAATACCTTCTCCTCCAACAGAACTCCCACTCAAACGCCCCTGTTCACAGCTCTGTTTGCTAGCTCCTGTGCCACTGCAGCTGTCTGTTCCGCTGCCTGACTGGCTGCTACCTTTATAGGACCCCTAGTCAGTGAAGCCCCGCCCCCTAATCAGGGCTCAGCTTCTCTCCCAGCACAAAGCCCCTCCAAGCCTCTACACACACAGATACTACCAATACAAAACCAAACACACACAAATACCTTCTCGTCCAACAGAACTCCCACTCAAACTCCCCTGTTTAGAGCTCTGTTTGCTAGCTCCTGTGCCGCTGCAGCTGTCTGTGCCGCTGCCTGACTGGCTGCTACCTTTATAGGACCCCTAGTCAGTGAAGCCCCGCCCCCTAATCAGGGTTCAGCTTCTCTCCAAGCACAAAGCTCCGCCAAACCCCGACACATACAGATACTACCAATAAAAAACCAAACACACACAAATACCATCTCCTCCAACAACTCCCACTCAAACTCCCCTGTTTACAGCTCTGTTTGCTAGCTCCTGTGCCGCTGCCTGACTGGCAGCTAGCTTTATAGGACCCCTAGTCAGTGAAGCCCCGCCCCCTAATCAGGGCTCAGCTTCTCTCCCAGCACCTAGCCCCTCCAAGCCTCTACACATACAGATACTACCAATACAAAAACACACACAAATACCTTCTCCTCCAACAGAACTCCCACTCAAACTCCCCTGTTCACAGCTCTGTTTGCTAGCTCCTGTGCCGCTGCCTGACTGGCTGCTACCTTTATAGGACCCCTAGTCAGTGAAGCCCCGCCCCCGAATCAGGGCTCAGCTTCTCTCGCAGCACCTAGCCACTCCAAGCCTCTACACATACAGATACTACCAATACAAAAACACACACAAATACCTTCTCCTCCAACAGAACTCCCACTCAAACTCCCCTCTTTACAGCTCTGTTTGCTAGCTCCTGTGCCACTGCAGCTGTCTGTGCCGCTGCCTGACTGGCTGCTCCCTTTCTAGGGCCCCTAATCAGTGAAGCCCCGCCCCCTAATCAGGGCCCAGCTTCTCTCCCAGCACAAAGCCCCTCCAAGCCTCTACACATACAGATACTACCAATACAAAACCAAACACACACAAATACCTTCTCCTACAACAGAACTCCCACTCAAACTCCCCTGTTTAGAGCTCTGTTTGCTAGCTCCTGTGCCGCTGCAGCTGTCTGTGCCGCTGCCTGACTGGCTGCTAGCTTTATAGGACCCCTAGTCAGTGAAGCCCCGCCCCCTAATCAGGGCTCAGCTTCTCTCCCAGCACAAAGTCCCTTCAAACCTCTACACATACAGGAACTACCAATACAAAAAAACACACAAATACCTTCTCCTCCAACAGAACTCCCACTCAAACGCCCCTGTTCACAGCTCTGTTTGCTAGCTCCTGTGCCACTGTAGCTGTCTGTTCCGCTGCCTGATTGGCTGCTACCTTTATAGGACCCCTAGTCAGTGAAGCCCCGCCCCCTAATCAGGGTTCAGCTTCTCTCCAAGCACAAAGCTCCGCCAAACCCCGACACATACAGATACTACCAATAAAAAACCAAACACACACAAATACCATCTCCTCCAACAACTCCCACTCAAACTCCCCTGTTCACAGCTCTGTTTGCTAGCTCCTGTGCCACTGCAGCTGTCTGTGCCGCTGCCTGACTGGCTGCTACCTTTATAGGACCCCTAGTCAGTGAAGCCCCGCCCCCTAATCAGGGCCCAGCTTCTCTCCCAGCACAAAGCCCCTCCAAGCCTCTACACATACAGATAATACCAATACAAAAACACACACAAATACTTTCTCCTCCAACAGAACTCCCACTCAAACTCCCCTCTTTACAGGTCTGTTTGCTAGCTCCTATGCCGCTGCCTGACGGGCTGCTACCTTTATAGGACCCCTAGTCAGTGAAGCCCCGCCCCCTAATCAGGGCTCAGCTTCTCTCGCAGCACCTAGCCCCTCCAAGGCTCTACACATACAGATACTACCAATACAAAAACACACACAAATACCTTCTCCTCCAACAGAACTCCCACTCAAACTCCCCTGTTCACAGCTCTGTTTGCTAGCTCCTGTGCCGCTGCCTGACTGGCTGCTACCTTTATAGGACCCCTAGTCAGTGAAGCCCCGCCCCCTAATCAGGGCTCAGCTTCTCTCCCAGCACAAAGCCCCTCCAAGCCTCTACATATACAGATACTACCAATACAAAAAAACACACAAATACCTTCTCCTCCAACAGAACTCCCACTCAAACTCCCCTGTTCACAGCTCTTTTTGCTAGCTCCTGTGCCACTGCAGCTGTCTGTGCCGCTGCCTGACTGGCTGCTACCTTTATAGGACCCCTAGTCAGTGAAGCCCCGCCCCTAATCAGGGCTCAGCTTCTCTCACAGCACCTAGCCCCTCCAAGCCTCTACACATACAGATAATACCAATACAAAAACATACACAAATACCTTCTCCTCCAACAGAACTCCCACTCAAACGCCCCTGTTCACAGCTCTGTTTGCTAGCTCCTGTGCCACTGCAGCTGTCTGTTCCGCTGCCTGACTGGCTGCAACCTTTATAGGACCCCTAGTCAGTGAAGCCCCGCCCCCTAATCAGGGCCCAGCTTCTCTCCCAGCACAAAGCCCCTCCAAGCCTCTACATATACAGATACTACCAATACAAAAAAACACAAATACCTTCTCCTCCAACAGAACTCCCACTCAAACTCCCCTGTTTACAGGTCTGTTTGCTAGCTCCTGTGCCGCTGCAGCTGTCTGTGCCGCTGCCTGACTGGCTGCTCCCTTTATAGGACACCTAGTCAGTGAAGCCCCGCCCCCTAATCAGGGCCCAGCTTCTCTCCCAGCACAAGGCCCCTACAAGCCTCTACACATACAGATAATACCAATACAAAAACACACACAAATACGTTCTCCTCCAACAGAACTCCCACTCAAACTCCCCTGTTTACAGGTCTGTTTGCTAGCTCCTGTGCCGCTGCCTGACTGGCTGCTACCTTTATAGGACCCCTAGTCAGTGAAGCCCCGCCCCCTAATCAGGGCTCAGCTTCTCTCGCAGCACCTAGCCCCTCCAAGCCTCTACACATACAGATACTACCAATACAAAAACACACACAAATACCTTCTCCTCCAACAGAACTCCCACTCAAACTCCCCTGTTTACAACTCTGTTTGCTAGCTCCTGTACCGCTCCAGCTGTCTGTGCCGCTGCCTGACTGGCTGCTACCTTTATAGGACCCCTAGTCACTGAAGCCCCGCCCCCAAACCAGGGCTCAGCTTCTCTCCAGCACAAAGCCCCTCCAAGCCTCTACACATACAGATAATACCAATACAAAAACACACACAAATACCTTCTCCTCCAACAGAACTCCCACTCAAACTCCCCTGTTTACAGGTCTGTTTGCTAGCTCCTGTGCCGCTGCCTGACGGGCTGCTACCTTTATAGGACACCTAGTCAGTGAAGCCCCGCCCCCTAATCAGGGTTCAGCTTCTCTCCAAGCACAAAGCTCCGCCAAACCCCGACACATACAGATAATACCAATACAAAAACACACACAAATACCTTCTCCTCCAACAGAACTCCCACTCAAACTCCCCTCTTTACAGCTCTGTTTGCTAGCTCCTGTGCCGCTGCCTGACTGGCAGCTAGCTTTATAGGACCCCTAGTCAGTGAAGCCCCGCCCCCTAATCAGGGCTCAGCTTCTCTCCCAGCACCAAGCCCCTCCAAGCCTCGACACATACAGATAATACCAATACAAAAACACACACAAATACCTTCTCCTCCAACAGAACTCCCACTCAAACTCCCCTCTTTACAGCTCTGTTTGCTAGCTCCTGTGCCACTGCAGCTGTCTGTGCCGCTGCCTGACTGGCTGCTCCCTTTCTAGGACCCCTAATCAGTGAAGCCCCGCCCCCTAATCAGGGCCCAGCTTCTCTCCCAGCACAAAGCCCCTCCAAGCCTCTACACATACAGATAATACCAATACAAAAACACACACAAATACGTTCTCCTCCAACAGAACTCCCACTCAAACTCCCCTGTTTACAGGTCTGTTTGCTAGCTCCTGTGCCGCTGCCTGACTGGCTGCTACCTTTATAGGACCCCTAGTCAGTGAAGCCCCGCCCCCTAATCAGGGCTCAGCTTCTCTCGCAGCACCTAGCCCCTCCAAGCCTCTACACATACAGATACTACCAATACAAAAACACACACAAATACCTTCTCCTCCAACAGAACTCCCACTCAAACTCCCCTGTTTACAACTCTGTTTGCTAGCTCCTGTACCGCTCCAGCTGTCTGTGCCGCTGCCTGACTGGCTGCTACCTTTATAGGACCCCTAGTCACTGAAGCCCCGCCCCCAAACCAGGGCTCAGCTTCTCTCCAGCACAAAGCCCCTCCAAGCCTCTACACATACAGATAATACCAATACAAAAACACACACAAATACCTTCTCCTCCAACAGAACTCCCACTCAAACTCCCCTGTTTAGAGCTCTGTTTGCTAGCTCCTGTGCCGCTGCAGCTGTCTGTGCCGCTGCCTGACTGGCTGCTAGCTTAATAAGACCCCTAGTCAGTGAAGCCCCGCCCCCTAATCAGGGCTCAGCTTCTCTCCCAGCACAAAGTCCCTTCAAACCTCTACACATACAGGAACTACCAATACAAAAACACACACAAATACCTTCTCCTCCAACAGAACTCCCACTCAAACTCCCCTGTTTACAGGTCTGTTTGCTAGCTCCTGTGCCGCTGCCTGACTGGCTGCTACCTTTATAGGACCCCTAGTCAGTGAAGCCCCGCCCCCTAATCAGGGCTCAGCTTCTCTCGCAGCACCTAGCCCCTCCAAGCCTCTACACATACAGATACTACCAATACAAAAACACACACAAATACCTTCTCCTCCCACAGAACTCCCACTCAAACTCCCCTGTTCACAGGTCTGTTTGCTAGCTCATGTGCCGCTGCCTGACGGGCTGCTACCTTTATAGGACACCTAGTCAGTGAAGCCCCGCCCCCTAATCAGGGTCCAGCTTCTCTCCAAGCACAAAGCTCCGCCAAACCCCGACACATACAGATACTACCAATAAAAAACCAAACACACACAAATACCATCTCCTCCAACAGAACTCCCACTCAAACTCCCCTCTTTACAGCTCTGTTTGCTAGCTCCTGTGCCGCTGCCTGACTGGCTCCTACCTTTATAGGACCCCTAGTCAGTGAAGCCCCGCCCCCTAATCAGGGCTCAGCTTCTCTCGCAGCACCTAGCCCCTCCAAGCCTCTACACATACAGATACTACCAATACAAAAACACACACAAATACCTTCTCCTCCAACAGAACTCCCACTCAAACTCCCCTGTTCACAGCTCTGTTTGCTAGCTCCTGTGCCGCTGCCTGACTGGCTGCTACCTTTATAGGACCCCTAGTCAGTGAAGCCCCGCCCCCTAATCAGGGCTCAGCTTCTCTCCCAGCACCAAGCCCCTCCAAGCCTCTACACATACAGATAATACCAATACAAAAACACACACAAATACCTTCTCCTCCAACAGAACTCCCACTCAAACTCCCCTCTTTACAGCTCTGTTTGCTAGCTCCTGTGCCACTGCAGCTGTCTGTGCCGCTGCCTGACTGGCTGCTCCCTTTCTAGGGCCCCTAATCAGTGAAGCCCCGCCCCCTAATCAGGGCCCAGCTTCTCTCCCAGCACAAAGCCCCTCCAAGCCTCTACACATACAGATAATACCAATACAAAAACACACACAAATACCTTCTCCTCCAACAGAACTCCCACTCAAACTCCCCTGCTTACAGCTCTGTTTGCTAGCTCCTGTGCCGCTGCCTGACTGGCTGCTACCTTTATAGGACCCCTAGTCAGTGAAGCCCCGCCCCAAAACCAAGGCTCAGCTTCTCTCCCAGCACAAAGCCCCTCCAAGCCTCTACACATACAGATACTACCAATACAAAACCAAACACACACAAATACCTTCTCCTCCAACAGAACTCCCACTCAAACTCCCCTGTTTAGAGCTCTGTTTGCTAGCTCCTGTGCCGCTGCAGCTGTCTGTGCCGCTGTCTGACTGGCTGCTACCTTTATAGGACCCCTAGTCAGTGAAGCCCCGCCCCCTAATCAGGGTTCAGCTTCTCTCCAAGCACAAAGCTCCGCCAAACCCCGACACATACAGATACTACCAATAAAAAACCAAACACACACAAATACCTTCTCCTCCAACAGAACTCCCACTCAAACTCCCCTCTTTACAGCTCTGTTTGCTAGCTCCTGTGCCGCTGCCTGACTGGCTGCTACCTTTATAGGACCGCTAGTCAGTGAAGCCCCGCCCCCTAATCAGGGCTCAGCTTCTGTCCCAGCACAAAGCCCGTACACATACAGATACTACCAATACAAAACCGAACACACACAAATACCTTCTCCTCCAACAGAACTCCCACTCAAACTGCCCTGTTTACAGGTCTGTTTGCTAGCTCCTGTGCCGCTGCCTGACTGGCTGGTACCTTTATAGGACCCCTAGTCAGTGAAGCCCCGCCCCCTAATCAGGGCTCAGCTTCTCTCCCAGCACAAAGCCCCTCCAAGCCTCTACATATACAGATACTACCAATACAAAACCAAACACACACAAATACCTTCTCCTCCAACAGAACTCCCACTCAAACTCCCCTGTTCACAGCTCTGTTTGCTAGCTCCTGTGCCGCTGCCTGACTGGCTGCTACCTTTATAGGACCCCGAGTCAGTGAAGCCCCGCCCCCTAATCAGGGCTCAGCTTCTCTCCCAGCACAAAGCCCCTCCAAGCCTCTACACATACAGATAATACCAATACAAAACCACACACAAATACGTTCTCCTCCAACAGAACTCCCACTCAAACTCCCCTCTTTACAGCTCTGTTTGCTAGCTCCTGTGCCACTGCAGCTGTCTGTGCCGCTGCCTGACTGGCTGCTCCCTTTATAGGACCCCTAATCAGTGAAGCCCCGCCCCCTAATCAGGGCCCAGCTTCTCTCCCAGCACAAAGCCCCTCCAAGCCTCTACACATACAGATAATACCAATACAAAAACACACACAAATACGTTCTCCTCCAACAGAACTCCCACTCAAACTCCCCTGTTTACAGGTCTGTTTGCTAGCTCCTGTGCCGCTGCCTGACTGGCTGCTACCTTTATAGGACCCCTAGTCAGTGAAGCCCCGCCCCCTAATCAGGGCTCAGCTTCTCTCCCAGCACAAAGCCCCTCCAAGCCTCTACACATACAGATAATACCAATACAAAAACACACACAAATACGTTCTCCTCCAACAGAACTCCCACTCAAACTCCCCTGCTTACAGCTCTGTTTGCTAGCTCCTGTGCCGCTGCCTGACTGGCTGCTACCTTTATAGGACCGCTAGTCCGTGAAGCCCCGCCCCCTAATCAGGGCTCAGCTTCTGTCCCAGCACAAAGCCCGTACACATACAGATACTACCAATACAAAACCGAACACACACAAATACCTTCTCCTCCAAAAGAACTCCCACTCAAACCCCCCTGTTTACAGCTCAGTTTGCTAGCTCCTGTGCCGCTGCCTGACTGGCTGCTACCTTTATAGGACCCCTAGTCAGTGAAGCCCCGCCCCCTAATCAGGGCTCAGCTTCTCTCGCAGCACCTAGCCCCTCCAAGCCTCTACACATACAGATACTACCAATACAAAAACACACACAAATACCTTCTCCTCCAACAGAACTCGCACTCAAACTCCCCTGTTTACAACTCTGTTTGCAAGCTCCTCTGCCGCTGCAGCTCTCTGTGCCACTGCCTGACTGGCTCCTACCTTTATAGGACCCCTAGTCAGTGAAGCCCCGCCCCCTGATCAGGGCTCAGCTTCTCTCCCAGCACAAAGCCCCTGCACATACAGATACTACCAATGCAAAACCAAACACACACAAATACCTTCTCCTCCAACAGAACTCCCACTCAAACTCCCCTGTTCACAGCTCTGTTTGCTAGCTCCTGTGCCACTGCAGCTGTCTGTGCCGCTGCCTGACTGGCTGCTACCTTTATAGGACCCCTAGTCAGTGAAGCCCCGCCCCTAATCAGGGCTCAGCTTCTCTCACAGCACCTAGCCCCTCCAAGCCTCTACACATACAGATAATACCAATACAAAAACACACACAAATACCTTCTCCTCCAACAGAACTCCCACTCAAACGCCCCTGTTCACAGCTCTGTTTGCTAGCTCCTGTGCCACTGCAGCTGTCTGTTCCGCTGCCTGACTGGCTGCTACCTTTATAGGACCCCTAGTCAGTGAAGCCCCGCCCCCTAATCAGGGTTCAGCTTCTCTCGCAGCACCTAGCCCCTCCAAGCCTCTACACATACAGATACTACCAATACAAAAACACACACAAATACCTTCTCCTCCAACAGAACTCCCACTCAAACTCCCCTCTTTACAGCTCTGTTTGTTAGCTCCTGTGCCGCTGCCTGACTGGCAGCTAGCTTTATAGGACCCCTAGTCAGTGAAGCCCCGCCCCCTAATCAGGGCTCAGCTTCTCTCCCAGCACAAAGCCCCTCCAAGCCTCTACACATACAGATAATACCTATACAAAAAACCACACAAATACCTTCTCCTCCAAAAGAACTCCCACTCAAACTCCCCTGCTTACAGCTCTGTTTGCTAGCTCCTGTGCCACTGCAGCTGTCTATGCCGCTGCCTGACTGGCTCCAACCTTTATAGGACCCCTAGTCAGTGAAGCCCCGCCCCTAATCAGGGCTCAGCTTCTCTCACAGCACCTAGCCCCTCCAAGCCTCTACACATACAGATAATACCAATACAAAAACACACACAAATACCTTCTCCTCCAACAGAACTCCCACTCAAACGCCCCTGTTCACAGCTCTGTTTGCTAGCTCCTGTGCCACTGCAGCTGTCTGTTCCGCTGCCTGACTGGCTGCTACCTTTATAGGACCCCTAGTCAGTGAAGCCCCGCCCCCTAATCAGGGCTCAGCTTCTCTCCCAGCACAAAGCCCCTCCAAGCCTCTACACACACAGATACTACCAATACAAAACCAAACACACACAAATACCTTCTCGTCCAACAGAACTCCCACTCAAACTCCCCTGTTCACAGCTCTGTTTGCTAGCTCCTGTGCCGCTGCCTGACTGGCTGCTACCTTTATAGGACCCCTAGTCAGTGAAGCCCCGCCCCCGAATCAGGGCTCAGCTTCTCTCGCAGCACCTAGCCACTCCAAGCCTCTACACATACAGATACTACCAATACAAAAACACACACAAATACCTTCTCCTCCAACAGAACTCCCACTCAAACTCCCCTCTTTACAGCTCTGTTTGCTAGCTCCTGTGCCACTGCAGCTGTCTGTGCCGCTGCCTGACTGGCTGCTCCCTTTCTAGGGCCCCTAATCAGTGAAGCCCCGCCCCCTAATCAGGGCCCAGCTTCTCTCCCAGCACAAAGCCCCTCCAAGCCTCTACACATACAGATACTACCAATACAATACCAAACACACACAAATACCTTCTCCTACAACAGAACTCCCACTCAAACTCCCCTGTTTAGAGCTCTGTTTGCTAGCTCCTGTGCCGCTGCAGCTGTCTGTGCCGCTGCCTGACTGGCTGCTAGCTTTATAGGACCCCTAGTCAGTGAAGCCCCGCCCCCTAATCAGGGCTCAGCTTCTCTCCCAGCACAAAGTCCCTTCAAACCTCTACACATACAGGAACTACCAATACAAAAAAACACACAAATACCTTCTCCTCCAACAGAACTCCCACTCAAACGCCCCTGTTCACAGCTCTGTTTGCTAGCTCCTGTGCCACTGTAGCTGTCTGTTCCGCTGCCTGATTGGCTGCTACCTTTATAGGACCCCTAGTCAGTGAAGCCCCGCCCCCTAATCAGGGTTCAGCTTCTCTCCAAGCACAAAGCTCCGCCAAACCCCGACACATACAGATACTACCAATAAAAAACCAAACACACACAAATACCATCTCCTCCAACAACTCCCACTCAAACTCCCCTGTTCACAGCTCTGTTTGCTAGCTCCTGTGCCACTGCAGCTGTCTGTGCCGCTGCCTGACTGGCTGCTACCTTTATAGGACCCCTAGTCAGTGAAGCCCCGCCCCCTAATCAGGGCCCAGCTTCTCTCCCAGCACAAAGCCCCTCCAAGCCTCTACACATACAGATAATACCAATACAAAAACACACACAAATACTTTCTCCTCCAACAGAACTCCCACTCAAACTCCCCTCTTTACAGGTCTGTTTGCTAGCTCCTATGCCGCTGCCTGACGGGCTGCTACCTTTATAGGACCCCTAGTCAGTGAAGCCCCGCCCCCTAATCAGGGCTCAGCTTCTCTCGCAGCACCTAGCCCCTCCAAGGCTCTACACATACAGATACTACCAATACAAAAACACACACAAATACCTTCTCCTCCAACAGAACTCCCACTCAAACTCCCCTGTTCACAGCTCTGTTTGCTAGCTCCTGTGCCGCTGCCTGACTGGCTGCTACCTTTATAGGACCCCTAGTCAGTGAAGCCCCGCCCCCTAATCAGGGCTCAGCTTCTCTCCCAGCACAAAGCCCCTCCAAGCCTCTACATATACAGATACTACCAATACAAAAAAACACACAAATACCTTCTCCTCCAACAGAACTCCCACTCAAACTCCCCTGTTCACAGCTCTTTTTGCTAGCTCCTGTGCCACTGCAGCTGTCTGTGCCGCTGCCTGACTGGCTGCTACCTTTATAGGACCCCTAGTCAGTGAAGCCCCGCCCCTAATCAGGGCTCAGCTTCTCTCACAGCACCTAGCCCCTCCAAGCCTCTACACATACAGATAATACCAATACAAAAACATACACAAATACCTTCTCCTCCAACAGAACTCCCACTCAAACGCCCCTGTTCACAGCTCTGTTTGCTAGCTCCTGTGCCACTGCAGCTGTCTGTTCCGCTGCCTGACTGGCTGCTACCTTTATAGGACCCCTAGTCAGTGAAGCCCCGCCCCCTAATCAGGGCCCAGCTTCTCTCCCAGCACAAAGCCCCTCCAAGCCTCTACACATACAGATAATACCAATACAAAAACACACACAAATACGTTCTCCTCCAACAGAACTCCCACTCAAACTCCCCTGTTTACAGGTCTGTTTGCTAGCTCCTGTGCCGCTGCCTGACTGGCTGCTACCTTTATAGGACCCCTAGTCACTGAAGCCCCGCCCCCAAACCAGGGCTCAGCTTCTCTCCCAGCACAAAGCCCCTCCAAGCCTCTACACATACAGATACTACCAATACAAAACCAAACACACACAAATACCTTCTCCTCCAAAAGAACTCCCACTCAAACTCCCCTGCTTACAGCTCTGTTTGCTAGCTCCTGTGCCGCTGCAGCTGTCTGTGCCGCTGCCTGACTGGCTGCTCCCTTTATAGGACACCTAGTCAGTGAAGCCCCGGCCCCTAATCAGGGCTCATCTTCTCTCGCAGCACCTAGCCCCTCCAAGCCTCTACACATACAGATAATACCAATACAAAAACACACACAAATACCTCTCCTCCAAAAGAACTCCCACTCAAACTCCCCTGCTTACAGCTCTGTTTGCTAGCTCCTGTGCCGCTGCCTGACTGGCTGCTACCTTTATAGGACCCCTAGTCAGTGAACCCCGCCCCCTAATCAGGGCTCAGCTTCTCTCCCAGCACAAAGCCCCTCCAAGCCTCTACACATACAGATAATACAAATACAAAAACACACACAAATACGTTCTCCTCCAACAGAACTCCCACTCAAACTCCCCTGCTTACAGCTCTGTTTGCTAGCTCCTGTGCCGCTGCCTGACTGGCTGCTACCTTTATAGGACCGCTAGTCCGTGAAGCCCCGCCCCCTAATCAGGGCTCAGCTTCTGTCCCAGCACAAAGCCCGTACACATACAGATACTACCAATACAAAACCGAACACACACAAATACCTTCTCCTCCAACAGAACTCCCACTCAAACTCCCCTGTTTACAACTCTGTTTGCTAGCTCCTGTGCCGCTGCAGCTGTCTGTGCCGCTGCCTGACTGGCTGCTCCCTTTATAGGACACCTAGTCAGTGAAGCCGCGCCCCCTAATCAGGGCCCAGCTTCTCTCCCAGCACAAAGCCCCTCCAAGCCTCTACACATACAGATACTACCAATACAAAAACACAAACAAATACCTTCTCCTCCAACAGAACTCCCACTCAAACTCCCCTGTTCACAGCTCTGTTTGCTAGCTCCTGTGCCGCTGCCTGACTGGCTGCTACCTTTATAGGACCCCTAGTCAGTGAAGCCCCGCCCCCTAATCAGGGCTCAGCTTCTCTCCCAGCACAAAGCCCCTCCAAGCCTCTACATATACAGATACTACCAATACAAAAAAACACACAAATACCTTCTCCTCCAACAGAACTCCCACTCAAACTCCCCTGTTTACAGGTCTGTTTGCTAGCTCCTGTGCCGCTGCAGCTGTCTGTGCCGCTGCCTGACTGGCTGCTCCCTTTATAGGACACCTAGTCAGTGAAGCCCCGCCCCCTAATCAGGGCCCAGCTTCTCTCCCAGCACAAGGCCCCTACAAGCCTCTACACATACAGATAATACCAATACAAAAACACACACAAATACATTCTCCTCCAACAGAACTCCCACTCAAACTCCCCTGTTTACAGGTCTGTTTGCTAGCTCCTGTGCCGCTGCCTGACTGGCTGCTAACTTTATAGGACCCCTAGTCAGTGAAGCCCCGCCCCCTAATCAGGGCTCAGCTTCTCTCGCAGCACCTAGCCCCTCCAAGCCTCTACACATACAGATACTACCAATACAAAAACACACACAAATACCTTCTCCTCCAACAGAACTCCCACTCAAACTCCCCTGTTTACAACTCTGTTTGCTAGCTCCTGTACCGCTCCAGCTGTCTGTGCCGCTGCCTGACTGGCTGCTACCTTTATAGGACACCTAGTCAGTGAAGCCCCGCCCCCAAACCAGGGCTCAGCTTCTCTCCAAGCACAAAGCCCCTCCAAGCCTCTACACATACAGATACTACCAATAAAAAACCAAACACACACAAATACCATCTCCTCCAACAACTGCCACTCAAACTCCCCTGTTTACAGCTCTGTTTGCTAGCTCCTGTGCCGCTGCCTGACTGGCAGCTAGCTTTATAGGACCCCTAGTCAGTGAAGCCCCGCCCCCTAATCAGGGCTCAGCTTCTCTCCCAGCACCAAGCCCCTCCAAGCCTCGACACATACAGATAATACCAATACAAAAACACACACAAATACCTTCTCCTCCAACAGAACTCCCACTCAAACTCCCCTCTTTACAGCTCTGTTTGCTAGCTCCTGTGCCACTGCAGCTGTCTGTGCCGCTGCCTGACTGGCTGCTCCCTTTCTAGGACCCCTAATCAGTGAAGCCCCGCCCCCTAATCAGGGCCCAGCTTCTCTCCCAGCACAAAGCCCCTCCAAGCCTCGACACATACAGATACTACCAATACAAAAACACACACAAATACCTTCTCCTCCAACAGAACTCCCACTCAAACTCCCCTGTTCACAGCTCTGTTTGCTAGCTCCTGTGCCGCTGCCTGACTGGCTGCTACCTTTATAGGACCCCTAGTCAGTGAAGCCCCGCCCCCGAATCAGGGCTCAGCTTCTCTCGCAGCACCTAGCCACTCCAAGCCTCTACACATACAGATACTACCAATACAAAAACACACACAAATACCTTCTCCTCCAACAGAACTCCCACTCAAACTCCCCTGTTCACAGCTCTGTTTGCTAGCTCCTGTGCCGCTGCCTGACTGGCTGCTACCTTTATAAGACCCCTAGTCAGTGAATCCCCGCCCCCTAATTAGGGCTCAGCTTCTCTCCCAGCACAAAGCCCCTCCAAGCCTCTACATATACAGATACTACCAATACAAAAAAACACACAAATACCTTCTCCTCCAACAGAACTCCCACTCAAACTCCCCTCTTTACAGCTCTGTTTGCTAGCTCCTGTGCCACTGCAGCTGTCTGTGCCGCTGCCTGACTGGCTGCTCCCTTTCTAGGGCCCCTAATCAGTGAAGCCCCGCCCCCTAATCAGGGCCCAGCTTCTCTCCCAGCACAAAGCCCCTCCAAGCCTCTACACATACCGATACTACCAATACAAAACCAAACACACACAAATACCTTCTCCTACAACAGAACTCCCACTCAAACTCCCCTGTTTAGAGCTCTGTTTGCTAGCTCCTGTGCCGCTGCAGCTGTCTGTGCCGCTGCCTGACTGGCTGCTAGCTTTATAGGACCCCTAGTCAGTGAAGCCCCGCCCCCTAATCAGGGCTCAGCTTCTCTCCCAGCACAAAGTCCCTTCAAACCTCTACACATACAGGAACTACCAATACAAAAACACACACAAATACCTTCTCCTCCAACAGAACTCCCACTCAAACTCCCCTGTTTACATGTCTGTTTGCTAGCTCCTGTGCCGCTGCCTGACTGGCTGCTACCTTTATAGGACCCCTAGTCAGTGAAGCCCCGCCCCCTAATCAGGGCTCAGCTTCTCTCGCACCACCTAGCCCCTCCAAGCCTCTACACATACAGATACTACCAATACAAAAACACACACAAATACCTTCTCCTCCAACAGAACTCCCACTCAAACTCCCCTGTTCACAGGTCTGTTTGCTAGCTCATGTGCCGCTGCCTGACGGGCTGCTACCTTTATAGGACACCTAGTCAGTGAAGCCCCGCCCCCTAATCAGGGTCCAGCTTCTCTCCAAGCACAAAGCTCCGCCAAACCCCGACACATACAGATACTACCAATAAAAAACCAAACACACACAAATACCATCTCCTCCAACAGAACTCCCACTCAAACTCCCCTCTTTACAGCTCTGTTTGCTAGCTCCTGTGCCGCTGCCTGACTGGCTCCTACCTTTATAGGACCCCTAGTCAGTGAAGCCCCGCCCCCTAATCAGGGCTCAGCTTCTGTCCCAGCACAAAGCCCGTACACATACAGATACTACCAATACAAAACCGAACACACACAAATACCTTCTCCTCCAACAGAACTCCCACTCAAACTGCCCTGTTTACAGGTCTGTTTGCTAGCTCCTGTGCCGCTGCCTGACTGGCTGGTACCTTTATAGGACCCCTAGTCAGTGAAGCCCCGCCCCCTAATCAGGGCTCAGCTTCTCTCCCAGCACAAAGCCCCTCCAAGCCTCTACATATACAGATACTACCAATACAAAACCAAACACACACAAATACCTTCTCCTCCAACAGAACTCCCACTCAAACTCCCCTGTTCACAGCTCTGTTTGCTAGCTCCTGTGCCGCTGCCTGACTGGCTGCTACCTTTATAGGACCCCGAGTCAGTGAAGCCCCGCCCCCTAATCAGGGCTCAGCTTCTCTCCCAGCACAAAGCCCGTCCAAGCCTCTACACATACAGATAATACCAATACAAAACCACACACAAATACGTTCTCCTCCAACAGAACTCCCACTCAAACTCCCCTCTTTACAGCTCTGTTTGCTAGCTCCTGTGCCACTGCAGCTGTCTGTGCCGCTGCCTGACTGGCTGCTCCCTTTATAGGACCCCTAATCAGTGAAGCCCCGCCCCCTAATCAGGGCCCAGCTTCTCTCCCAGCACAAAGCCCCTCCAAGCCTCTACACATACAGATAATACCAATACAAAAACACACACAAATACGTTCTCCTCCAACAGAACTCCCACTCAAACTCCCCTGTTTACAGGTCTGTTTGCTAGCTCCTGTGCCGCTGCCTGACTGGCTGCTACCTTTATAGGACCCCTAGTCAGTGAAGCCCCGCCCCCTAATCAGGGCTCAGCTTCTCTCCCAGCACAAAGCCCCTCCAAGCCTCTACACATACAGATAATACCAATACAAAAACACACACAAATACGTTCTCCTCCAACAGAACTCCCACTCAAACTCCCCTGCTTACAGCTCTGTTTGCTAGCTCCTGTGCCGCTGCCTGACTGGCTGCTACCTTTATAGGACCGCTAGTCCGTGAAGCCCCGCCCCCTAATCAGGGCTCAGCTTCTGTCCCAGCACAAAGCCCGTACACATACAGATACTACCAATACAAAACCGAACACACACAAATACCTTCTCCTCCAAAAGAACTCCCACTCAAACCCCCCTGTTTACAGCTCAGTTTGCTAGCTCCTGTGCCGCTGCCTGACTGGCTGCTACCTTTATAGGACCCCTAGTCAGTGAAGCCCCGCCCCCTAATCAGGGCTCAGCTTCTCTCGCAGCACCTAGCCCCTCCAAGCCTCTACACATACAGATACTACCAATACAAAAACACACACAAATACCTTCTCCTCCAACAGAACTCGCACTCAAACTCCCCTGTTTACAACTCTGTTTGCAAGCTCCTCTGCCGCTGCAGCTCTCTGTGCCACTGCCTGACTGGCTCCTACCTTTATAGGACCCCTAGTCAGTGAAGCCCCGCCCCCTGATCAGGGCTCAGCTTCTCTCCCAGCACAAAGCCCCTGCACATACAGATACTACCAATGCAAAACCAAACACACACAAATACCTTCTCCTCCAACAGAACTCCCACTCAAACTCCCCTGTTCACAGCTCTGTTTGCTAGCTCCTGTGCCACTGCAGCTGTCTGTGCCGCTGCCTGACTGGCTGCTACCTTTATAGGACCCCTAGTCAGTGAAGCCCCGCCCCTAATCAGGGCTCAGCTTCTCTCACAGCACCTAGCCCCTCCAAGCCTCTACACATACAGATAATACCAATACAAAAACACACACAAATACCTTCTCCTCCAACAGAACTCCCACTCAAACGCCCCTGTTCACAGCTCTGTTTGCTAGCTCCTGTGCCACTGCAGCTGTCTGTTCCGCTGCCTGACTGGCTGCTACCTTTATAGGACCCCTAGTCAGTGAAGCCCCGCCCCCTAATCAGGGTTCAGCTTCTCTCGCAGCACCTAGCCCCTCCAAGCCTCTACACATACAGATACTACCAATACAAAAACACACACAAATACCTTCTCCTCCAACAGAACTCCCACTCAAACTCCCCTCTTTACAGCTCTGTTTGTTAGCTCCTGTGCCGCTGCCTGACTGGCAGCTAGCTTTATAGGACCCCTAGTCAGTGAAGCCCCGCCCCCTAATCAGGGCTCAGCTTCTCTCCCAGCACAAAGCCCCTCCAAGCCTCTACACATACAGATAATACCTATACAAAAAACCACACAAATACCTTCTCCTCCAAAAGAACTCCCACTCAAACTCCCCTGCTTACAGCTCTGTTTGCTAGCTCCTGTGCCACTGCAGCTGTCTATGCCGCTGCCTGACTGGCTCCAACCTTTATAGGACCCCTAGTCAGTGAAGCCCCGCCCCTAATCAGGGCTCAGCTTCTCTCACAGCACCTAGCCCCTCCAAGCCTCTACACATACAGATAATACCAATACAAAAACACACACAAATACCTTCTCCTCCAACAGAACTCCCACTCAAACGCCCCTGTTCACAGCTCTGTTTGCTAGCTCCTGTGCCACTGCAGCTGTCTGTTCCGCTGCCTGACTGGCTGCTACCTTTATAGGACCCCTAGTCAGTGAAGCCCCGCCCCCTAATCAGGGCTCAGCTTCTCTCCCAGCACAAAGCCCCTCCAAGCCTCTACACACACAGATACTACCAATACAAAACCAAACACACACAAATACCTTCTCGTCCAACAGAACTCCCACTCAAACTCCCCTGTTTAGAGCTCTGTTTGCTAGCTCCTGTGCCGCTGCAGCTGTCTGTGCCGCTGCCTGACTGGCTGCTACCTTTATAGGACCCCTAGTCAGTGAAGCCCCGCCCCCTAATCAGGGTTCAGCTTCTCTCCAAGCACAAAGCTCCGCCAAACCCCGACACATACAGATACTACCAATAAAAAACCAAACACACACAAATACCATCTCCTCCAACAACTCCCACTCAAACTCCCCTGTTTACAGCTCTGTTTGCTAGCTCCTGTGCCGCTGCCTGACTGGCAGCTAGCTTTATAGGACCCCTAGTCAGTGAAGCCCCGCCCCCTAATCAGGGCTCAGCTTCTCTCGCAGCACCTAGCCCCTCCAAGCCTCTACACATACAGATACTACCAATACAAAAACACACACAAATACCTTCTCCTCCAACAGAACTCCCACTCAAACTCCCCTGTTCACAGCTCTGTTTGCTAGCTCCTGTGCCGCTGCCTGACTGGCTGCTACCTTTATAGGACCCCTAGTCAGTGAAGCCCCGCCCCCGAATCAGGGCTCAGCTTCTCTCGCAGCACCTAGCCACTCCAAGCCTCTACACATACAGATACTACCAATACAAAAACACACACAAATACCTTCTCCTCCAACAGAACTCCCACTCAAACTCCCCTCTTTACAGCTCTGTTTGCTAGCTCCTGTGCCACTGCAGCTGTCTGTGCCGCTGCCTGACTGGCTGCTCCCTTTCTAGGGCCCCTAATCAGTGAAGCCCCGCCCCCTAATCAGGGCCCAGCTTCTCTCCCAGCACAAAGCCCCTCCAAGCCTCTACACATACAGATACTACCAATACAATACCAAACACACACAAATACCTTCTCCTACAACAGAACTCCCACTCAAACTCCCCTGTTTAGAGCTCTGTTTGCTAGCTCCTGTGCCGCTGCAGCTGTCTGTGCCGCTGCCTGACTGGCTGCTAGCTTTATAGGACCCCTAGTCAGTGAAGCCCCGCCCCCTAATCAGGGCTCAGCTTCTCTCCCAGCACAAAGTCCCTTCAAACCTCTACACATACAGGAACTACCAATACAAAAAAACACACAAATACCTTCTCCTCCAACAGAACTCCCACTCAAACGCCCCTGTTCACAGCTCTGTTTGCTAGCTCCTGTGCCACTGTAGCTGTCTGTTCCGCTGCCTGATTGGCTGCTACCTTTATAGGACCCCTAGTCAGTGAAGCCCCGCCCCCTAATCAGGGTTCAGCTTCTCTCCAAGCACAAAGCTCCGCCAAACCCCGACACATACAGATACTACCAATAAAAAACCAAACACACACAAATACCATCTCCTCCAACAACTCCCACTCAAACTCCCCTGTTCACAGCTCTGTTTGCTAGCTCCTGTGCCACTGCAGCTGTCTGTGCCGCTGCCTGACTGGCTGCTACCTTTATAGGACCCCTAGTCAGTGAAGCCCCGCCCCCTAATCAGGGCCCAGCTTCTCTCCCAGCACAAAGCCCCTCCAAGCCTCTACACATACAGATAATACCAATACAAAAACACACACAAATACTTTCTCCTCCAACAGAACTCCCACTCAAACTCCCCTCTTTACAGGTCTGTTTGCTAGCTCCTATGCCGCTGCCTGACGGGCTGCTACCTTTATAGGACCCCTAGTCAGTGAAGCCCCGCCCCCTAATCAGGGCTCAGCTTCTCTCGCAGCACCTAGCCCCTCCAAGGCTCTACACATACAGATACTACCAATACAAAAACACACACAAATACCTTCTCCTCCAACAGAACTCCCACTCAAACTCCCCTGTTCACAGCTCTGTTTGCTAGCTCCTGTGCCGCTGCCTGACTGGCTGCTACCTTTATAGGACCCCTAGTCAGTGAAGCCCCGCCCCCTAATCAGGGCTCAGCTTCTCTCCCAGCACAAAGCCCCTCCAAGCCTCTACATATACAGATACTACCAATACAAAAAAACACACAAATACCTTCTCCTCCAACAGAACTCCCACTCAAACTCCCCTGTTCACAGCTCTTTTTGCTAGCTCCTGTGCCACTGCAGCTGTCTGTGCCGCTGCCTGACTGGCTGCTACCTTTATAGGACCCCTAGTCAGTGAAGCCCCGCCCCTAATCAGGGCTCAGCTTCTCTCACAGCACCTAGCCCCTCCAAGCCTCTACACATACAGATAATACCAATACAAAAACATACACAAATACCTTCTCCTCCAACAGAACTCCCACTCAAACGCCCCTGTTCACAGCTCTGTTTGCTAGCTCCTGTGCCACTGCAGCTGTCTGTTCCGCTGCCTGACTGGCTGCTACCTTTATAGGACCCCTAGTCAGTGAAGCCCCGCCCCCTAATCAGGGCCCAGCTTCTCTCCCAGCACAAAGCCCCTCCAAGCCTCTACACATACAGATAATACCAATACAAAAACACACACAAATACGTTCTCCTCCAACAGAACTCCCACTCAAACTCCCCTGTTTACAGGTCTGTTTGCTAGCTCCTGTGCCGCTGCCTGACTGGCTGCTACCTTTATAGGACCCCTAGTCACTGAAGCCCCGCCCCCAAACCAGGGCTCAGCTTCTCTCCCAGCACAAAGCCCCTCCAAGCCTCTACACATACAGATACTACCAATACAAAACCAAACACACACAAATACCTTCTCCTCCAAAAGAACTCCCACTCAAACTCCCCTGCTTACAGCTCTGTTTGCTAGCTCCTGTGCCGCTGCAGCTGTCTGTGCCGCTGCCTGACTGGCTGCTCCCTTTATAGGACACCTAGTCAGTGAAGCCCCGGCCCCTAATCAGGGCTCATCTTCTCTCGCAGCACCTAGCCCCTCCAAGCCTCTACACATACAGATAATACCAATACAAAAACACACACAAATACCTCTCCTCCAAAAGAACTCCCACTCAAACTCCCCTGCTTACAGCTCTGTTTGCTAGCTCCTGTGCCGCTGCCTGACTGGCTGCTACCTTTATAGGACCCCTAGTCAGTGAACCCCGCCCCCTAATCAGGGCTCAGCTTCTCTCCCAGCACAAAGCCCCTCCAAGCCTCTACACATACAGATAATACAAATACAAAAACACACACAAATACGTTCTCCTCCAACAGAACTCCCACTCAAACTCCCCTGCTTACAGCTCTGTTTGCTAGCTCCTGTGCCGCTGCCTGACTGGCTGCTACCTTTATAGGACCGCTAGTCCGTGAAGCCCCGCCCCCTAATCAGGGCTCAGCTTCTGTCCCAGCACAAAGCCCGTACACATACAGATACTACCAATACAAAACCGAACACACACAAATACCTTCTCCTCCAACAGAACTCCCACTCAAACTGCCCTTTTTACAGGTCTGTTTGCTAGCTCCTGTGCCGCTGCCTGACTGGCTGGTACCTTTATAGGACCCCTAGTCAGTGAAGCCCCGCCCCCTAATCAGGGCTCAGCTTCTCTCCCAGCACAGAGCCCCTCCAAGCCTCTACACATACAGATACTACCAATACAAAACCAAACACACACAAATACCTTCTCCTCCAACAGAACTCCTACTCAAACTCCCCTGTTTACAACTCTGTTTGCTAGCTCCTGTGCCGCTGCAGCTGTCTGTGCCGCTGCCTGACTGGCTGCTCCCTTTATAGGACACCTAGTCAGTGAAGCCGCGCCCCCTAATCAGGGCCCAGCTTCTCTCCCAGCACAAAGCCCCTCCAAGCCTCTACACATACAGATACTACCAATACAAAAACACAAACAAATACCTTCTCCTCCAACAGAACTCCCACTCAAACTCCCCTGTTCACAGCTCTGTTTGCTAGCTCCTGTGCCGCTGCCTGACTGGCTGCTACCTTTATAGGACCCCTAGTCAGTGAAGCCCCGCCCCCTAATCAGGGCTCAGCTTCTCTCCAAGCACAAAGCCCCTCCAAGCCTCTACACATACAGATACTACCAATAAAAAACCAAACACACACAAATACCATCTCCTCCAACAACTGCCACTCAAACTCCCCTGTTTACAGCTCTGTTTGCTAGCTCCTGTGCCGCTGCCTGACTGGCAGCTAGCTTTATAGGACCCCTAGTCAGTGAAGCCCCGCCCCCTAATCAGGGCTCAGCTTCTCTCCCAGCACCAAGCCCCTCCAAGCCTCGACACATACAGATAATACCAATACAAAAACACACACAAATACCTTCTCCTCCAACAGAACTCCCACTCAAACTCCCCTCTTTACAGCTCTGTTTGCTAGCTCCTGTGCCACTGCAGCTGTCTGTGCCGCTGCCTGACTGGCTGCTCCCTTTCTAGGACCCCTAATCAGTGAAGCCCCGCCCCCTAATCAGGGCCCAGCTTCTCTCCCAGCACAAAGCCCCTCCAAGCCTCGACACATACAGATACTACCAATACAAAAACACACACAAATACCTTCTCCTCCAACAGAACTCCCACTCAAACTCCCCTGTTCACAGCTCTGTTTGCTAGCTCCTGTGCCGCTGCCTGACTGGCTGCTACCTTTATAGGACCCCTAGTCAGTGAAGCCCCGCCCCCGAATCAGGGCTCAGCTTCTCTCGCAGCACCTAGCCACTCCAAGCCTCTACACATACAGATACTACCAATACAAAAACACACACAAATACCTTCTCCTCCAACAGAACTCCCACTCAAACTCCCCTGTTCACAGCTCTGTTTGCTAGCTCCTGTGCCGCTGCCTGACTGGCTGCTACCTTTATAAGACCCCTAGTCAGTGAATCCCCGCCCCCTAATTAGGGCTCAGCTTCTCTCCCAGCACAAAGCCCCTCCAAGCCTCTACATATACAGATACTACCAATACAAAAAAACACACAAATACCTTCTCCTCCAACAGAACTCCCACTCAAACTCCCCTCTTTACAGCTCTGTTTGCTAGCTCCTGTGCCACTGCAGCTGTCTGTGCCGCTGCCTGACTGGCTGCTCCCTTTCTAGGGCCCCTAATCAGTGAAGCCCCGCCCCCTAATCAGGGCCCAGCTTCTCTCCCAGCACAAAGCCCCTCCAAGCCTCTACACATACCGATACTACCAATACAAAACCAAACACACACAAATACCTTCTCCTACAACAGAACTCCCACTCAAACTCCCCTGTTTAGAGCTCTGTTTGCTAGCTCCTGTGCCGCTGCAGCTGTCTGTGCCGCTGCCTGACTGGCTGCTAGCTTTATAGGACCCCTAGTCAGTGAAGCCCCGCCCCCTAATCAGGGCTCAGCTTCTCTCCCAGCACAAAGTCCCTTCAAACCTCTACACATACAGGAACTACCAATACAAAAACACACACAAATACCTTCTCCTCCAACAGAACTCCCACTCAAACTCCCCTGTTTACAGGTCTGTTTGCTAGCTCCTGTGCCGCTGCCTGACTGGCTGCTACCTTTATAGGACCCCTAGTCAGTGAAGCCCCGCCCCCTAATCAGGGCTCAGCTTCTCTCGCACCACCTAGCCCCTCCAAGCCTCTACACATACAGATACTACCAATACAAAAACACACACAAATACCTTCTCCTCCAACAGAACTCCCACTCAAACTCCCCTGTTCACAGGTCTGTTTGCTAGCTCATGTGCCGCTGCCTGACGGGCTGCTACCTTTATAGGACACCTAGTCAGTGAAGCCCCGCCCCCTAATCAGGGTCCAGCTTCTCTCCAAGCACAAAGCTCCGCCAAACCCCGACACATACAGATACTACCAATAAAAAACCAAACACACACAAATACCATCTCCTCCAACAGAACTCCCACTCAAACTCCCCTCTTTACAGCTCTGTTTGCTAGCTCCTGTGCCGCTGCAGCTGTCTGTGCCGCTGCCTGACTGGCTGCTCCCTTTATAGGACCCCTAATCAGTGAAGCCCCGCCCCCTAATCAGGGCCCAGCTTCTCTCCCAGCACAAAGCCCCTCCAAGCCTCTACACATACAGATAATACCAATACAAAAACACACACAAATACGTTCTCCTCCAACAGAACTCCCACTCAAACTCCCCTGTTTACAGGTCTGTTTGCTAGCTCCTGTGCCGCTGCCTGACTGGCTGCTACCTTTATAGGACCCCTAGTCAGTGAAGCCCCGCCCCCTAATCAGGGCTCAGCTTCTCTCCCAGCACAAAGCCCCTCCAAGCCTCTACACATACAGATAATACCAATACAAAAACACACACAAATACGTTCTCCTCCAACAGAACTCCCACTCAAACTCCCCTGCTTACAGCTCTGTTTGCTAGCTCCTGTGCCGCTGCCTGACTGGCTGCTACCTTTATAGGACCGCTAGTCCGTGAAGCCCCGCCCCCTAATCAGGGCTCAGCTTCTGTCCCAGCACAAAGCCCGTACACATACAGATACTACCAATACAAAACCGAACACACACAAATACCTTCTCCTCCAAAAGAACTCCCACTCAAACCCCCCTGTTTACAGCTCAGTTTGCTAGCTCCTGTGCCGCTGCCTGACTGGCTGCTACCTTTATAGGACCCCTAGTCAGTGAAGCCCCGCCCCCTAATCAGGGCTCAGCTTCTCTCGCAGCACCTAGCCCCTCCAAGCCTCTACACATACAGATACTACCAATACAAAAACACACACAAATACCTTCTCCTCCAACAGAACTCGCACTCAAACTCCCCTGTTTACAACTCTGTTTGCAAGCTCCTCTGCCGCTGCAGCTCTCTGTGCCACTGCCTGACTGGCTCCTACCTTTATAGGACCCCTAGTCAGTGAAGCCCCGCCCCCTGATCAGGGCTCAGCTTCTCTCCCAGCACAAAGCCCCTGCACATACAGATACTACCAATGCAAAACCAAACACACACAAATACCTTCTCCTCCAACAGAACTCCCACTCAAACTCCCCTGTTCACAGCTCTGTTTGCTAGCTCCTGTGCCACTGCAGCTGTCTGTGCCGCTGCCTGACTGGCTGCTACCTTTATAGGACCCCTAGTCAGTGAAGCCCCGCCCCTAATCAGGGCTCAGCTTCTCTCACAGCACCTAGCCCCTCCAAGCCTCTACACATACAGATAATACCAATACAAAAACACACACAAATACCTTCTCCTCCAACAGAACTCCCACTCAAACGCCCCTGTTCACAGCTCTGTTTGCTAGCTCCTGTGCCACTGCAGCTGTCTGTTCCGCTGCCTGACTGGCTGCTACCTTTATAGGACCCCTAGTCAGTGAAGCCCCGCCCCCTAATCAGGGTTCAGCTTCTCTCGCAGCACCTAGCCCCTCCAAGCCTCTACACATACAGATACTACCAATACAAAAACACACACAAATACCTTCTCCTCCAACAGAACTCCCACTCAAACTCCCCTCTTTACAGCTCTGTTTGTTAGCTCCTGTGCCGCTGCCTGACTGGCAGCTAGCTTTATAGGACCCCTAGTCAGTGAAGCCCCGCCCCCTAATCAGGGCTCAGCTTCTCTCCCAGCACAAAGCCCCTCCAAGCCTCTACACATACAGATAATACCTATACAAAAAACCACACAAATACCTTCTCCTCCAAAAGAACTCCCACTCAAACTCCCCTGCTTACAGCTCTGTTTGCTAGCTCCTGTGCCACTGCAGCTGTCTATGCCGCTGCCTGACTGGCTCCAACCTTTATAGGACCCCTAGTCAGTGAAGCCCCGCCCCTAATCAGGGCTCAGCTTCTCTCACAGCACCTAGCCCCTCCAAGCCTCTACACATACAGATAATACCAATACAAAAACACACACAAATACCTTCTCCTCCAACAGAACTCCCACTCAAACGCCCCTGTTCACAGCTCTGTTTGCTAGCTCCTGTGCCACTGCAGCTGTCTGTTCCGCTGCCTGACTGGCTGCTACCTTTATAGGACCCCTAGTCAGTGAAGCCCCGCCCCCTAATCAGGGCTCAGCTTCTCTCCCAGCACAAAGCCCCTCCAAGCCTCTACACACACAGATACTACCAATACAAAACCAAACACACACAAATACCTTCTCGTCCAACAGAACTCCCACTCAAACTCCCCTGTTTAGAGCTCTGTTTGCTAGCTCCTGTGCCGCTGCAGCTGTCTGTGCCGCTGCCTGACTGGCTGCTACCTTTATAGGACCCCTAGTCAGTGAAGCCCCGCCCCCTAATCAGGGTTCAGCTTCTCTCCAAGCACAAAGCTCCGCCAAACCCCGACACATACAGATACTACCAATAAAAAACCAAACACACACAAATACCATCTCCTCCAACAACTCCCACTCAAACTCCCCTGTTTACAGCTCTGTTTGCTAGCTCCTGTGCCGCTGCCTGACTGGCAGCTAGCTTTATAGGACCCCTAGTCAGTGAAGCCCCGCCCCCTAATCAGGGCTCAGCTTCTCTCGCAGCACCTAGCCCCTCCAAGCCTCTACACATACAGATACTACCAATACAAAAACACACACAAATACCTTCTCCTCCAACAGAACTCCCACTCAAACTCCCCTGTTCACAGCTCTGTTTGCTAGCTCCTGTGCCGCTGCCTGACTGGCTGCTACCTTTATAGGACCCCTAGTCAGTGAAGCCCCGCCCCCGAATCAGGGCTCAGCTTCTCTCGCAGCACCTAGCCACTCCAAGCCTCTACACATACAGATACTACCAATACAAAAACACACACAAATACCTTCTCCTCCAACAGAACTCCCACTCAAACTCCCCTCTTTACAGCTCTGTTTGCTAGCTCCTGTGCCACTGCAGCTGTCTGTGCCGCTGCCTGACTGGCTGCTCCCTTTCTAGGGCCCCTAATCAGTGAAGCCCCGCCCCCTAATCAGGGCCCAGCTTCTCTCCCAGCACAAAGCCCCTCCAAGCCTCTACACATACAGATACTACCAATACAATACCAAACACACACAAATACCTTCTCCTACAACAGAACTCCCACTCAAACTCCCCTGTTTAGAGCTCTGTTTGCTAGCTCCTGTGCCGCTGCAGCTGTCTGTGCCGCTGCCTGACTGGCTGCTAGCTTTATAGGACCCCTAGTCAGTGAAGCCCCGCCCCCTAATCAGGGCTCAGCTTCTCTCCCAGCACAAAGTCCCTTCAAACCTCTACACATACAGGAACTACCAATACAAAAAAACACACAAATACCTTCTCCTCCAACAGAACTCCCACTCAAACGCCCCTGTTCACAGCTCTGTTTGCTAGCTCCTGTGCCACTGTAGCTGTCTGTTCCGCTGCCTGATTGGCTGCTACCTTTATAGGACCCCTAGTCAGTGAAGCCCCGCCCCCTAATCAGGGTTCAGCTTCTCTCCAAGCACAAAGCTCCGCCAAACCCCGACACATACAGATACTACCAATAAAAAACCAAACACACACAAATACCATCTCCTCCAACAACTCCCACTCAAACTCCCCTGTTCACAGCTCTGTTTGCTAGCTCCTGTGCCACTGCAGCTGTCTGTGCCGCTGCCTGACTGGCTGCTACCTTTATAGGACCCCTAGTCAGTGAAGCCCCGCCCCCTAATCAGGGCCCAGCTTCTCTCCCAGCACAAAGCCCCTCCAAGCCTCTACACATACAGATAATACCAATACAAAAACACACACAAATACTTTCTCCTCCAACAGAACTCCCACTCAAACTCCCCTCTTTACAGGTCTGTTTGCTAGCTCCTATGCCGCTGCCTGACGGGCTGCTACCTTTATAGGACCCCTAGTCAGTGAAGCCCCGCCCCCTAATCAGGGCTCAGCTTCTCTCGCAGCACCTAGCCCCTCCAAGGCTCTACACATACAGATACTACCAATACAAAAACACACACAAATACCTTCTCCTCCAACAGAACTCCCACTCAAACTCCCCTGTTCACAGCTCTGTTTGCTAGCTCCTGTGCCGCTGCCTGACTGGCTGCTACCTTTATAGGACCCCTAGTCAGTGAAGCCCCGCCCCCTAATCAGGGCTCAGCTTCTCTCCCAGCACAAAGCCCCTCCAAGCCTCTACATATACAGATACTACCAATACAAAAAAACACACAAATACCTTCTCCTCCAACAGAACTCCCACTCAAACTCCCCTGTTCACAGCTCTTTTTGCTAGCTCCTGTGCCACTGCAGCTGTCTGTGCCGCTGCCTGACTGGCTGCTACCTTTATAGGACCCCTAGTCAGTGAAGCCCCGCCCCTAATCAGGGCTCAGCTTCTCTCACAGCACCTAGCCCCTCCAAGCCTCTACACATACAGATAATACCAATACAAAAACATACACAAATACCTTCTCCTCCAACAGAACTCCCACTCAAACGCCCCTGTTCACAGCTCTGTTTGCTAGCTCCTGTGCCACTGCAGCTGTCTGTTCCGCTGCCTGACTGGCTGCTACCTTTATAGGACCCCTAGTCAGTGAAGCCCCGCCCCCTAATCAGGGCCCAGCTTCTCTCCCAGCACAAAGCCCCTCCAAGCCTCTACACATACAGATAATACCAATACAAAAACACACACAAATACGTTCTCCTCCAACAGAACTCCCACTCAAACTCCCCTGTTTACAGGTCTGTTTGCTAGCTCCTGTGCCGCTGCCTGACTGGCTGCTACCTTTATAGGACCCCTAGTCACTGAAGCCCCGCCCCCAAACCAGGGCTCAGCTTCTCTCCCAGCACAAAGCCCCTCCAAGCCTCTACACATACAGATACTACCAATACAAAACCAAACACACACAAATACCTTCTCCTCCAAAAGAACTCCCACTCAAACTCCCCTGCTTACAGCTCTGTTTGCTAGCTCCTGTGCCGCTGCAGCTGTCTGTGCCGCTGCCTGACTGGCTGCTCCCTTTATAGGACACCTAGTCAGTGAAGCCCCGGCCCCTAATCAGGGCTCATCTTCTCTCGCAGCACCTAGCCCCTCCAAGCCTCTACACATACAGATAATACCAATACAAAAACACACACAAATACCTCTCCTCCAAAAGAACTCCCACTCAAACTCCCCTGCTTACAGCTCTGTTTGCTAGCTCCTGTGCCGCTGCCTGACTGGCTGCTACCTTTATAGGACCCCTAGTCAGTGAACCCCGCCCCCTAATCAGGGCTCAGCTTCTCTCCCAGCACAAAGCCCCTCCAAGCCTCTACACATACAGATAATACAAATACAAAAACACACACAAATACGTTCTCCTCCAACAGAACTCCCACTCAAACTCCCCTGCTTACAGCTCTGTTTGCTAGCTCCTGTGCCGCTGCCTGACTGGCTGCTACCTTTATAGGACCGCTAGTCCGTGAAGCCCCGCCCCCTAATCAGGGCTCAGCTTCTGTCCCAGCACAAAGCCCGTACACATACAGATACTACCAATACAAAACCGAACACACACAAATACCTTCTCCTCCAACAGAACTCCCACTCAAACTGCCCTTTTTACAGGTCTGTTTGCTAGCTCCTGTGCCGCTGCCTGACTGGCTGGTACCTTTATAGGACCCCTAGTCAGTGAAGCCCCGCCCCCTAATCAGGGCTCAGCTTCTCTCCCAGCACAGAGCCCCTCCAAGCCTCTACACATACAGATACTACCAATACAAAACCAAACACACACAAATACCTTCTCCTCCAACAGAACTCCTACTCAAACTCCCCTGTTTACAACTCTGTTTGCTAGCTCCTGTGCCGCTGCAGCTGTCTGTGCCGCTGCCTGACTGGCTGCTCCCTTTATAGGACACCTAGTCAGTGAAGCCGCGCCCCCTAATCAGGGCCCAGCTTCTCTCCCAGCACAAAGCCCCTCCAAGCCTCTACACATACAGATACTACCAATACAAAAACACAAACAAATACCTTCTCCTCCAACAGAACTCCCACTCAAACTCCCCTGTTCACAGCTCTGTTTGCTAGCTCCTGTGCCGCTGCCTGACTGGCTGCTACCTTTATAGGACCCCTAGTCAGTGAAGCCCCGCCCCCTAATCAGGGCTCAGCTTCTCTCCAAGCACAAAGCCCCTCCAAGCCTCTACACATACAGATACTACCAATAAAAAACCAAACACACACAAATACCATCTCCTCCAACAACTGCCACTCAAACTCCCCTGTTTACAGCTCTGTTTGCTAGCTCCTGTGCCGCTGCCTGACTGGCAGCTAGCTTTATAGGACCCCTAGTCAGTGAAGCCCCGCCCCCTAATCAGGGCTCAGCTTCTCTCCCAGCACCAAGCCCCTCCAAGCCTCGACACATACAGATAATACCAATACAAAAACACACACAAATACCTTCTCCTCCAACAGAACTCCCACTCAAACTCCCCTCTTTACAGCTCTGTTTGCTAGCTCCTGTGCCACTGCAGCTGTCTGTGCCGCTGCCTGACTGGCTGCTCCCTTTCTAGGACCCCTAATCAGTGAAGCCCCGCCCCCTAATCAGGGCCCAGCTTCTCTCCCAGCACAAAGCCCCTCCAAGCCTCGACACATACAGATACTACCAATACAAAAACACACACAAATACCTTCTCCTCCAACAGAACTCCCACTCAAACTCCCCTGTTCACAGCTCTGTTTGCTAGCTCCTGTGCCGCTGCCTGACTGGCTGCTACCTTTATAGGACCCCTAGTCAGTGAAGCCCCGCCCCCGAATCAGGGCTCAGCTTCTCTCGCAGCACCTAGCCACTCCAAGCCTCTACACATACAGATACTACCAATACAAAAACACACACAAATACCTTCTCCTCCAACAGAACTCCCACTCAAACTCCCCTGTTCACAGCTCTGTTTGCTAGCTCCTGTGCCGCTGCCTGACTGGCTGCTACCTTTATAAGACCCCTAGTCAGTGAATCCCCGCCCCCTAATTAGGGCTCAGCTTCTCTCCCAGCACAAAGCCCCTCCAAGCCTCTACATATACAGATACTACCAATACAAAAAAACACACAAATACCTTCTCCTCCAACAGAACTCCCACTCAAACTCCCCTCTTTACAGCTCTGTTTGCTAGCTCCTGTGCCACTGCAGCTGTCTGTGCCGCTGCCTGACTGGCTGCTCCCTTTCTAGGGCCCCTAATCAGTGAAGCCCCGCCCCCTAATCAGGGCCCAGCTTCTCTCCCAGCACAAAGCCCCTCCAAGCCTCTACACATACCGATACTACCAATACAAAACCAAACACACACAAATACCTTCTCCTACAACAGAACTCCCACTCAAACTCCCCTGTTTAGAGCTCTGTTTGCTAGCTCCTGTGCCGCTGCAGCTGTCTGTGCCGCTGCCTGACTGGCTGCTAGCTTTATAGGACCCCTAGTCAGTGAAGCCCCGCCCCCTAATCAGGGCTCAGCTTCTCTCCCAGCACAAAGTCCCTTCAAACCTCTACACATACAGGAACTACCAATACAAAAACACACACAAATACCTTCTCCTCCAACAGAACTCCCACTCAAACTCCCCTGTTTACAGGTCTGTTTGCTAGCTCCTGTGCCGCTGCCTGACTGGCTGCTACCTTTATAGGACCCCTAGTCAGTGAAGCCCCGCCCCCTAATCAGGGCTCAGCTTCTCTCGCACCACCTAGCCCCTCCAAGCCTCTACACATACAGATACTACCAATACAAAAACACACACAAATACCTTCTCCTCCAACAGAACTCCCACTCAAACTCCCCTGTTCACAGGTCTGTTTGCTAGCTCATGTGCCGCTGCCTGACGGGCTGCTACCTTTATAGGACACCTAGTCAGTGAAGCCCCGCCCCCTAATCAGGGTCCAGCTTCTCTCCAAGCACAAAGCTCCGCCAAACCCCGACACATACAGATACTACCAATAAAAAACCAAACACACACAAATACCATCTCCTCCAACAGAACTCCCACTCAAACTCCCCTCTTTACAGCTCTGTTTGCTAGCTCCTGTGCCGCTGCCTGACTGGCTCCTACCTTTATAGGACCCCTAGTCAGTGAAGCCCCGCCCCCTAATCAGGGCTCAGCTTCTCTCGCAGCACCTAGCCCCTCCAAGCCTCTACACATACAGATACTACCAATACAAAAACACACACAAATACCTTCTCCTCCAACAGAACTCCCACTCAAACTCCCCTGTTCACAGCTCTGTTTGCTAGCTCCTGTGCCGCTGCCTGACTGGCTGCTACCTTTATAGGACCCCTAGTCAGTGAAGCCCCGCCCCCTAATCAGGGCTCAGCTTCTCTCCCAGCACAAAGCCCCTCCAAGCCTCTACACATACAGATAATACCAATACAAAAACACACACAAATACCTTCTCCTCCAACAGAACTCCCACTCAAACTCCCCTCTTTACAGCTCTGTTTGCTAGCTCCTGTGCCACTGCAGCTGTCTGTGCCGCTGCCTGACTGGCTGCTCCCTTTCTAGGGCCCCTAATCAGTGAAGCCCCGCCCCCTAATCAGGGCCCAGCTTCTCTCCCAGCACAAAGCCCCTCCAAGCCTCTACACATACAGATAATACCAATACAAAAACACACACAAATACCTTCTCCTCCAACAGAACTCCCACTCAAACTCCCCTGCTTACAGCTCTGTTTGCTAGCTCCTGTGCCGCTGCCTGACTGGCTGCTACCTTTATAGGACCCCTAGTCAGTGAAGCCCCGCCCCAAAACCAAGGCTCAGCTTCTCTCCCAGCACAAAGCCCCTCCAAGCCTCTACACATACAGATACTACCAATACAAAACCAAACACACACAAATACCTTCTCCTCCAACAGAACTCCCACTCAAACTCCCCTGTTTAGAGCTCTGTTTGCTAGCTCCTGTGCCGCTGCAGCTGTCTGTGCCGCTGCCTGACTGGCTGCTACCTTTATAGGACCGCTAGTCAGTGAAGCCCCGCCCCCTAATCAGGGCTCAGCTTCTGTCCCAGCACAAAGCCCGTACACATACAGATACTACCAATACAAAACCGAACACACACAAATACCTTCTCCTCCAACAGAACTCCCACTCAAACTGCCCTGTTTACAGGTCTGTTTGCTAGCTCCTGTGCCGCTGCCTGACTGGCTGGTACCTTTATAGGACCCCTAGTCAGTGAAGCCCCGCCCCCTAATCAGGGCTCAGCTTCTCTCCCAGCACAAAGCCCCTCCAAGCCTCTACATATACAGATACTACCAATACAAAACCAAACACACACAAATACCTTCTCCTCCAACAGAACTCCCACTCAAACTCCCCTGTTCACAGCTCTGTTTGCTAGCTCCTGTGCCGCTGCCTGACTGGCTGCTACCTTTATAGGACCCCGAGTCAGTGAAGCCCCGCCCCCTAATCAGGGCTCAGCTTCTCTCCCAGCACAAAGCCCGTCCAAGCCTCTACACATACAGATAATACCAATACAAAAACACACACAAATACGTTCTCCTCCAACAGAACTCCCACTCAAACTCCCCTGCTTACAGCTCTGTTTGCTAGCTCCTGTGCCGCTGCCTGACTGGCTGCTACCTTTATAGGACCGCTAGTCCGTGAAGCCCCGCCCCCTAATCAGGGCTCAGCTTCTGTCCCAGCACAAAGCCCGTACACATACAGATACTACCAATACAAAACCGAACACACACAAATACCTTCTCCTCCAAAAGAACTCCCACTCAAACCCCCCTGTTTACAGCTCAGTTTGCTAGCTCCTGTGCCGCTGCAGCTGTCTGTGCCGCTGCCTGACTGGCTGCTCCCTTTATAGGACACCTAGTCAGTGAAGCCCCGCCCCCTAATCAGGGCCCAGCTTCTCTCCCAGCACAAAGCCCCTCCAAGCCTCTACACATACAGATAATACCAATACAAAAACACACACTAATACCTTCTCCTCCAACAGAACTCCCACTCAAACTCCCCTGTTCACAGCTCTGTTTGCTAGCTCCTGTGCCGCTGCCTGACTGGCTGCTACCTTTATAGGACCCCTCGTCAGTGAAGCCCCGCCCCCTAATCAGGGCTCAGCTTCTCTCGCAGCACCTAGCCCCTTCAAGCCTCTACACATACAGATACTACCAATACAAAAACACACACAAATACCTTCTCCTCCAACAGAACTCCCACTCAAACTCCCCTGTTCACAGCTCTGTTTGCTAGCTCCTGTGCCGCTGCCTGACTGGCTGCTACCTTTATAGGACCCCTAGTCAGTGAAGCCCCGCCCCCTAAGAAGGGCTCAGCTTCTCTCCCAGCACAAAGGCCCTCCAAGCCTCTACACATACAGATAATACCAATACAAAAACACACACAAATACGTTCTCCTCCAACAGAACTCCCACTCAAACTCCCCTGTTTACAGCTCTGTTTGCTAGCTCCTGTGCCGCTGCAGCTGTCTGTTCCGCTGCCTGACTGGCTGCTACCTTTATAGGACCCCTAGTCAGTGAAGCCCCGCCCCCTGATCAGGGCTCAGCTTCTCTCCCAGCACAAAGCCCCTCCAAGCCTCTACATATACAGATACTACCAATACAAAAAAATACACAAATACCTTCTCCTCCAACAGAACTCCCACTCAAACTCCCCTCTTTACAGCTCTGTTTGCTAGCTGCTGTGCCACTGCAGCTGTCTGTGCCGCTGCCTGACTGGCTGCTACCTTTATAGGACCGCTAATCAGTGAAGCCCCGCCCCCTAATCAGGGCCCAGCTTCTCTCCCATCACAAAGCCCCTCCAAGCCTCTACACATACAGATAATACGAATACAAAAACACACACAAATACCTTCTCCTCCAACAGAACTCCCACTCAAACTCCCCTGTTTACAGCTCTGTTTGCTAGCTCCTGTGCCGCTGCCTGACTGGCTGCTACCTTTATAGGACCCCTAGTCAGTGAAGCCCCGCCCCCTAATCAGGGCTCAGCTTCTCTCGCAGCACAAAGCCCCTGCACATACAGATACTACCAATGCAAAACCAAACACACACAAATACCTTCTCCTCCAACAGAACTCCCACTCAAACTCCCCTGTTCACAGCTCTGTTTGCTAGCTCCTGTGCCACTGCAGCTGTCTGTGCCGCTGCCTGACTGGCTGCTACCTTTATAGGACCCCTAGTCAGTGAAGCCCCGCCCCTAATCAGGGCTCAGCTTCTCTCACAGCACCTAGCCCCTCCAAGCCTCTACACATACAGATAATACCAATACAAAAACACACACAAATACCTTCTCCTCCAACAGAACTCCCACTCAAACGCCCCTGTTCACAGCTCTGTTTGCTAGCTCCTGTGCCACTGCAGCTGTCTGTTCCGCTGCCTGACTGGCTGCTACCTTTATAGGACCCCTAGTCAGTGAAGCCCCGCCCCCTAATCAGGGTTCAGCTTCTCTCCCAGCACAAAGCCTCTCCAAGCCTCTACACATACAGATACTACCAATACAAAACCAAACACACACAAATACCTTCTCCTCCAACAGAACTCCCACTCAAACTCCCCTCTTTACAGCTCTGTTTGCTAGCTCCTGTGCCACTGCAGCTGTCTGTGCCGCTGCCTGACTGGCTGCTCCCTTTCTAGGACCCCTAATCAGTGAAGCCCCGCCCCCTAATCAGGGCCCAGCTTCTCTCCCAGCACAAAGCCCCTCCAAGCCTCTACACATACAGATAATACCAATACAAAAACACACACAAATACGTTCTCCTCCAACAGAACTCCCACTCAAACTCCCCTGTTTACAGGTCTGTTTGCTAGCTCCTGTGCCGCTGCCTGACGGGCTGCTACCTTTATAGGACCCCAAGTCAGTGAAGCCCCGCCCCCTAATCAGGGCTCAGCTTCTCTCGCAGCACCTAGCCCCTCCAAGCCTCTACACATACAGATACTACCAATACAAAAACACACACAAATACCTTCTCCTCCAACAGAACTCCCACTCAAACTCCCCTGTTCACAGCTCTGTTTGCTAGCTCCTGTGCCGCTGCCTGACTGGCTGCTACCTTTATAGGACCCCTAGTCAGTGAAGCCCCGCCCCTAATCAGGGCTCAGCTTCTCTCACAGCACCTAGCCCCTCCAAGCCTCTACACATACAGATAATACCAATACAAAAACACACACAAATACCTTCTCCTCCAACAGAACTCCCACTCAAACGCCCCTGTTCACAGCTCTGTTTGCTAGCTCCTGTGCCACAGCAGCTGTCTGTTCCGCTGCCTGACTGGCTGCTACCTTTATAGGACCCCTAGTCAGTGAAGCCCCGCCCCCTAATCAGGGTTCAGCTTCTCTCCCAGCACAAAGCCTCTCCAAGCCTCTACACATACAGATACTACCAATACAAAACCAAACACACACAAATACCTTCTCCTCCAAGAGAACTCCCACTCAAACTCCCCTCTTTACAGCTCTGTTTGCTAGCTCCTGTGCCACTGCAGCTGTCTGTGCCGCTGCCTGACTGGCTGCTCCCTTTCTAGGACCCCTAATCAGTGAAGCCCCGCCCCCTAATCAGGGCCCAGCTTCTCTCCCAGCACAAAGCCCCTCCAAGCCTCTACACATACAGATAATACCAATACAAAAACACACACAAATACTTTCTCCTCCAACAGAACTCCCATTCAAACTCCCCTGTTTAGAGCTCTGTTTGCTAGCTCCTGTGCCGCTGCAGCTGTCTGTGCCGCTGCCTGACTGGCTGCTAGCTTTATAGGACCCCTAGTCAGTGAAGCCCCGCCCCCTAATCAGGGCTCAGCTTCTCTCCCAGCACAAAGCCCCTTCAAACCTCTACACATACAGGAACTACCAATACAAAAACACACACAAATACCTTCTCCTCCAACAGAACTCCCACTCAAACTCCCCTGTTTACAGCTCTGTTTGCTAGCTCCTGTGCCGCTGCAGCTGTCTGTTCCGCTGCCTGACTGGCTGCTACCTTTATAGGACCCCTAGTCAGTGAAGCCCCGCCCCTAATCAGGGCTCAGCTTCTCTCACAGCACCTAGCCCCTCCAAGCCTCTACACATACAGATACTACCAATAAAAAACCAAACACACACAAATACCTTCTCCTCCAACAGAACTCCCACTCAAACTCCCCTGTTCACAGCTCTGTTTGCTAGCTCCTGTGCCGCTGCCTGACTGGCTGCTACCTTTATAGGACCCCTAGTCAGTGAAGCCCCGCCCCCTAATCAGGGCTCAGCTTCTCTCCCAGCACAAAGCCCCTCCAAGCCTCTACACATACAGATAATACCAATACAAAAACACACACAAATACGTTCTCCTCCAACAGAACTCCCACTCAAACTCCCCTGTTTACAGGTCTGTTTGCTAGCTCCTGTGCCGCTGCCTGACTGGCTGCTACCTTTATAGGACCCCTAGTCACTGAAGCCCCGCCCCCAAACCAGGGCTCAGCTTCTCTCCCAGCACAAAGCCCCTCCAAGCCTCTACACATACAGATACTACCAATACAAAACCAAACACACACAAATACCTTCTCCTCCAACAGAACTCCCACTCAAACTCCCCTGCTTACAGCTCTGTTTGCTAGCTCCTGTGCCGCTACCTGACTGGCTGCTACCTTTATAGGACCCCTAGTCAGTGAAGCCCCGCCCCCTAATCAGGGCCCAGCTTCTCTCCCAGCACAAAGCCCCTCCAAGCCTCTACACATACAGATAATACCAATACAAAAACACACACAAATACTTTCTCCTCCAACAGAACTCCCACTCAAACTCCCCTGTTTACAGGTCTGTTTGCAAGCTCCTATGCCGCTGCCTGACGGGCTGCTACCTTTATAGGACCCCTAGTCAGTGAAGCCCCGCCCCCTAATCAGGGCTCAGCTTCTCTCGCAGCACCTAGCCACTGCAAGCCTCTACACATACAGATACTACCAATACAAAAACACACACAAATACCTTCTCCTCCAACAGAACTCCCACTCAAACTCCCCTGTTCACAGCTCTGTTTGCTAGCTCCTGTGCCGCTGCCTGACTGGCTGCTACCTTTATAGGACCCCTAGTCAGTGAAGCCCCGCCCCTAATCAGGGCTCAGCTTCTCTCACAGCACCTAGCCCCTCCAAGCCTCTACACATACAGATAATACCAATACAAAAACACACAAAAATACCTACTCCTCCAACAGAACTCCCACTCAAACGCCCGTTCACAGCTCTGTTTGCTAGCTCCTGTGCCACTGCAGCTGTCTGTTCCGCTGCCTGACTGGCTGCTACCTTTATAGGACCCCTAGTCAGTGAAGCCCCGCCCCCTAATCAGGGCTCAGCTTCTCTCCCAGCACAAAGCCCCTCCAAGCCTCTACACATACAGATACTACCAATACAAAACCAAACACACACAAATACCTTCTCGTCCAACAGAACTCCCACTCAAACTCCCCTGTTTAGAGCTCTGTTTGCTAGCTCCTGTGCCGCTGCCTGACAGGCAGCTAGCTTTATAGGACCCCTAGTCAGTGGAGCCCCGCCCCCTAATCAGGGCTCAGCTTCTCTCCCAGCACAAAGCCCCTCCAAGCCTCTACACATACAGATACTACCAATACATAAACACACACAAATACGTTCTCCTCCAACAGAACTCCCACTCAAACTCCCCTGTTTACAGGTCTGTTTGCTAGCTCCTGTGCCGCTGCCTGACTGGCTGCTACCTTTATAGGACCCCTAGTCACTGAAGCCCCGCCCCCAAACCAGGGCTCAGCTTCTCTCCCAGCACAAAGCCCCTCCAAGCCTCTACACATACAGATACTACCAATACAAAACCAAACACACACAAATACCTTCTACTCCAACAGAACTCCCACTCAAACTCCCCTGCTTACAGCTCTGTTTGCTAGCTCCTGTGCCGCTGCCTGACTGGCTGCTACCTTTATAGGACCCCTAGTCAGTGAAGCCCCGCCCCCTAATCAGGGTTCAGCTTCTCTGCCAGCACAAAGCCCCTCCAAGCCTCTACACATACAGATACTACCAATACAAAACCAAACACACACAAATACCTTCTCCTCCAACAGAACTCCCACTCAAACTCCCCTGTTTAGAGCTCTGTTTGCTAGCTCCTGTGCCGCTGCAGCTGTCTGTGCCGCTGCCTGACTGGCTGCTAGCTTTATAGGACCCCTAGTCAGTGAAGCCCCGCCCCCTAATCAGGGCTCAGCTTCTCTCCCAGCACAAAGTCCCTTCAAACCTCTACACATACAGGAACTACCAATACAAAAAAACACACAAATACCTTCTCCTCCAACAGAACTCCCACTCAAACTCCCCTGTTCACAGCTCTGTTTGCTAGCTCCTGTGCCGCTGCCTGACTGGCTGCTACCTTTATAGGACCCCTAGTCAGTGAAGCCCCGCCCCCTAATCAGGGCTCAGCTTCTCTCGCAGCACCTAGCCACTGCAAGCCTCTACACATACAGATACTACCAATACAAAAACACACACAAATACCTTCTCCTCCAACAGAACTCCCACTCAAACTCCCCTGTTCACAGCTCTGTTTGCTAGCTCCTGTGCCGCTGCCTGACTGGCTGCTACCTTTATAGGACCCCTAGTCAGTGAAGCCCCGCCCCCTAATCAGGGCTCAGCTTCTCTCCCAGCACAAAGCCCCTCCAAGCCTCTACATATACAGATACTACCAATACAAAAAAACACACAAATACCTTCTCCTCCAACAGAACTCCCACTCAAACTCCCCTGTTCACAGCTCTTTTTGCTAGCTCCTGTGCCACTGCAGCTGTCTGTGCCGCTGCCTGACTGGCTGCTACCTTTATAGGACCCCTAGTCAGTGAAGCCCCGCCCCTAATCAGGGCTCAGCTTCTCTCACAGCACCTAGCCCCTCCAAGCCTCTACACATACAGATAATACCAATACAAAAACATACACAAATACCTTCTCCTCCAACAGAACTCCCACTCAAACGCCCCTGTTCACAGCTCTGTTTGCTAGCTCCTGTGCCACTGCAGCTGTCTGTTCCGCTGCCTGACTGGCTGCTACCTTTATAGGACCCCTAGTCAGTGAAGCCCCGCCCCCTAATCAGGGCCCAGCTTCTCTCCCAGCACAAAGCCCCTCCAAGCCTCTACACATACAGATAATACCAATACAAAAACACACACAAATACGTTCTCCTCGAACAGAACTCCCACTCAAACTCCCCTGTTTACAGGTCTGTTTGCTAGCTCCTGTGCCGCTGCCTGACTGGCTGCTACCTTTATAGGACCCCTAGTCACTGAAGCCCCGCCCCCAAACCAGGGCTCAGCTTCTCTCCCAGCACAAAGCCCCTCCAAGCCTCTACACATACAGATACTACCAATACAAAACCAAACACACACAAATACCTTCTCCCCCAACAGAACTCCCACTCAAACTCCCCTGTTTACAACTCTGTTTGCTAGCTCCTGTGCCGCTGCAGCTGTCTTTTCCGCTGCCTGACTGGCTGCTACCTTTATAGGACCCCTAGTCACTGAAGCCCCGCCCCCAAACCAGGGCTCAGCTTCTCTCCCAGCACAAAGCCCCTCCAAGCCTCTACACAAACAGATACTACCAATACAAAACCAAACACACACAAATACCTTCTCCTCCAACAGAACTCCCACTCAAACTCCCCTGCTTACAGCTCTGTTTGCTAGCTCCTGTGCCGCTGCCTGACTGGCTGCTCCCTTTCTAGGACCCCTAATCAGTGAAGCCCCGCCCCCTAATCAGGGCCCAGCTTCTCTCCCATCACAAAGCCCCTCCAAGCCTCTACACATACAGATAATACCAATACAAAAACACACACAAATACCTTCTCCTCCAAAAGAACTCCCACTCAAACTCCCCTGCTTACAGCTCTGTTTGCTAGCTCCTGTGCCGCTGCAGCTGTCTGTGCCGCTGCCTGACTGGCTGCTCCCTTTATAGGACACCTAGTCAGTGAAGCCCCGGCCCCTAATCAGGGCTCAGCTTCTCTCGCAGCACCTAGCCCCTCCAAGCCTCTACACATACAGATAATACCAATACAAAAACACACACAAATACCTCTCCTCCAAAAGAACTCCCACTCAAACTCCCCTGCTTACAGCTCTGTTTGCTAGCTCCTGTGCCGCTGCAGCTGTCTGTGCCGCTCCCTTTATAGGACACCTAGTCAGTGAAGCCCCGCCCCCTAATCAGGGCCCAGCTTCTGTCCCAGCACAAAGCCCGTACACATACAGATACTACCAATACAAAACCGAACACACACAAATACCTTCTCCTCCAACAGAACTCCCACTCAAACTGCCCTTTTTACAGGTCTGTTTGCTAGCTCCTGTGCCGCTGCCTGACTGGCTGGTACCTTTATAGGACCCCTAGTCAGTGAAGCCCCGCCCCCTAATCAGGGCTCAGCTTCTCTCCCAGCACAGAGCCCCTCCAAGCCTCTACACATACAGATACTACCAATACAAAACCAAACACACACAAATACCTTCTCCTCCAACAGAACTCCTACTCAAACTCCCCTGTTTACAACTCTGTTTGCTAGCTCCTGTGCCGCTGCAGCTGTCTGTGCCGCTGCCTGACTGGCTGCTCCCTTTATAGGACACCTAGTCAGTGAAGCCGCGCCCCCTAATCAGGGCCCAGCTTCTCTCCCAGCACAAAGCCCCTCCAAGCCTCTACACATACAGATACTACCAATACAAAAACACAAACAAATACCTTCTCCTCCAACAGAACTCCCACTCAAACTCCCCTGTTCACAGCTCTGTTTGCTAGCTCCTGTGCCGCTGCCTGACTGGCTGCTACCTTTATAGGACCCCTAGTCAGTGAAGCCCCGCCCCCTAATCAGGGCTCAGCTTCTCTCCCAGCACAAAGCCCCTCCAAGCCTCTACATATACAGATACTACCAATACAAAAAAACACACAAATACCTTCTCCTCCAACAGAACTCCCACTCAAACTCCCCTGTTTACAGGTCTGTTTGCTAGCTCCTGTGCCGCTGCAGCTGTCTGTGCCGCTGCCTGACTGGCTGCTCCCTTTATAGGACACCTAGTCAGTGAAGCCCCGCCCCCTAATCAGGGTTCAGCTTCTCTCCAAGCACAAAGCTCCGCCAAACCCCGACACATACAGATACTACCAATAAAAAACCAAACACACACAAATACCATCTCCTCCAACAACTCCCACTCAAACTCCCCTGTTCACAGCTCTGTTTGCTAGCTCCTGTGCCACTGCAGCTGTCTGTGCCGCTGCCTGACTGGCTGCTACCTTTATAGGACCCCTAGTCAGTGAAGCCCCGCCCCCTAATCAGGGCCCAGCTTCTCTCCCAGCACAAAGCCCCTCCAAGCCTCTACACATACAGATAATACCAATACAAAAACACACACAAATACGTTCTCCTCCAACAGAACTCCCACTCAAACTCCCCTGTTTACAGGTCTGTTTGCTAGCTCCTGTGCCGCTGCCTGACTGGCTGCTACCTTTATAGGACCCCTAGTCACTGAAGCCCCGCCCCCTAATCAGGGCTCAGCTTCTCTCGCAGCACCTAGCCACTGCAAGCCTCTACACATACAGATACTACCAATACAAAAACACACACAAATACCTTCTCCTCCAACAGAACTCCCACTCAAACTCCCCTGTTCACAGCTCTGTTTGCTAGCTCCTGTGCCGCTGCCTGACTGGCTGCTACCTTTATAGGACCCCTAGTCAGTGAAGCCCCGCCCCCTAATCAGGGCTCAGCTTCTCTCGCAGCACCTAGCCCCTCCAAGCCTCTACACATACAGATAATACCAATACAAAAACACACACAAATACGTTCTCCTCCAACAGAACTCCCACTCAAACTCCCCTGTTTACAGGTCTGTTTGCTAGCTCCTGTGCTGCTGCCTGACTGGCTGCTCCCTTTCTAGGACCCCTAATCAGTGAAGCCCCGCCCCCTAATCAGGGCCCAGCTTCTCTCCCATCACAAAGCCCCTCCAAGCCTCTACACATACAGATAATACCAATACAAAAACACACACAAATACCTTCTCCTCCAAAAGAACTCCCACTCAAACTCCCCTGCTTACAGCTCTGTTTGCTAGCTCCTGTGCCGCTGCAGCTGTCTGTGCCGCTGCCTGACTGGCTGCTCCCTTTATAGGACACCTAGTCAGTGAAGCCCCGGCCCCTAATCAGGGCTCAGCTTCTCTCGCAGCACCTAGCCCCTCCAAGCCTCTACACATACAGATAATACCAATACAAAAACACACACAAATACCTCTCCTCCAAAAGAACTCCCACTCAAACTCCCCTGCTTACAGCTCTGTTTGCTAGCTCCTGTGCCGCTGCAGCTGTCTGTGCCGCTCCCTTTATAGGACACCTAGTCAGTGAAGCCCCGCCCCCTAATCAGGGCCCAGCTTCTCTCCCAGCACAAAGCCCCTCCAAGCCTCTACACATACAGATAATACCAATACAAAAACACACACAAATACGTTCTCCTCCAACAGAACTCCCACTCAAACTCCCCTGTTTACAGCTCTGTTTGCTAGCTCCTGTGCCGCTGCCTGACTGGCTGCTACCTTTATAGGACCCCTAGTCAGTGAACCCCGCCCCCTAATCAGGGCTCAGCTTCTCTCCCAGCACAAAGCCCCTCCAAGCCTCTACACATACAGATAATACAAATACAAAAACACACACAAATACGTTCTCCTCCAACAGAACTCCCACTCAAACTCCCCTGCTTACAGCTCTGTTTGCTAGCTCCTGTGCCGCTGCCTGACTGGCTGCTACCTTTATAGGACCGCTAGTCCGTGAAGCCCCGCCCCCTAATCAGGGCTCAGCTTCTGTCCCAGCACAAAGCCCGTACACATACAGATACTACCAATACAAAACCGAACACACACAAATACCTTCTCCTCCAACAGAACTCCCACTCAAACTGCCCTTTTTACAGGTCTGTTTGCTAGCTCCTGTGCCGCTGCCTGACTGGCTGGTACCTTTATAGGACCCCTAGTCAGTGAAGCCCCGCCCCCTAATCAGGGCTCAGCTTCTCTCCCAGCACAGAGCCCCTCCAAGCCTCTACACATACAGATACTACCAATACAAAACCAAACACACACAAATACCTTCTCCTCCAACAGAACTCCTACTCAAACTCCCCTGTTTACAACTCTGTTTGCTAGCTCCTGTGCCGCTGCAGCTGTCTGTGCCGCTGCCTGACTGGCTGCTCCCTTTATAGGACACCTAGTCAGTGAAGCCGCGCCCCCTAATCAGGGCCCAGCTTCTCTCCCAGCACAAAGCCCCTCCAAGCCTCTACACATACAGATACTACCAATACAAAAACACAAACAAATACCTTCTCCTCCAACAGAACTCCCACTCAAACTCCCCTGTTCACAGCTCTGTTTGCTAGCTCCTGTGCCGCTGCCTGACTGGCTGCTACCTTTATAGGACCCCTAGTCAGTGAAGCCCCGCCCCCTAATCAGGGCTCAGCTTCTCTCCCAGCACAAAGCCCCTCCAAGCCTCTACATATACAGATACTACCAATACAAAAAAACACACAAATACCTTCTCCTCCAACAGAACTCCCACTCAAACTCCCCTGTTTACAGGTCTGTTTGCTAGCTCCTGTGCCGCTGCAGCTGTCTGTGCCGCTGCCTGACTGGCTGCTCCCTTTATAGGACACCTAGTCAGTGAAGCCCCGCCCCCTAATCAGGGTTCAGCTTCTCTCCAAGCACAAAGCTCCGCCAAACCCCGACACATACAGATACTACCAATAAAAAACCAAACACACACAAATACCATCTCCTCCAACAACTCCCACTCAAACTCCCCTGTTCACAGCTCTGTTTGCTAGCTCCTGTGCCACTGCAGCTGTCTGTGCCGCTGCCTGACTGGCTGCTACCTTTATAGGACCCCTAGTCAGTGAAGCCCCGCCCCCTAATCAGGGCCCAGCTTCTCTCCCAGCACAAAGCCCCTCCAAGCCTCTACACATACAGATAATACCAATACAAAAACACACACAAATACGTTCTCCTCCAACAGAACTCCCACTCAAACTCCCCTGTTTACAGGTCTGTTTGCTAGCTCCTGTGCCGCTGCCTGACTGGCTGCTACCTTTATAGGACCCCTAGTCACTGAAGCCCCGCCCCCTAATCAGGGCTCAGCTTCTCTCGCAGCACCTAGCCACTGCAAGCCTCTACACATACAGATACTACCAATACAAAAACACACACAAATACCTTCTCCTCCAACAGAACTCCCACTCAAACTCCCCTGTTCACAGCTCTGTTTGCTAGCTCCTGTGCCGCTGCCTGACTGGCTGCTACCTTTATAGGACCCCTAGTCAGTGAAGCCCCGCCCCCTAATCAGGGCTCAGCTTCTCTCCCAGCACAAAGCCCCTCCAAGCCTCTACATATACAGATACTACCAATACAAAAAAACACACAAATACCTTCTCCTCCAACAGAACTCCCACTCAAACTCCCCTGTTCACAGCTCTTTTTGCTAGCTCCTGTGCCACTGCAGCTGTCTGTGCCGCTGCCTGACTGGCTGCTACCTTTATAGGACCCCTAGTCAGTGAAGCCCCGCCCCTAATCAGGGCTCAGCTTCTCTCACAGCACCTAGCCCCTCCAAGCCTCTACACATACAGATAATACCAATACAAAAACACACACAAATACCTTCTCCTCCAACAGAACTCCCACTCAAACGCCCCTGTTCACAGCTCTGTTTGCTAGCTCCTGTGCCACTGCAGCTGTCTGTTCCGCTGCCTGACTGGCTGCTACCTTTATAGGACCCCTAGTCAGTGAAGCCCCGCCCCCTAATCAGGGCCCAGCTTCTCTCCCAGCACAAAGCCCCTCCAAGCCTCTACACATACAGATAATACCAATACAAAAACACACACAAATACGTTCTCCTCCAACAGAACTCCCACTCAAACTCCCCTGTTTACAGGTCTGTTTGCTAGCTCCTGTGCTGCTGCCTGACTGGCTGCTCCCTTTCTAGGACCCCTAATCAGTGAAGCCCCGCCCCCTAATCAGGGCCCAGCTTCTCTCCCATCACAAAGCCCCTCCAAGCCTCTACACATACAGATAATACCAATACAAAAACACACACAAATACCTTCTCCTCCAAAAGAACTCCCACTCAAACTCCCCTGCTTACAGCTCTGTTTGCTAGCTCCTGTGCCGCTGCAGCTGTCTGTGCCGCTGCCTGACTGGCTGCTCCCTTTATAGGACACCTAGTCAGTGAAGCCCCGGCCCCTAATCAGGGCTCAGCTTCTCTCGCAGCACCTAGCCCCTCCAAGCCTCTACACATACAGATAATACCAATACAAAAACACACACAAATACCTGCTCCTCCAAAAGAACTCCCACTCAAACTCCCCTGCTTACAGCTCTGTTTGCTAGCTCCTGTGCCGCTGCAGCTGTCTGTGCCGCTCCCTTTATAGGACACCTAGTCAGTGAAGCCCCGCCCCCTAATCAGGGCCCAGCTTCTCTCCCAGCACAAAGCCCCTCCAAGCCTCTACACATACAGATAATACCAATACAAAAACACACACAAATACGTTCTCCTCCAACAGAACTCCCACTCAAACTCCCCTGTTTACAGCTCTGTTTGCTAGCTCCTGTGCCGCTGCCTGACTGGCTGGTACCTTTATAGGACCCCTAGTCAGTGAAGCCCCGCCCCCTAATCAGGGCTCAGCTTCTCTCCCAGCACAGAGCCCCTCCAAGCCTCTACACATACAGATACTACCAATACAAAACCAAACACACACAAATACCTTCTCCTCCAACAGAACTCCTACTCAAACTCCCCTGTTTACAACTCTGTTTGCTAGCTCCTGTGCCGCTGCAGCTGTCTGTGCCGCTGCCTGACTGGCTGCTCCCTTTATAGGACACCTAGTCAGTGAAGCCCCGCCCCCTAATCAGGGCCCAGCTTCTCTCCCAGCACAAAGCCCCTCCAAGCCTCTACACATACAGATACTACCAATACAAAAACACAAACAAATACCTTCTCCTCCAACAGAACTCCCACTCAAACTCCCCTGTTCACAGCTCTGTTTGCTAGCTCCTGTGCCGCTGCCTGACTGGCTGCTACCTTTATAGGACCCCTAGTCAGTGAAGCCCCGCCCCCTAATCAGGGCTCAGCTTCTCTCCCAGCACAAAGCCCCTCCAAGCCTCTACATATACAGATACTACCAATACAAAAAAAACACACAAATACCTTCTCCTCCAACAGAACTCCCACTCAAACTCCCCTGCTTACAGCTCTGTTTGCTAGCTCCTGTGCCACTGCAGCTGTCTGTGCCGCTGCCTGACTGGCTGCTCCCTTTCTAGGACCCCTAATCAGTGAAGCCCCGCCCCTAATCAGGGCCCAGCTTCTCTCCCATCACAAAGCCCCTCCAAGCCTCTACACATACAGATAATACCAATACAAAAACACACACAAATACCTTCTTCTCCAACAGAACTCCCACTCAAACTCCCCTGTTTACAGGTCTGTTTGCTAGCTCCTGTGCCGCTGCCTGACTGGCTGCTACCTTTATAGGACCCCTAGTCAGTGAAGCCCCGCCCCCTAATCAGGGCTCAGCTTCTCTCGCAGCACCTAGCCCCTCCAAGCCTCTACACATACAGATACTACCAATACAAAAACACACACAAATACCTTCTCCTCCAACAGAACTCCCACTCAAACTCCCCTGTTTACAACTCTGTTTGCTAGCTCCTGTACCGCTCCAGCTGTCTGTGCCGCTGCCTGACTGGCTGCTCCCTTTCTAGGACCCCTAATCAGTGAAGCCCCGCCCCTAATCAGGGCCCAGCTTCTCTCCCATCACAAAGCCCCTCCAAGCCTCTACACATACAGATAATACCAATACAAAAACACACACAAATACCTTCTTCTCCAACAGAACTCCCACTCAAACTCCCCTGTTTACAGGTCTGTTTGCTAGCTCCTGTGCCGCTGCCTGACTGGCTGCTACCTTTATAGGACCCCTAGTCAGTGAAGCCCCGCCCCCTAATCAGGGCTCAGCTTCTCTCGCAGCACCTAGCCCCTCCAAGCCTCTACACATACAGATACTACCAATACAAAAACACACACAAATACCTTCTCCTCCAACAGAACTCCCACTCAAACTCCCCTGTTCACAGCTCTGTTTGCTAGCTCCTGTGCCGCTGCCTGACTGGCTGCTACCTTTATAGGACCCCTAGTCAGTGAAGCCCCGCCCCCTAATCAGGGCTCAGCTTCTCTCCCAGCACAAAGCCCCTCCAAGCCTCTACATATACAGATACTACCAATACAAAACCAAACACACACAAATACCTTCTCCTCCAACAGAACTCCCACTCAAACTCCCCTGTTCACAGCTCTGTTTGCTAGCTCCTGTGCCACTGCAGCTGTCTGTGCCGCTGCCTGACTGGCTGCTCCCTTTCTAGGACCCCTAGTCAGTGAAGCCCCGCCCCTAATCAGGGCTCAGCTTCTCTCACAGCACCTAGCCCCTCCCAGCCTCTACACATACAGATAATACCAATACAAAAACACACACAAATACCTTCTCCTCCAACAGAACTCCAACTCAAACTCCCCTGTTCACAGCTCCCTTTGCTAGCTCCTGTGCCACTGCAGCTGTCTGTTCCGCTGCCTGACTGGCTGCTACCTTTATAGGACCCCTAGTCAGTGAAGCCCCGCCCCCTAATCAGGGCTCAGCTTCTCTCCCAGCACGAAGCCCCTCCAAGCCTCTACACATACAGATACTACCAATACAAAAACACACACAAATACGTTCTCCTCCAACAGAACTCCCACTCAAACTCCCCTGTTTACAGGTCTGTTTGCTAGCTCCTGTGCCGCTGCCTGACTGGCTGCTACCTTTATAGGACCCCTAGTCAGTGAAGCCCCGCCCCCAAACCAGGGCTCAGCTTCTCTCCCAGCACAAAGCCCCTCCAAGCCTCTACACATACAGGTACTACCAATACAAAAACAGACACAAATACCTTCTCCTCCAACAGAACTCCCACTCAAACTCCCCTGTTTACAGCTCTGTTTGCTAGCTCCTGTGCCGCTGCAGCTGTCTGTTCCGCTGCCTGACTGGCTGCTACCTTTATAGGACCCCTAGTCACTGAAGCCCCGCCCCCTAATCAGGGTTCAGCTTCTCTCCCAGCACAAAGCCCCTCCAAGCCTCTACATATACAGATACTACCAATACAAAAAACCACACAAATACCTTCTCCTCCAACAGAACTCCCACTCAAACTCCCCTGCTTACAGCTCTGTTTGCTAGCTCCTGTGCCGCTGCCTGACTGGCTGCTCCCTTTCTAGGACCCCTAATCAGTGAAGCCCCGCCCCCTAATCAGGGCCCAGCTTCTCTCCCATCACAAAGCCCTCCAAGCCTAAACACATACAGATACTACCAATACAAAAACACACACAAATACCTTCTCCTCCAAAAGAACTCCCACTCAAACCCCCCTGTTTACAGCTCAGTTTGCTAGCTCCTGTGCCGCTGCAGCTGTCTGTGCCGCTGCCTGACTGGCTGCTCCCTTTATAGGACACCTAGTCAGTGAAGCCCCGCCCCCTAATCAGGGCCCAGCTTCTCTCCCAGCACAAAGCCCCTCCAAGCCTCTACACATACAGATAATACCAATACAAAAACACACACAAATACCTTCTCCTCCAACAGAACTCCCACTCAAACTCCCCTGTTCACAGCTCTGTTTGCTAGCTCCTGTGCCGCTGCCTGACTGGCTGCTACCTTTATAGGACCCCTAGTCAGTGAAGCCCCGCCCCCTAAGAAGGGCTCAGCTTCTCTCCCAGCACAAAGGCCCTCCAAGCCTCTACACATACAGATAATACCAATACAAAACCAAACACACACAAATACCTTCTCCTCCAACAGAACTCCCACTCAAACTCCCCTGTTTACAGCTCTGTTTGCTAGCTCCTGTGCCGCTGCAGCTGTCTGTTCCGCTGCCTGACTGGCTGCTACCTTTATAGGACCCCTAGTCAGTGAAGCCCCGCCCCCTAATCAGGGTTCAGCTTCTCTCCAAGCACAAAGCCCCGCCAAACCCCTTCACATACAGATACTACCAATAAAAAACCAAACACTCATAAATACCTTCTCCTCCAACAGAACTCCCACTCAAACTCCCCTGCTTACAGCTCTGTTTGCTAGCTCCTGTGCCGCTGCCTGACTGGCTCCTACCTTTATAGGACCGCTAGTCAGTGAAGCCCCGCCCCCTAATCAGGGCTCAGCTTCTGTCCCAGCACAAAGCCCGTACACAAACAGATACTACCAATACAAAACCGAACACACACAAATACCTTCTCCTCCAACAGAACTCCCACTCAAACTGCCCTGTTTACAGGTCTGTTTGCTAGCTCCTGTGCCGCTGCCTGACTGGCTCCTACCTTTATAGGACCGCTAGTCAGTGAAGCCCCGCCCCCTAATCAGGGCTCAGCTTCTGTCCCAGCACAAAGCCCGTACACAAACAGATACTACCAATACAAAACCAAACACACACAAATACCTTCTCCTCCAACAGAACTCGCACTCTAACTCCCCTGTTTACAACTCTGTTTGCTAGCTCCTGTGCCGCTGCAGCTCTCTGTGCCACTGCCTGACTGGCTGCTCCCTTTATCGGACACCTAGTCAGTGAAGCCCCGCCCCCTAATCAGGGCCCAGCTTCTCTCCCAGCACAAAGCCCCTCCAAGCCTCTACACATACAGATACTACCAATACAAAAAAACACACAAACACCTTCTCCTCCAAAAGAACTCCCACTCAAACTCCCCTGCTTACAGCTCTGTTTGCTAGCTCCTGTGCCGCTGCCTGACTGGCTCCTACCTTTATAGGACCCCTAGTCAGTGAAGCCCCGCCCCCTGATCAGGGCTCAGCTTCTCTCCCAGCACAAAGCCCCTGCACATACAGATACTACCAATGCAAAACCAAACACACACAAATACCTTCTCCTCCAACAGAACTCCCACTCAAACTCCCCTGTTCACAGCTCTGTTTGCTAGCTCCTGTGCCACTGCAGCTGTCTGTGCCGCTGCCTGACTGGCTGCTACCTTTATAGGACCCCTAGTCAGTGAAGCCCCGCCCCTAATCAGGGCTCAGCTTCTCTCACAGCACCTAGCCCCTCCAAGCCTCTACACATACAGATAATACCAATACAAAAACACACACAAATACCTTCTCCTCCAACAGAACTCCCACTCAAACGCCCCTGTTCACAGCTCTGTTTGCTAGCTCCTGTGCCACTGCAGCTGTCTCTTCCGCTGCCTGACTGGCTGCTACCTTTATAGGACCCCTAGTCAGTGAAGCCCCGCCCCCTAATCAGGGTTCAGCTTCTCTCCCAGCACAAAGCCTCTCCAAGCCTCTACACATACAGATACTACCAATACAAAACCAAACACACACAAATACCTTCTCCTCCAACAGAACTCCCACTCAAACTCCCCTGTTTAGAGCTCTGTTTGCTAGCTCCTGTGCCGCTGCAGCTGTCTGTGCCGCTGCCTGACTGGCTGCTCCCTTTCTAGGACCCCTAATCAGTGAAGCCCCGCCCCCTAATCAGGGCCCAGCTTCTCTCGCAGCACAAAGCCCCTCCAAGCCTCTACACATACAGATAATACCAATACAAAAACACACACAAATACGTTCTCCTCCAACAGAACTCCCACTCAAACTCCCCTGTTTACAGCTCTGTTTGCTATCTCCTGTGCCGCTGCCTGACTGGCTGCTACCTTTATAGGACCCCTAGTCAGTGAAGCCCCGCCCCCTAATCAGGGCTCAGCTTCTCTCGCAGCACAAAGCCCCTCCAAGCCTCTACACATACAGATACTACCAATACAAAAACACACACAAATACCTTCTCCTCCAACAGAACTCCCTCTCAAACTCCCCTGTTCACAGCTCTGTTTGCTAGCTCCTGTGCCGCTGCCTGACTGGCTGCTACCTTTATAGGACCCCTAGTCAGTGAAGCCCCGCCCCCTAATCAGGGCTCAGCTTCTCTCGCAGCACCTAGCCACTCCAAGCCTCTACACATACAGATACTACCAATACAAAAACACACACAAATACCTTCTCCTCCAACAGAACTCCCACTCAAACTCCCCTGTTCACAGCTCTGTTTGCTAGCTCCTGTGCCACTGCAGCTGTCTGTGCCGCTGCCTGACTGGCTGCTAGCTTTATAGGACCCCTAGTCAGTGAAGCCCCGCCCCTAATCAGGGCTCAGCTTCTCTCACAGCACCTAGCCCCTCCAAGCCTCTACACATACAGATAATACAAATACAACAACACACACAAATACCTTCTCCTCCAACAGAACTCCCACTCAAACGCCCCTGTTCACAGCTCTGTTTGCTAGCTCCTGTGCCACTGCAGCTGTCTGTTCCGCTGCCTGACTGGCTGCTACCTTTATAGGACCCCTAGTCAGTGAAGCCCCGCCCCCTAATCAGGGCTCAGCTTCTCTCCCAGCACAAAGCCCCTCCAAGCCTCTACACACACAGATACTACCAATACAAAACCAAACACACACAAATACCATCTCCTCCAACAACTCCCACTCAAACTCCCCTGTTTACAGCTCTGTTTGCTAGCTCCTGTGCCGCTGCCTGACTGGCAGCTAGCTTTATAGGACCCCTAGTCAGTGAAGCCCCGCCCCCTAATCAGGGCTCAGCTTCTCTCCCAGCACAAAGCCCCTCCAAGCCTCTACACATACAGATACTACCAATACAAAAAACCACACAAATACCTTCTCCTCCAAAAGAACTCCCACTCAAACTCCCCTGCTTACAGCTCTGTTTGCTAGCTCCTGTGCCGCTGCCTGACTGGCTCCTACCTTTATAGGACCCCTAGTCAGTGAAGCCCCGCCCCCTAATCAGGGCTCAGCTTCTCTCGCAGCACCTAGCCCCTCCAAGGCTCTACACATACAGATACTACCAATACAAAAACACACACAAATACCTTCTCCTCCAACAGAACTCCCACTCAAACTCCCCTGTTCACAGCTCTGTTTTCTAGCTCCTGTGCCGCTGCCTGACTGGCTGCTACCTTTATAGGACCCCTAGTCAGTGAAGCCCCGCCCCCTAATCAGGGCTCAGCTTCTCTCCCAGCACAAAGCCCCTCCAAGCCTCTACACATACAGATAATACCAATACAAAAACACACACAAATACGTTCTCCTCCAACAGAACTCCCACTCAAACTCCCCTCTTTACAGCTCTGGTTGCTATCTCCTGTGCCGCTGCCTGACTGGCTGCTACCTTTATAGGACCCCTAGTCAGTGAAGCCCCGCCCCCTAATCAGGGCTCAGCTTCTCTCGCAGCACAAAGCCCCTCCAAGCCTCTACACATACAGATACTACCAATACAAAAACACACACAAATACCTTCTCCTCCAACAGAACTCCCTCTCAAACTCCCCTGTTCACAGCTCTGTTTGCTAGCTCCTGTGCCGCTGCCTGACTGGCTGCTACCTTTATAGGACCCCTAGTCAGTGAAGCCCCGCCCCCTAATCAGGGCTCAGCTTCTCTCGCAGCACCTAGCCACTCCAAGCCTCTACACATACAGATACTACCAATACAAAAACACACACAAATACGTTCTCCTCCAACAGAACTCCCACTCAAACTCCCCTGTTTACAGGTCTGTTTGCTAGCTCCTGTGCCGCTGCCTGACGGGCTGCTACCTTTATAGGACCCCTAGTCAGTGAAGCGCCGCCCCCTAATCAGGGCTCAGCTTCTCTCGCAGCACCTAGCCCCTCCAAGCCTCTACACATACAGATACTACCAATACAAAAACACACACAAATACCTTCTCCTCCAACAGAACTCCCACTCAAACTCCCCTGTTCACAGCTCTGTTTGCTAGCCCCTGTGCCGCTGCCTGACTGGCTGCTACCTTTATAGGACCCCTAGTCAGTGAATCCCCGCCCCCTAATCAGGGCTCAGCTTCTCTCCCAGCACAAAGCCTCTCCAAGCCTCTACATATACAGATACTACCAATACAAAAAACACACAAATACCTTCTCCTCCAACAGAACTCCCACTCAAACTCCCCTCTTTACAGCTCTGTTTGCTAGCTCCTGTGCCACTGCAGCTGTCTGTGCCGCTGCCTGACTGGCTGCTCCCTTTCTAGGGCCCCTAATCAGTGAAGCCCCGCCCCGTAATCAGGGCCCAGCTTCTCTCCCAGCACAAAGCCCCTCCAAGCCTCTACACATACAGGTACTACCAATACAAAACCAAACACACACAAATACCTTCTCCTACAACAGAACTCCCACTCAAACTCCCCTGTTTAGAGCTCTGTTTGCTAGCTCCTGTGCCGCTGCAGCTGTCTGTGCCGCTGCCTGACTGGCTGCTAGCTTTATAGGACCCCTAGTCAGTGAAGCCCCGCCCCCTAATCAGGGCTCAGCTTCTCTCCCAGCACAAAGTCCCTTCAAACCTCTACACATACAGGAACTACCAATACAAAAACACACACAAATACCTTCTCCTCCAACAGAACTCCCACTCAAACTCCCCTGTTTACAGCTCTGTTTGCTAGCTCCTGTGCCGCTGCAGCTGTCTGTTCCGCTGCCTGACTGGCTGCTACCTTTATAGGATCCCTAGTCAGTGAAGCCCCGCCCCTAATCAGGGTTCAGCTTCTCTCCCAGCACAAAGCCCCTCCAAGCCTCTACATATACAGATACTACCAATACAAAAAAACACACAAATACCTTCTCCTCCAACAGAACTCCCACTCAAACTCCCCTGTTTACAGCTCTGTTTGCTATCTCCTGTGCCGCTGCCTGACTGGCTGCTACCTTTATAGGACCCCTAGTCAGTGAAGCCCCGCCCCCTAATCAGGGCTCAGCTTCTCTCGCAGCACAAAGCCCCTCCAAGCCTCTACACATACAGATACTACCAATACAAAAACACACACAAATACCTTCTCCTCCAACAGAACTCCCTCTCAAACTCCCCTGTTCACAGCTCTGTTTGCTAGCTCCTGTGCCGCTGCCTGACTGGCTGCTACCTTTATAGGACCCCTAGTCAGTGAAGCCCCGCCCCCTAATCAGGGCTCAGCTTCTCTCGCAGCACCTAGCCACTCCAAGCCTCTACACATACAGATACTACCAATACAAAAACACACACAAATACCTCCTCCTCCAACAGAACTCCCACTCAAACTCCCCTGTTCACAGCTCTGTTTGCTAGCTCCTGTGCCACTGCAGTTGTCTGTGCCGCTGCCTGACTGGCTGCTAGCTTTATAGGACCCCTAGTCAGTGAAGCCCCGCCCCCTAATCAGGGCTCAGCTTCTCTCCCAGCACAAAGCCCCTCCAAGCCTCTACATATACATATACTACCAATACAAAACCAAACACACACAAATACCTTCTCCTCCAACAGAACTCCCACTCAAACTCCCCTGTTCACAGCTCTGTTTGCTAGCTCCTGTGCCGCTGCCTGACTGGCTGCTACCTTTATAGGACCCCGAGTCAGTGAAGCCCCGCCCCCTAATCAGGGCTCAGCTTCTCTCCCAGCACAAAGCCCGTCCAAGCCTCTACACATACAGATAATACCAATACAAAACCACACACAAATACGTTCTCCTCCAACAGAACTCCCACTCAAACTCCCCTCTTTACAGCTCTGTTTGCTAGCTCCTGTGCCACTGCAGCTGTCTGTGCCGCTGCCTGACTGGCTGCTCCCTTTCTAGGACCCCTAATCAGTGAAGCCCCGCCCCCTAATCAGGGCCCAGCTTCTCTCCCAGCACAAAGCCCCTCCAAGCCTCTACACATACAGATAATACCAATACAAAAAACACACAAATACCTTCTCCTCCAACAGAACTCCCACTCAAACTCCCCTCTTTACAGCTCTGTTTGCTAGCTCCTGTGCCACTGCAGCTGTCTGTGCCGCTGCCTGACTGGCTGCTCCCTTTCTAGGGCCCCTAATCAGTGAAGCCCCGCCCCGTAATCAGGGCCCAGCTTCTCTCCCAGCACAAAGCCCCTCCAAGCCTCTACACATACAGGTACTACCAATACAAAACCAAACACACACAAATACCTTCTCCTACAACAGAACTCCCACTCAAACTCCCCTGTTTAGAGCTCTGTTTGCTAGCTCCTGTGCCGCTGCAGCTGTCTGTGCCGCTGCCTGACTGGCTGCTAGCTTTATAGGACCCCTAGTCAGTGAAGCCCCGCCCCCTAATCAGGGCTCAGCTTCTCTCCCAGCACAAAGTCCCTTCAAACCTCTACACATACAGGAACTACCAATACAAAAACACACACAAATACCTTCTCCTCCAACAGAACTCCCACTCAAACTCCCCTGTTTACAGCTCTGTTTGCTAGCTCCTGTGCCGCTGCAGCTGTCTGTTCCGCTGCCTGACTGGCTGCTACCTTTATAGGATCCCTAGTCAGTGAAGCCCCGCCCCTAATCAGGGTTCAGCTTCTCTCCCAGCACAAAGCCCCTCCAAGCCTCTACATATACAGATACTACCAATACAAAAAAACACACAAATACCTTCTCCTCCAACAGAACTCCCACTCAAACTCCCCTGTTTACAGCTCTGTTTGCTATCTCCTGTGCCGCTGCCTGACTGGCTGCTACCTTTATAGGACCCCTAGTCAGTGAAGCCCCGCCCCCTAATCAGGGCTCAGCTTCTCTCGCAGCACAAAGCCCCTCCAAGCCTCTACACATACAGATACTACCAATACAAAAACACACACAAATACCTTCTCCTCCAACAGAACTCCCTCTCAAACTCCCCTGTTCACAGCTCTGTTTGCTAGCTCCTGTGCCGCTGCCTGACTGGCTGCTACCTTTATAGGACCCCTAGTCAGTGAAGCCCCGCCCCCTAATCAGGGCTCAGCTTCTCTCCCAGCACAAAGCCCGTCCAAGCCTCTACACATACAGATAATACCAATACAAAACCACACACAAATACCTCCTCCTCCAACAGAACTCCCACTCAAACTCCCCTCTTTACAGCTCTGTTTGCTAGCTCCTGTGCCACTGCAGCTGTCTGTGCCGCTGCCTGACTGGCTGCTCCCTTTCTAGGACCCCTAATCAGTGAAGCCCCGCCCCCTAATCAGGGCCCAGCTTCTCTCCCAGCACAAAGCCCCTCCAAGCCTCTACACATACAGATAATACCAATACAAAAACACACACAAATACGTTCTCCTCCAACAGAACTCCCACTCAAACTCCCCTGTTTACAGGTCTGTTTGCTAGCTCCTGTGCCGCTGCCTGACTGGCTGCTCCCTTTCTAGGACCCCTAATCAGTGAAGCCCCGCCCCCTAATCAGGGCCCAGCTTCTCTCCCAGCACAAAGCCCCTCCAAGCCTCTACACATACAGGTACTACCAATACAAAAACAGACACAAATACCTTCTCCTCCAACAGAACTCCCACTCAAACTCCCCTGTTTACAGCTCTGTTTGCTAGCTCCTGTGCCGCTGCAGCTGTCTGTTCCGCTGCCTGACTGGCTGCTACCTTTATAGGACCCCTAGTCAGTGAAGCCCCGCCCCCTAATCAGGGTTCAGCTTCTCTCCCAGCACAAAGCTCCTCCAAGCCTCTACATATACAGATACTACCAATACAAAAAACCACACAAATACCTTCTCCTCCAACAGAACTCCCACTCAAACTCCCCTGCTTACAGCTCTGTTTGCTAGCTCCTGTGCCGCTGCCTGACTGGCTGCTCCCTTTCTAGGACCCCTAATCAGTGAAGCCCCGCCCCCTAATCAGGGCCCAGCTTCTCTCCCATCACAAAGCCCCTCCAAGCCTCTACACATACAGATAATACCAATACAAAAACACACACAAATACCTTCTCCTCCAACAGAACTCCCACTCAAACTCCCCTGTTCACAGCTCTGTTTGCTAGCTCCTGTGCCGCTGCCTGACTGGCTGCTCCCTTTCTAGGACCCCTAATCAGTGAAGCCCCGCCCCCTAATCAGGGCCCAGCTTCTCTCCCATCACAAAGCCCCTCCAAGCCTAAACACATACAGATAATACCAATACAAAAAAACACACAAATACCTTCTCCTCCAACAGAACTCCCACTCAAACTCCCCTCTTTACAGCTCTGTTTGCTAGCTCCTGTGCCACTGCAGCTGTCTGTGCCGCTGCCTGACTGGCTGCTCCCTTTCTAGGGCCCCTAATCAGTGAAGCCCCGCCCCCTAATCAGGGCCCAGCTTCTCTCCCAGCACAAAGCCCCTCCAAGCCTCTACACATACAGATAATACCAATACAAAAACACACACAAATACCTTCTCCTCCAACAGAACTCCCACTCAAACTCCCCTGCTTACAGCTCTGTTTGCTAGCTCCTGTGCCGCTGCCTGACTGGCTGCTACCTTTATAGGACCCCTAGTCAGTGAAGCCCCGCCCCAAAACCAAGGCTCAGCTTCTCTCCCAGCACAAAGCCCCTCCAAGCCTCTACACATACAGATACTACCAATACAAAACCAAACACACACAAATACCTTCTCCTCCAACAGAACTCCCACTCAAACTCCCCTGTTTAGAGCTCTGTTTGCTAGCTCCTGTGCCGCTGCAGCTGTCTGTGCCGCTGCCTGACTGGCTGCTACCTTTATAGGACCCCTAGTCAGTGAAGCCCCGCCCCCTAATCAGGGTTCAGCTTCTCTCCAAGCACAAAGCTCCGCCAAACCCCGACACATACAGATACTACCAATAAAAAACCAAACACACACAAATACCATCTCCTCCAACAGAACTCCCACTCAAACTCCCCTGTTTACAGCTCTGTTTGTTAGCTCCTGTGCCGCTGCCTGACTGGCAGCTAGCTTTATAGGACCCCTAGTCAGTGAAGCCCCGCCCCCTAATCAGGGCTCAGCTTCTCTCCCAGCACAAAGCCCCTCCAAGCCTCTACACATACAGATAATACCAATACAAAAAAACACACAAATACCTTCTCCTCCAAAAGAACTCCCACTCAAACTCCCCTGCTTACAGCTCTGTTTGCTAGCTCCTGTGCCGCTGCCTAACTGGCTGCTACCTTTATAGGACCCCTAGTCAGTGAAGCCCCGCCCCCTAATCAGGGCTCAGCTTCTGTCCCAGCACAAAGCCCGTACACATACAGATACTACCAATACAAAACCGAACACACACAAATACCTTCTCCTCCAACAGAACTCCCACTCAAACTGCCCTGTTTACAGGTCTGTTTGCTAGCTCCTGTGCCGCTGCCTGACTGGCTGGTACCTTTATAGGACCCCTAGTCAGTGAAGCCCCGCCCCCTAATCAGGGCTCAGCTTCTCTCCCAGCACAAAGCCCCTCCAAGCCTCTACATATACAGATACTACCAATACAAAACCAAACACACACAAATACCTTCTCCTCCAACAGAACTCCCACTCAAACTCCCCTGTTCACAGCTCTGTTTGCTAGCTCCTGTGCCACTGCAGCTGTCTGTGCCGCTGCCTGACTGGCTGCTCCCTTTCTAGGACCCCTAGTCAGTGAAGCCCCGCCCCTAATCAGGGCTCAGCTCCTCTCACAGCACCTAGCCCCTCCCAGCCTCTACACATACAGATAATACCAATACAAAAACACACACAAATACCTTCTCCTCCAACAGAACTCCCACTCAAACTCCCCTGTTCACAGCTCCCTTTGCTAGCTCCTGTGCCACTGCAGCTGTCTGTTCCGCTGCCTGACTGGCTGCTACCTTTATAGGACCCCTAGTCAGTGAAGCCCCGCCCCCTAATCAGGGCTCAGCTTCTCTCCCAGCACGAAGCCCCTCCAAGCCTCTACACATACAGATACTACCAATACAAAACCAGACACACACAAATACCTTCTCCTCCAACAGAACTCCCACTCAAACTCCCCTGTTTAGAGCTCTGTTTGCTCGCTCCTGTGCCGCTGCCTGACTGGCAGCTAGCGTTATAGGACCCCTAGTCAGTGAAGCCCCGCCCCCTAATCAGGGCTCAGCTTCTCTCGCAGCACCTAGCCCCTCCAAGCCTCTACACATACAGATACTACCAATACAAAAAAACACACAAATACCTTCTCCTCCAAAAGAACTCCCACTCAAACTCCCCTGCTTACAGCTCTGTTTGCTAGCTCCTGTGCCGCTTCCTGACTGGCTCCTACCTTTATAGGACCCCTAGTCAGTGAAGCCCCGCCCCCTAATCAGGGCTCAGCTTCTCTCGCAGCACCTAGCCCCTCCAAGCCTCTACACATACAGATAATACCAATACAAAAACACACACAAATACGTTCTCCTCCAACAGAACTCCCACTCAAACTCCCCTCTTTACAGCTCTGTTTGCTAGCTCCTGTGCCACTGCAGCTGTCTGTGCCGCTGCCTGACTGGCTGCTCCCTTTCTAGGACCCCTAATCAGTGAAGCCCCGCCCCCTAATCAGGGCCCAGCTTCTCTCCCAGCACAAAGCCCCTCCAAGCCTCTACATATACAGATACTACCAATACAAAAAAATACACAAATACCTTCTCCTCCAACAGAACTCCCACTCAAACTCCCCTGTTTACAGCTCTGTTTGCTAGCTCCTGTGCCGCTGCAGCTGTCTGTGCCGCTGCCTGACTGGCTGCTACCTTTATAGGACCCCTAGTCAGTGAAGCCCCGCCAATAATCAGGGCTCAGCTTCTCTCACAGCACCTAGCCCCTCCAAGCCTCTACACATACAGATAATACCAATACAAAACCAAACACACACAAATACGTTCTCCTCCAACAGAACTCCCACTCAAACTCCCCTGTTTACAGCTCTGTTTGCTAGCTCCTGTGCCGCTGCCTGACTGGCAGCTAGCTTTATAGGACCCCTAGTCAGTGAAGCCCCGCCCCCTAATCAGGGCTCAGCTTCTCTCCCAGCACAAAGCCCCTCCAAGCCTCTACACATACAGATACTACCAATACAAAAAAACACACAAATACCTTCTCCTCCAAAAGAACTCCCACTCAAACTCCCCTGCTTACAGCTCTGTTTGCTAGCTCCTGTGCCGCTTCCTGACTGGCTCCTACCTTTATAGGACCCCTAGTCAGTGAAGCCCCGCCCCCTAATCAGGGCTCAGCTTCTCTCGCAGCACCTAGCCCCTCCAAGCCTCTACACATACAGATAATACCAATACAAAAACACACACAAATACGTTCTCCTCCAACAGAACTCCCACTCAAACTCCCCTCTTTACAGCTCTGTTTGCTAGCTCCTGTGCCGCTGCCTGACTGGCTGCTAGCTTTATAGGACCCCTAGTCAGTGAAGCCCCGCCCCCTAATCAGGGCTCAGCTTCTCTCCCAGCACAAAGCCCCTTCAAACCTCTACACATACAGGTACTACCAATACAAAAACACACACAAATACCTTCTCCTCCAACAGAACTCCCACTCAAACTCCCCTCTTTACAGCTCTGTTTGCTAGCTCCTGTGCCGCTGCAGCTGTCTGTTCCGCTGCCTGACTGGCTGCTACCTTTATAGGACCCCTAGTCAGTGAAGCCCCGCCCCCTAATCAGGGTTCAGCTTCTCTCCCAGCACAAAGCCCCTCCAAGCCTCTACATATACAGATACTACCAATACAAAAAAACACACAAATACCTTCTCCTCCAACAGAACTCCCACTCAAACTCCCCTGCTTACAGCTCTGTTTGCTAGCTCCTGTGCCGCTGCCTGATTGGCTGCTCCCTTTCTAGGACCCCTAATCAGTGAAGCCCCGCCCCCTAATCAGGGCCCAGCTTCTCTCCCATCACAAAGCCCCTCCAAGCCTCTACACCTACAGATAATACCAATACAAAAACACACACAAATACCTTCTCCTCCAAAAGAACTCCCACTCAAACTCCCCTGCTTACAGCTCTGTTTGCTAGCTCCTGTGCCGCTGCAGCTGTCTGTGCCGCTGCCTGACTGGCTGCTCCCTTTATAGGACACCTAGTCATTGAAGCCCCGGCCCCTAATCAGGGCTCAGCTTCTCTCGCAGCACCTAGCCCCTCCAAGCCTCTACACATACAGATACTACGAATTCAAAAACACACACAAATACCTTCTCCTCCAACAGAACTCCCACTCAAACTCCCCTGTTCACAGCTCTGTTTGCTAGCTCCTGTGCCGCTGCCTGACTGGCTGCTACCTTTATAGGACCCCTAGTCACTGAAGCCCCGCCCCTAATCAGGGCTCAGCTTCTCTCAAAGCACCTAGCCCCTCCAAGCCTCTACACATACAGATAATACCAATACAAAAACACACACAAATACCTTCTCCTCCAACAGAACTCCCACTCAAATGCCCCTGTTCACAGCTCTGTTTGCTAGCTCCTGTGCCACTGCAGCTGTCTGTTCCGCTGCCTGACTGGCTGCTACCTTTATAGGACCCCTAGTCAGTGAAGCCCCGCCCCCTAATCAGGGCTCAGCTTCTCTCCCAGCACAAAGCCTCTCCAAGCCTCTACACATACAGATACTACCAATAAAAAACCAAACACACACAAATACCATCTCCTCCAACAGAAATCCCACTCAAACTCCCCTGTTTACAGCTCTGTTTGCTAGCTCCTGCGCCGCTGCCTGACTGGCTCCTACCTTTATAGGACCCCTAGTCAGTGAAGCCCCGCCCCCTAATCAGGGCTCAGCTTCTCTCGCAGCACCTAGCCCCTCCAAGCCTCTACACATACAGATACTACCAATACAAAAACACACACAAATACCTTCTCCTCCAACAGAACTCCCACTCAAACTCCCCTGTTCACAGCTCTGTTTGCTAGCTCCTGTGCCGCTGCCTGACTGGCTGCTACCTTTATAGGACCCCTAGTCAGTGAAGCCCCGCCCCCTAATCAGGGCTCAGCTTCTCTCGCAGCACCTAGCCACTCCAAGCCTCTACACATACAGATAATACCAATACAAAAACACACACAAATACCTTCTCCTCCTACAGAACTCCCACTCAAACTCCCCTCTTTACAGCTCTGTTTGCTAGCTCCTGTGCCACTGCAGCTGTCTGTGCCGCTGCCTGACTGGCTGCTCCCTTTCTAGGACCCCTAATCAGTGAAGCCCCGCCCCCTAATCAGGGCCCAGCTTCTCTCCCAGCACAAAGCCCCTCCAAGCCTCTACACATACAGATAATACCAATACAAAAGCACACACAAATACGTTCTCCTCCAACAGAACTCCCACTCAAAAACCCCTGTTTACAGGTCTGTTTGCTGGCTCCTGTGCCACTGCCTGACTGGCTGCTACCTTTATAGGACCCCTAGTCAGTGAAGCCCCGCCCCCTAATCAGGGCTCAGCTTCTCTCGCAGCACCTAGCCCCCCAAGCCTCTACACATACAGATACTACCAATACAAAAACACACACAAATACCTTCTCCTCCAACAGAACTCCCACTCAAACTCCCCTGTTCACAGCTCTGTTTGCTAGCTCCTGTGCCGCTGCCTGACTGGCTGCTACCTTTATAGGACCCCTAGTCACTGAAGCCCCGCCCCCTGATCAGGGCTCAGCTTCTCTCCCAGCACAAAGCCCCTCCAAGCCTCTACATATACAGATACTACCAATACAAAAAAACACACAAATACCTTCTCCTCCAACAGAACTCCCACTCAAACTCCCCTCTTTACAGCTCTGTTTGCTAGCTCCTGTGCCACTGCAGCTGTCTGTGCCGCTGCCTGACTGGCTGCTCCCTTTATAGGACCCCTAATCAGTGAAGCCCCGCCCCCTAATCAGGGCCCAGCTTCTCTCCCATCACAAAGCCCCTCCAAGCCTCAACACATACAGATAATACCAATACAAAAACACACACAAATACCTTCTCCTCCAAAAGAACTCCCACTCAAACCCCCCTGTTTACAGCTCAGTTTGCTAGCTCCTGTGCCGCTGCAGCTGTCTGTGCCGCTGCCTGACTGGCTGCTCCCTTTATAGGACACCTAGTCAGTGAAGCCCCGCCCCCTAATCAGGGCCCAGCTTCTCTCCCAGCACAAAGCCCCTCCAAGCCTCTACACATACAGATAATACCAATACAAAAACACACACAAATACCTTCTCCTCCAACAGAACTCCCACTCAAACTCCCCTGTTTACAGCTCTGTTTGGTAGCTCCTGTGCCGCTGCCTGACTGGCTGGTACCTTTATAGGACCCCTAGTCAGTGACGCCCCGCCCCCTAATCAGGGCTCAGCTTCTCTCCCAGCACAGAGCCCCTCCAAGCCTCTACACATACAGATACTACCAATACAAAACCAAACACACACAAATACCTTCTCCTCCAACAGAACTCCCACTCAAACTCCCCTCTTTACAGCTCTGTTTGCTAGCTGCTGTGCCACTGCAGCTGTCTGTGCCGCTGCCTGACTGGCTGCTACCTTTATAGGACCGCTAATCAGTGAAGCCCCGCCCCCTAATCAGGGCCCAGCTTCTCTCCCATCACAAAGCCCCTCCAAGCCTCTACACATACAGATAATACGAATACAAAAACACACACAAATACCTTCTCCTCCAACAGAACTCCCACTCAAACTCCCCTGTTTACAGCTCTGTTTGCTAGCTCCTGTGCCGCTGCCTGACTGGCTGCTACCTTTATAGGACCCCTAGTCAGTGAAGCCCCGCCCCCTAATCAGGGCTCAGCTTCTCTCGCAGCACCTAGCCCCTCCAAGCCTCTACACATACAGATAATACCAATACAAAAACACACACAAATACCTTCTCCTCCAACAGAACTCGCACTCAAACTCCCCTGTTTACAGCTCTGTTTGCTAGCTCCTGTGCCGCTGCCTGACTGGCTCCTACCTTTATAGGACCCCTAGTCAGTGAAGCCCCGCCCCCTAAGAAGGGCTCAGCTTCTCTCACAGCACCTAGCCCCTCCAAGCCTCTACACATACAGATAATACCAATACAAAAACACACACAAATACCTTCTCCTCCAACAGAACTCCCACTCAAACGCCCCTGTTCACAGCTCTGTTTGCTAGCTCCTGTGCCACTGCAGCTGTCTGTTCCGCTGCCTGACTGGCTGCTACCTTTATAGGACCCCTAGTCAGTGAAGCCCCGCCCCCTAATCAGGGTTCAGCTTCTCTCCCAGCACAAAGCCTCTCCAAGCCTCTACACATACAGATACTACCAATACAAAACCAAACACACACAAATACGTTCTCCTCCAACAGAACTCCCACTCAAACTCCCCTGTTTACAGCTCTGTTTGCTAGCTCCTGTGCCGCTGCCTGACTGGCAGCTAGCTTTATAGGACCCCTAGTCAGTGAAGCCCCGCCCCCTAATCAGGGCTCAGCTTCTCTCGCAGCACCTAGCCCCTCCAAGCCTCTACACATACAGATACTACCAATACAAAAACACACACAAATACCTTCTCCTCCAACAGAACTCCCACTCAAACTCCCCTGTTGAGAGCTCTGTTTGCTAGCTCCTGTGCCGCTGCAGCTGTCTGTTCCGCTGCCTGACTGGCTGCTACCTTTATAGGACCCCTAGTCAGTGAAGCCCCGCCCCCTAATCAGGGTTCAGCTTCTCTCCCAGCACAAAGCCCCTCCAAGCCTCTACATATACAGATACTACCAATACAAAAAAACACACAAATACCTTCTCCTCCAACAGAACTCCCACTCAAACTCCCCTGCTTACAGCTCTGTTTGCTAGCTCCTGTGCCGCTGTCTGACTGGCTCCTACCTTTATAGGACCCCTAGTCAGTGAAGCCCCGCCCCCTGATCAGGGCTCAGCTTCTCTCCCAGCACAAAGCCCCTCCAAGCCTCTACATATACAGATACTACCAATACAAAAAAACACACAAATACCTTCTCCTCCAACAGAACTCCCACTCAAACTCCCCTCTTTACAGCTCTGTTTGCTAGCTCCTGTGCCACTGCAGCTGTCTGTGCCGCTGCCTGACTGGCTGCTCCCTTTCTAGGACCCCTAATCAGTGAAGCCCCGCCCCCTAATCAGGGCCCAGCTTCTCTCCCAGCACAAAGCCCCTCCAAGCCTCTACACATACAGATAATACCAATACAAAAACACACACAAATACCTTCTCCTCCAACAGAACTCCCACTCAAACTCCCCTGTTTACAGCTCTGTTTGCTAGCTCCTGTGCCGCTGCCTGACTGGCTGGTACCTTTATAGGACCCCTAGTCAGTGAAGCCCCGCCCCCTAATCAGGGCTCAGCTTCTCTCCCAGCACAGAGCCCCTCCAAGCCTCTACACATACAGATACTACCAATACAAAAACACACACAAATACCTTCTCCTCCAACAGAACTCCCACTCAAACTCCCCTGTTCACAGCTCTGTTTGCTAGCTCCTGTGCCACTGCAGCTGTCTGTGCCGCTGCCTGACTGGCTGCTACCTTTATAGGACCGCTAATCAGTGAAGCCCCGCCCCCTAATCAGGGCCCAGCTTCTCTCCCATCACAAAGCCCCTCCAAGCCTCTACACATACAGATACTACCAATACAAAAAAACACACAAATACCTTCTCCTCCAAAAGAACTCCCACTCAAACTCCCCTGCTTACAGCTCTGTTTGCTAGCTCCTGTGCCGCTGCCTGACTGGCTCCTACCTTTATAGGACCCCTAATCAGTGAAGCCCCGCCCCCTGATCAGGGCTCAGCTTCTCTCCCAGCACAAAGCCCCTCCAAGCCTCTACATATACAGATACTACCAATACAAAAAAATACACAAATACCTTCTCCTCCAACAGAACTCCCACTCAAACTCCCCTGTTTACAGCTCTGTTTGCTAGCTCCTGTGCCGCTGCAGCTGTCTGTGCCGTTGCCTGACTGGCTGCTCCCTTTATAGGACACCTAGTCAGTGAAGCCCCGCCCCCTAATCAGGGCCCAGCTTCTCTCCCAGCACAAAGCCCCTCCAAGCCTCTACACATACAGATAATACCAATACAAAAACACACACAAATACCTTCTCCTCCAACAGAACTCCCACTCAAACTCCCCTGTTCACAGCTCTGTTTGCTAGCTCCTGTGCCGCTGCCTGACTGGCTGCTACCTTTATAGGACCCCTCGTCAGTGAAGCCCCGCCCCCTAATCAGGGCTCAGCTTCTCTCGCAGCACCTAGCCCCTCCAAGCCTCTACACATACAGATACTACCAATACAAAAACACACACAAATACCTTCTCCTCCAACAGAACTCCCACTCAAACTCCCCTGTTCACAGCTCTGTTTGCTAGCTCCTGTGCCGCTGCCTGACTGGCTGCTACCTTTATAGGACCCCTAGTCAGTGAAGCCCCGCCCCCTAAGAAGGGCTCAGCTTCTCTCCCAGCACAAAGGCCCTCCAAGCCTCTACACATACAGATAATACCAATACAAAAACACACACAAATACGTTCTCCTCCAACAGAACTCCCACTCAAACTCCCCTGTTTACAGGTCTGTTTGCTAGCTCCTGTGCCGCTGCCTGACTGGCTGCTACCTTTATAGGACCCCTAGTCAGTGAAGCCCCGCCCCCTAATCAGGGCTCAGCTTCTCTCCCAGCACAAAGCCCCTTCAAGCCTCTACACATACAGATACTACCAATACAAAACCAAACACACACAAATACCTTCTCCTCCAACAGAACTCCCACTCAAACTCCCCTCTTTACAGCTCTGTTTGCTAGCTCCTGTGCCACTGCAGCTGTCTGTGCCGCTGCCTGACTGGCTGCTCCCTTTATAGGACCCCTAATCAGTGAAGCCCCGCCCCCTAATCAGGGCCCAGCTTCTCTCCCATCACAAAGCCCCTCCAAGCCTCTACACATACAGATAATACGAATACAAAAACACACACAAATACCTTCTCCTCCAACAGAACTCCCACTCAAACTCCCCTGTCCACAGCTCTGTTTGCTAGCTCCTGTGCCGCTGCCTGACTGGCTGCTACCTTTATAGGACCCCTAGTCAGTGAAGCCCCGCCCCCTAATCAGGGCTCAGCTTCTCTCCCAGCACAAAGCCCCTCCAAGCCTCTACACATACATGTACTACCAATACAAAAACAGACACAAATACCTTCTCCTCCAACAGAACTCCCACTCAAACTCCCCTGTTTACAGCTCTGTTTGCTAGCTCCTGTGCCGCTGCAGCTGTCTGTTCCGCTGCCTGACTGGCTGCTACCTTTATAGGACCCCTAGTCAGTAAAGCCCCGCCCCCTAATCAGGGTTCAGCTTCTCTCCCAGCACAAAGCCCCTCCAAGCCTCTACATATACATATACTACCAATACAAAAAACCACACAAATACCTTCTCCTCCAACAGAACTCCCACTCAAACTCCCCTGCTTACAGCTCTGTTTGCTAGCTCCTGTGCCGCTGCCTGACTGGCTGCTCCCTTTCTAGGACCCCTAATCAGTGAAGCCCCGCCCCCTAATCAGGGCCCAGCTTCTCTCCCATCACAAAGCCCCTCCAAGCCTCTACACATACAGATAATACCAATACAAAAACACACACAAATACCTTCTCCTCCAAAAGAACTCCCACTCAAACTCCCCTGCTTACAGCTCTGTTTGCTAGCTCCTTTGCCGCTGCAGCTGTCTGTGCCGCTGCCTGACTGGCTGCTCCCTTTATAGGACACCTAGTCAGTGAAGCCCCGGCCCCTAATCAGGGCTCAGCTTCTCTCGCAGCACCTAGCCCCTCCAAGCCTCTACACATACAGATACTACCAATACAAAAACACACACAAATACCTTCTCCTCCAAAAGAACTCCCACTCAAACCCCCCTGTTTACAGCTCAGTTTGCTAGCTCCTGTGCCGCTGCAGCTGTCTGTGCCGCTGCCTGACTGGCTGCTCCCTTTATAGGACACCTAGTCAGTGAAGCCCCGCCCCCTAATCAGGGCCCAGCTTCTCTCCCAGCACAAAGGCCCTCCAAGCCTCTACACATACAGATAATACCAATACAAAAACACACACAAATACCTTCTCCTCCAACAGAACTCCCACTCAAACTCCCCTGTTCACAGCTCTGTTTGCTAGCTCCTGTGCCGCTGCCTGACTGGCTGCTACCTTTATAGGACCCCTCGTCAGTGAAGCCCCGCCCCCTAATCAGGGCTCAGCTTCTCTCGCAGCACCTAGCCCCTCCAAGCCTCTACACTTACAGATACTAGCAATACAAAAACACACACAAATACCTTCTCCTCCAACAGAACTCCCACTCAAACTCCCCTGTTCACAGCTCTGTTTGCTAGCTCCTGTGCCGCTGCCTGACTGGCTGCTACCTTTATAGGACCCCTAGTCAGTGAAGCCCCGCCCCCTAAGAAGGGCTCAGCTTCTCTCCCAGCACAAAGGCCCTCCAAGCCTCTACACATACAGATAATACCAATACAAAAACACACACAAATACGTTCTCCTCCAAAAGAACTCCCACTCAAACTCCCCTGTTTACAGGTCTGTTTGCTAGCTCCTGTGCCGCTGCCTGACTGGCTGCTACCTTTATAGGACCCCTAGTCAGTGAAGCCCCGCCCCCTAATCAGGGCTCAGCTTCTCTCCCAGCACAAAGCCCCTTCAAGCCTCTACACATACAGATACTACCAATACAAAACCAAACACACACAAATACCTTCTCCTCCAACAGAACTCCCACTCAAACTCCCCTGTTTACAGCTCTGTTTGCTAGCTCCTGTGCCGCTGCAGCTGTCTGTTCCGCTGCCTGACTGGCTGCTACCTTTATAGGACCCCTAGTCAGTGAAGCCCCGCCCCCTAATCAGGGTTCAGCTTCTCTCCAAGCACAAAGCCCCGCCAAACCCCTTCACATACAGATACTACCAATAAAAAACCAAACACACATAAATACCTTCTCCTCCAACAGAACTCCCACTCAAACTCCCCTGCTTACAGCTCTGTTTGCTAGCTCCTGTGCCGCTGCAGCTGTCTGTGCCGCTGCCTGACTGGCTCCTACCTTTATAGGACCCCTAGTCAGTGAAGCCCCGCCCCCTGATCAGGGCTCAGCTTCTCTCCCAGCACAAAGCCCCTGCACATACAGATACTACCAATGCAAAACCAAACACACACAAATACCTTCTCCTCCAACAGAACTCCCACTCAAACTCCCCTGTTCACAGCTCTGTTTGCTAGCTCCTGTGCCGCTGCCTGACTGGCTGCTACCTTTATAGGACCCCTAGTCAGTGAAGCCCCGCCCCCTAATCAGGGCTCAGATTCTCTCGCAGCACCTAGCCACTCCAAGCCTCTACACATACAGATACTACCAATACAAAAACACACACAAATACCTTCTCCTCCAACAGAACTCCCACTCAAACTCCCCTCTTTACAGCTCTGTTTGCTAGCTCCTGTGCCGCTGCAGCTGTCTGTGCCGCTGCCTGACTGGCTGCTCCCTTTATAGGACACCTAGTCAGTGAAGCCCCGCCCCCTAATCAGGGCCCAGCTTCTCTCCCAGCACAAAGCCCCTCCAAGCCTCTACACATACAGATAATACCAATACAAAAACACACACAAATACCTTCTCCTCCAACAGAACTCCCACTCAAACTCCCCTGTTCACAGCTCTGTTTGCTAGCTCCTGTGCCGCTGCCTGACTGGCTGCTACCTTTATAGGACCCCTCGTCAGTGAAGCCCCGCCCCCTAATCAGGGCTCAGCTTCTCTCGCAGCACCTAGCCCCTCCAAGCCTCTACGCATACAGATACTACCAATACAAAAACACACACAAATACCTTCTCCTCCAAAAGAACTCCCACTCAAACTCCCCTGTTCACAGCTCTGTTTGCTAGCTCCTGTGCCGCTGCCTGACTGGCTGCTACCTTTATAGGACCCCTAGTCAGTGAAGCCCCGCCCCCTAAGAAGGGCTCAGCTTCTCTCCCAGCACAAAGGCCCTCCAAGCCTCTACACATACAGATAATACCAATACAAAAACACACACAAATACGTTCTCCTCCAACAGAACTCCCACTCAAACTCCCCTGTTTACAGGTCTGTTTGCTAGCTCCTGTGCCGCTGCCTGACTGGCTGCTACCTTTATAGGACCCCTAGTCAGTGAAGCCCCGCCCCCTAATCAGGGCTCAGCTTCTCTCCCAGCACAAAGCCCCTTCAAGCCTCTGCACATACAGATACTACCAATACAAAACGAAACACACACAAATACCTTCTCCTCCAACAGAACTCCCACTCAAACTCCCCTCTTTACAGGTCTGTTTGCTAGCTCCTGTGCCGCTGCAGCTGTCTGTTCCGCTGCCTGACTGGCTGCTACCTTTATAGGACCCCTAGTCAGTGAAGCCCCTCCCCCTAATCAGGGTTCAGCTTCTCTCCAAGCACAAAGCCCCGCCAAACCCCTTCACATACAGATACTACCAATAAAAAACCAAACACACATAAATACCTTCTCCTCCAACAGAACTCCCACTCAAACTCCCCTGCTTACAGCTCTGTTTGCTAGCTCCTGTGCCACTGTCTGACTGGCTCCTACCTTTATAGGACCCCTAGTCAGTGAAGCCCCGCCCCCTGATCAGGGCTCAGGTTCTCTCCCAGCACAAAGCCCCTCCAAGCCTCTACATATACAGATACTACCAATACAAAAAAATACACAAATACCTTCTCCTCCAACAGAACTCCCACTCAAACTCCCCTGTTTACAGCTCTGTTTGCTAGCTCCTGTGCCGCTGCCTGACTGGCTGCTACCTTTATAGGACCCCTAGTCAGTGAAGCCCCGCCCCCTAATCAGGGCTCAGCTTCTCTCGCAGCACCTAGCCCCTCCAAGCCTCTACACATACAGATACTACCAATACAAAAACACACACAAATACCTTCTCCTCCAACAGAACTCGCACTCAAACTCCCCTGTTTACAACTCTGTTTGCTAGCTCCTGTGCCGCTGCAGCTGTCTGTGCCACTGCCTGACTGGCTGCTCCCTTTATAGGACACCTAGTCAGTGAAGCCCCGCCCCCTAATCAGGGCCCAGCTTCTCTCCCAGCACAAAGCCCCTCCAAGCCTCTACACATACAGATAATACCAATACAAAAACACACACAAATACCTTCTCCTCCAACAGAACTCCCACTCAAACTCCCCTGTTCACAGCTCTGTTTGCTAGCTCCTGTGCCGCTGCCTGACTGGCTGCTACCTTTATAGGACCCCTCGTCAGTGAAGCCCCGCCCCCTAATCAGGGCTCAGCTTCTCTCGCAGCACCTAGCCCCTCCAAGCCTCTACACATACAGATACTACCAATACAAAAACACACACAAATACCTTCTCCTCCAACAGAACTCCCACTCAAACTCCCCTGTTCACAGCTCTGTTTGCTAGCTCCTGTGCCGCTGCCTGACTGGCTGCTACCTTTATAGGACCCCTAGTCAGTGAAGCCCCGCCCCCTAAGAAGGGCTCAGCTTCTCTCCCAGCACAAAGGCCCTCCAAGCCTCTACACATACAGATAATACCAATACAAAAACACACACAAATACGTTCTCCTCCAACAGAACTCCCACTCAAACTCCCCTGTTTACAGGTCTGTTTGCTAGCTCCTGTGCCGCTGCCTGACTGGCTGCTACCTTTATAGGACCCCTAGTCAGTGAAGCCCCGCCCCCTAATCAGGGCTCAGCTTCTCTCCCAGCACAAAGCCCCTTCAAGCCTCTACACATACAGATACTACCAATACAAAACCAAACACACACAAATACCTTCTCCTCCAACAGAACTCCCACTCAAACTCCCCTCTTTACAGCTCTGTTTGCTAGCTCCTGTGCCACTGCAGCTGTCTGTGCCGCTGCCTGACTGGCTGCTCCCTTTATAGGACCCCTAATCAGTGAAGCCCCGCCCCCTAATCAGGGCCCAGCTTCTCTCCCATCACAAAGCCCCTCCAAGCCTCTACACATACAGATAATACGAATACAAAAACACACACAAATACCTTCTCCTCCAACAGAACTCCCACTCAAACTCCCCTGTCCACAGCTCTGTTTGCTAGCTCCTGTGCCGCTGCCTGACTGGCTGCTACCTTTATAGGACCCCTAGTCAGTGAAGCCCCGCCCCCTAATCAGGGCTCAGCTTCTCTCCCAGCACAAAGCCCCTCCAAGCCTCTACACATACATGTACTACCAATACAAAAACAGACACAAATACCTTCTCCTCCAACAGAACTCCCACTCAAACTCCCCTGTTTACAGCTCTGTTTGCTAGCTCCTGTGCCGCTGCAGCTGTCTGTTCCGCTGCCTGACTGGCTGCTACCTTTATAGGACCCCTAGTCAGTAAAGCCCCGCCCCCTAATCAGGGTTCAGCTTCTCTCCCAGCACAAAGCCCCTCCAAGCCTCTACATATACATATACTACCAATACAAAAAACCACACAAATACCTTCTCCTCCAACAGAACTCCCACTCAAACTCCCCTGCTTACAGCTCTGTTTGCTAGCTCCTGTGCCGCTGCCTGACTGGCTGCTCCCTTTCTAGGACCCCTAATCAGTGAAGCCCCGCCCCCTAATCAGGGCCCAGCTTCTCTCCCATCACAAAGCCCCTCCAAGCCTCTACACATACAGATAATACCAATACAAAAACACACACAAATACCTTCTCCTCCAAAAGAACTCCCACTCAAACTCCCCTGCTTACAGCTCTGTTTGCTAGCTCCTTTGCCGCTGCAGCTGTCTGTGCCGCTGCCTGACTGGCTGCTCCCTTTATAGGACACCTAGTCAGTGAAGCCCCGGCCCCTAATCAGGGCTCAGCTTCTCTCGCAGCACCTAGCCCCTCCAAGCCTCTACACATACAGATACTACCAATACAAAAACACACACAAATACCTTCTCCTCCAAAAGAACTCCCACTCAAACCCCCCTGTTTACAGCTCAGTTTGCTAGCTCCTGTGCCGCTGCAGCTGTCTGTGCCGCTGCCTGACTGGCTGCTCCCTTTATAGGACACCTAGTCAGTGAAGCCCCGCCCCCTAATCAGGGCCCAGCTTCTCTCCCAGCACAAAGGCCCTCCAAGCCTCTACACATACAGATAATACCAATACAAAAACACACACAAATACCTTCTCCTCCAACAGAACTCCCACTCAAACTCCCCTGTTCACAGCTCTGTTTGCTAGCTCCTGTGCCGCTGCCTGACTGGCTGCTACCTTTATAGGACCCCTCGTCAGTGAAGCCCCGCCCCCTAATCAGGGCTCAGCTTCTCTCGCAGCACCTAGCCCCTCCAAGCCTCTACACTTACAGATACTAGCAATACAAAAACACACACAAATACCTTCTCCTCCAACAGAACTCCCACTCAAACTCCCCTGTTCACAGCTCTGTTTGCTAGCTCCTGTGCCGCTGCCTGACTGGCTGCTACCTTTATAGGACCCCTAGTCAGTGAAGCCCCGCCCCCTAAGAAGGGCTCAGCTTCTCTCCCAGCACAAAGGCCCTCCAAGCCTCTACACATACAGATAATACCAATACAAAAACACACACAAATACGTTCTCCTCCAAAAGAACTCCCACTCAAACTCCCCTGTTTACAGGTCTGTTTGCTAGCTCCTGTGCCGCTGCCTGACTGGCTGCTACCTTTATAGGACCCCTAGTCAGTGAAGCCCCGCCCCCTAATCAGGGCTCAGCTTCTCTCCCAGCACAAAGCCCCTTCAAGCCTCTACACATACAGATACTACCAATACAAAACCAAACACACACAAATACCTTCTCCTCCAACAGAACTCCCACTCAAACTCCCCTGTTTACAGCTCTGTTTGCTAGCTCCTGTGCCGCTGCAGCTGTCTGTTCCGCTGCCTGACTGGCTGCTACCTTTATAGGACCCCTAGTCAGTGAAGCCCCGCCCCCTAATCAGGGTTCAGCTTCTCTCCAAGCACAAAGCCCCGCCAAACCCCTTCACATACAGATACTACCAATAAAAAACCAAACACACATAAATACCTTCTCCTCCAACAGAACTCCCACTCAAACTCCCCTGCTTACAGCTCTGTTTGCTAGCTCCTGTGCCGCTGCAGCTGTCTGTGCCGCTGCCTGACTGGCTCCTACCTTTATAGGACCCCTAGTCAGTGAAGCCCCGCCCCCTGATCAGGGCTCAGCTTCTCTCCCAGCACAAAGCCCCTGCACATACAGATACTACCAATGCAAAACCAAACACACACAAATACCTTCTCCTCCAACAGAACTCCCACTCAAACTCCCCTGTTCACAGCTCTGTTTGCTAGCTCCTGTGCCGCTGCCTGACTGGCTGCTACCTTTATAGGACCCCTAGTCAGTGAAGCCCCGCCCCCTAATCAGGGCTCAGATTCTCTCGCAGCACCTAGCCACTCCAAGCCTCTACACATACAGATACTACCAATACAAAAACACACACAAATACCTTCTCCTCCAACAGAACTCCCACTCAAACTCCCCTGTTCACAGCTCTGTTTGCTAGCTCCTGTGCCGCTGCCTGACTGGCTGCTACCTTTATAGGACCCCTCGTCAGTGAAGCCCCGCCCCCTAATCAGGGCTCAGCTTCTCTCGCAGCACCTAGCCCCTCCAAGCCTCTACGCATACAGATACTACCAATACAAAAACACACACAAATACCTTCTCCTCCAAAAGAACTCCCACTCAAACTCCCCTGTTCACAGCTCTGTTTGCTAGCTCCTGTGCCGCTGCCTGACTGGCTGCTACCTTTATAGGACCCCTAGTCAGTGAAGCCCCGCCCCCTAAGAAGGGCTCAGCTTCTCTCCCAGCACAAAGGCCCTCCAAGCCTCTACACATACAGATAATACCAATACAAAAACACACACAAATACGTTCTCCTCCAACAGAACTCCCACTCAAACTCCCCTGTTTACAGGTCTGTTTGCTAGCTCCTGTGCCGCTGCCTGACTGGCTGCTACCTTTATAGGACCCCTAGTCAGTGAAGCCCCGCCCCCTAATCAGGGCTCAGCTTCTCTCCCAGCACAAAGCCCCTTCAAGCCTCTGCACATACAGATACTACCAATACAAAACGAAACACACACAAATACCTTCTCCTCCAACAGAACTCCCACTCAAACTCCCCTCTTTACAGGTCTGTTTGCTAGCTCCTGTGCCGCTGCAGCTGTCTGTTCCGCTGCCTGACTGGCTGCTACCTTTATAGGACCCCTAGTCAGTGAAGCCCCTCCCCCTAATCAGGGTTCAGCTTCTCTCCAAGCACAAAGCCCCGCCAAACCCCTTCACATACAGATACTACCAATAAAAAACCAAACACACATAAATACCTTCTCCTCCAACAGAACTCCCACTCAAACTCCCCTGCTTACAGCTCTGTTTGCTAGCTCCTGTGCCACTGTCTGACTGGCTCCTACCTTTATAGGACCCCTAGTCAGTGAAGCCCCGCCCCCTGATCAGGGCTCAGGTTCTCTCCCAGCACAAAGCCCCTCCAAGCCTCTACATATACAGATACTACCAATACAAAAAAATACACAAATACCTTCTCCTCCAACAGAACTCCCACTCAAACTCCCCTGTTTACAGCTCTGTTTGCTAGCTCCTGTGCCGCTGCCTGACTGGCTGCTACCTTTATAGGACCCCTAGTCAGTGAAGCCCCGCCCCCTAATCAGGGCTCAGCTTCTCTCGCAGCACCTAGCCCCTCCAAGCCTCTACACATACAGATACTACCAATACAAAAACACACACAAATACCTTCTCCTCCAACAGAACTCGCACTCAAACTCCCCTGTTTACAACTCTGTTTGCTAGCTCCTGTGCCGCTGCAGCTGTCTGTGCCACTGCCTGACTGGCTGCTCCCTTTATAGGACACCTAGTCAGTGAAGCCCCGCCCCCTAATCAGGGCCCAGCTTCTCTCCCAGCACAAAGCCCCTCCAAGCCTCTACACATACAGATACTACCAATACAAAAAAACACACAAATACCTTCTCCTCCAAAAGAACTCCCACTCAAACTCCCCTGCTTACAGCTCTGTTTGCTAGCTCCTGTGCCGCTGCCTGACTGGCTCCTACCTTTATAGGACCCCTAATCAGTGAAGCCCCGCCCCCTGATCAGGGCTCAGCTTCTCTCCCAGCACAAAGCCCCTCCAAGCCTCTACATATACAGATACTACCAATACAAAAAAATACACAAATACCTTCTCCTCCAACAGAACTCCCACTCAAACTCCCCTGTTTACAGCTCTGTTTGCTAGCTCCTGTGCCGCTGCAGCTGTCTGTGCCGCTGCCTGACTGGCTGCTACCTTTATAGGACCCCTAGTCAGTGAAGCCCCGCCAATAATCAGGGCTCAGCTTCTCTCACAGCACCTAGCCACTCCAAGCCTCTACACATACAGATAATACCAATACAAAACCAAACACACACAAATACGTTCTCCTCCAACAGAACTCCCACTCAAACTCCCCTGTTTACAGCTCTGTTTGCTAGCTCCTGTGCCGCTGCCTGACTGGCAGCTAGCTTTATAGGACCCCTAGTCAGTGAAGCCCCGCCCCCTAATCAGGGCTCAGCTTCTCTCCCAGCACAAAGCCCCTCCAAGCCTCTACACATACAGATACTACCAATACAAAAAAACACACAAATACCTTCTCCTCCAAAAGAACTCCCACTCAAACTCCCCTGCTTACAGCTCTGTTTGCTAGCTCCTGTGCCGCTTCCTGACTGGCTCCTACCTTTATAGGACCCCTAGTCAGTGAAGCCCCGCCCCCTAATCAGGGCTCAGCTTCTCTCGCAGCACCTAGCCCCTCCAAGCCTCTACACATACAGATAATACCAATACAAAAACACACACAAATACGTTCTCCTCCAACAGAACTCCCACTCAAACTCCCCTCTTTACAGCTCTGTTTGCTAGCTCCTGTGCCACTGCAGCTGTCTGTGCCGCTGCCTGACTGGCTGCTCCCTTTCTAGGACCCCTAATCAGTGAAGCCCCGCCCCCTAATCAGGGCCCAGCTTCTCTCCCAGCACAAAGCCCCTCCAAGCCTCTACATATACAGATACTACCAATACAAAAAAATACACAAATACCTTCTCCTCCAACAGAACTCCCACTCAAACTCCCCCGTTTACAGCTCTGTTTGCTAGCTCCTGTGCCGCTGCAGCTGTCTGTGCCGCTGCCTGACTGGCTGCTACCTTTATAGGACCCCTAGTCAGTGAAGCCCCGCCAATAATCAGGGCTCAGCTTCTCTCACAGCACCTAGCCCCTCCAAGCCTCTACACATACAGATAATACCAATACAAAACCAAACACACACAAATACGTTCTCCTCCAACAGAACTCCCACTCAAACTCCCCTGTTTACAGCTCTGTTTGCTAGCTCCTGTGCCGCTGCCTGACTGGCAGCTAGCTTTATAGGACCCCTAGTCAGTGAAGCCCCGCCCCCTAATCAGGGCTCAGCTTCTCTCCCAGCACAAAGCCCCTCCAAGCCTCTACACATACAGATACTACCAATACAAAAAAACACACAAATACCTTCTCCTCCAAAAGAACTCCCACTCAAACTCCCCTGCTTACAGCTCTGTTTGCTAGCTCCTGTGCCGCTTCCTGACTGGCTCCTACCTTTATAGGACCCCTAGTCAGTGAAGCCCCGCCCCCTAATCAGGGCTCAGCTTCTCTCGCAGCACCTAGCCCCTCCAAGCCTCTACACATACAGATAATACCAATACAAAAACACACACAAATACGTTCTCCTCCAACAGAACTCCCACTCAAACTCCCCTGTTTACAGCTCTGTTTGCTAGCTCCTGTGCCGCTGCCTGACTGGCTGCTAGCTTTATAGGACCCCTAGTCAGTGAAGCCCCGCCCCCTAATCAGGGCTCAGCTTCTCTCCCAGCACAAAGCCCCTTCAAACCTCTACACATACAGGTACTACCAATACAAAAACACACACAAATACCTTCTCCTCCAACAGAACTCCCACTCAAACTCCCCTCTTTACAGCTCTGTTTGCTAGCTCCTGTGCCGCTGCAGCTGTCTGTTCCGCTGCCTGACTGGCTGCTACCTTTATAGGACCCCTAGTCAGTGAAGCCCCGCCCCCTAATCAGGGTTCAGCTTCTCTCCCAGCACAAAGCCCCTCCAAGCCTCTACATATACAGATACTACCAATACAAAAAAACACACAAATACCTTCTCCTCCAACAGAACTCCCACTCAAACTCCCCTGCTTACAGCTCTGTTTGCTAGCTCCTGTGCCGCTGCCTGATTGGCTGCTCCCTTTCTAGGACCCCTAATCAGTGAAGCCCCGCCCCCTAATCAGGGCCCAGCTTCTCTCCCATCACAAAGCCCCTCCAAGCCTCTACACCTACAGATAATACCAATACAAAAACACACACAAATACCTTCTCCTCCAAAATAACTCCCACTCAAACTCCCCTGCTTACAGCTCTGTTTGCTAGCTCCTGTGCCGCTGCAGCTGTCTGTGCCGCTGCCTGACTGGCTGCTCCCTTTATAGGACACCTAGTCATTGAAGCCCCGGCCCCTAATCAGGGCTCAGCTTCTCTCGCAGCACCTAGCCCCTCCAAGCCTCTACACATACAGATACTACGAATTCAAAAACACACACAAATACCTTCTCCTCCAACAGAACTCCCACTCAAACTCCCCTGTTCACAGCTCTGTTTGCTAGCTCCTGTGCCGCTGCCTGACTGGCTGCTACCTTTATAGGACCCCTAGTCACTGAAGCCCCGCCCCTAATCAGGGCTCAGCTTCTCTCAAAGCACCTAGCCCCTCCAAGCCTCTACACATACAGATAATACCAATACAAAAACACACACAAATACCTTCTCCTCCAACAGAACTCCCACTCAAATGCCCCTGTTCACAGCTCTGTTTGCTAGCTCCTGTGCCACTGCAGCTGTCTGTTCCGCTGCCTGACTGGCTGCTACCTTTATAGGACCCCTAGTCAGTGAAGCCCCGCCCCCTAATCAGGGCTCAGCTTCTCTCCCAGCACAAAGCCTCTCCAAGCCTCTACACATACAGATACTACCAATAAAAAACCAAACACACACAAATACCATCTCCTCCAACAGAAATCCCACTCAAACTCCCCTGTTTACAGCTCTGTTTGCTAGCTCCTGTGCCGCTGCCTGACTGGCAGCTAGCTTTATAGGACCCCTAGTCAGTGAAGCCCCGCCCCCTAATCAGGGCTCAGCTTCTCTCCCAGCACAAAGCCCCTCCAAGCCTCTACACATACAGATACTACCAATACAAAAAAACACACAAATACCTTCTCCTCCAAAAGAACTCCCACTCAAACTCCCCTGCTTACAGCTCTGTTTGCTAGCTCCTGCGCCGCTGCCTGACTGGCTCCTACCTTTATAGGACCCCTAGTCAGTGAAGCCCCGCCCCCTAATCAGGGCTCAGCTTCTCTCGCAGCACCTAGCCCCTCCAAGCCTCTACACATACAGATACTACCAATACAAAAACACACACAAATACCTTCTCCTCCAACAGAACTCCCACTCAAACTCCCCTGTTCACAGCTCTGTTTGCTAGCTCCTGTGCCGCTGCCTGACTGGCTGCTACCTTTATAGGACCCCTAGTCAGTGAAGCCCCGCCCCCTAATCAGGGCTCAGCTTCTCTCGCAGCACCTAGCCACTCCAAGCCTCTACACATACAGATAATACCAATACAAAAACACACACAAATACCTTCTCCTCCTACAGAACTCCCACTCAAACTCCCCTCTTTACAGCTCTGTTTGCTAGCTCCTGTGCCACTGCAGCTGTCTGTGCCGCTGCCTGACTGGCTGCTCCCTTTCTAGGACCCCTAATCAGTGAAGCCCCGCCCCCTAATCAGGGCCCAGCTTCTCTCCCAGCACAAAGCCCCTCCAAGCCTCTACACATACAGATAATACCAATACAAAAACACACACAAATACCTTCTCCTCCAACAGAACTCCCACTCAAACTCCCCTGTTTACAGCTCTGTTTGCTAGCTCCTGTGCCGCTGCCTGACTGGCTGGTACCTTTATAGGACCCCTAGTCAGTGAAGCCCCGCCCCCTAATCAGGGCTCAGCTTCTCTCCCAGCACAGAGCCCCTCCAAGCCTCTACACATACAGATACTACCAATACAAAACCAAACACACACAAATACCTTCTCCTCCAACAGAACTCCCACTCAAACTCCCCTCTTTACAGCTCTGTTTGCTAGCTGCTGTGCCACTGCAGCTGTCTGTGCCGCTGCCTGACTGGCTGCTACCTTTATAGGACCGCTAATCAGTGAAGCCCCGCCCCCTAATCAGGGCCCAGCTTCTCTCCCATCACAAAGCCCCTCCAAGCCTCTACACATACAGATAATACGAATACAAAAACACACACAAATACCTTCTCCTCCAACAGAACTCCCACTCAAACTCCCCTGTTTACAGCTCTGTTTGCTAGCTCCTGTGCCGCTGCCTGACTGGCTGCTACCTTTATAGGACCCCTAGTCAGTGAAGCCCCGCCCCCTAATCAGGGCTCAGCTTCTCTCGCAGCACCTAGCCCCTCCAAGCCTCTACACATACAGATAATACCAATACAAAAACACACACAAATACGTTCTCCTCCAACAGAACTCCCACTCAAACTCCCCTGCTTACAGCTCTGTTTGCTAGCTCCTGTGCCGCTGCCTGACTGGCTCCTACCTTTATAGGACCCCTAATCAGTGAAGCCCCGCCCCCTGATCAGGGCTCAGCTTCTCTCCCAGCACAAAGCCCCTCCAAGCCTCTACATATACAGATACTACCAATACAAAAAAATACACAAATACCTTCTCCTCCAACAGAACTCCCACTCAAACTCCCCTGTTTACAGCTCTGTTTGCTAGCTCCTGTGCCGCTGCAGCTGTCTGTGCCGTTGCCTGACTGGCTGCTCCCTTTATAGGACACCTAGTCAGTGAAGCCCCGCCCCCTAATCAGGGCCCAGCTTCTCTCCCAGCACAAAGCCCCTCCAAGCCTCTACACATACAGATAATACCAATACAAAAACACACACAAATACGTTCTCCTCCAACAGAACTCCCACTCAAACTCCCCTGCTTACAGCTCTGTTTGCTAGCTCCTGTGCCGCTGCCTGACTGGCTCCTACCTTTATAGGACCCCTCGTCAGTGAAGCCCCGCCCCCTGATCAGGGCTCAGCTTCTCTCCCAGCACAAAGCCCCTCCAAGCCTCTACATATACAGATACTACCAATACAAAAAAATACACAAATACCTTCTCCTCCAACAGAACTCCCACTCAAACTCCCCTGTTTACAGCTCTGTTTGCTAGCTCCTGTGCCGCTGCAGCTGTCTGTGCCGTTGCCTGACTGGCTGCTCCCTTTATAGGACACCTAGTCAGTGAAGCCCCGCCCCCTAATCAGGGCCCAGCTTCTCTCCCAGCACAAAGCCCCTCCAAGCCTCTACACATACAGATAATACCAATACAAAAACACACACAAATACCTTCTCCTCCAACAGAACTCCCACTCAAACGCCCCTGTTCACAGCTCTGTTTGCTAGCTCCTGTGCCACTGCAGCTGTCTGTTCCGCTGCCTGACTGGCTGCTACCTTTATAGGACCCCTAGTCAGTGAAGCCCCGCCCCCTAATCAGGGTTCAGCTTCTCTCCCAGCACAAAGCCTCTCCAAGCCTCTACACATACAGATACTACCAATACAAAACCAAACACACACAAATACGTTCTCCTCCAACAGAACTCCCACTCAAACTCCCCTGCTTACAGCTCTGTTTGCTAGCTCCTGTGCCGCTGCCTGACTGGCTCCTACCTTTATAGGACCCCTAATCAGTGAAGCCCCGCCCCCTGATCAGGGCTCAGCTTCTCTCCCAGCACAAAGCCCCTCCAAGCCTCTACATATACAGATACTACCAATACAAAAACACACACAAATACCTTCTCCTCCAACAGAACTCCCACTCAAACTCCCCTGTTCACAGCTCTGTTTGCTAGCTCCTGTGCCGCTGCCTGACTGGCTGCTACCTTTATAGGACCCCTAGTCAGTGAAGCCCCGCCCCCTAAGAAGGGCTCAGCTTCTCTCCCAGCACAAAGGCCCTCCAAGCCTCTACACATACAGATAATACCAATACAAAAACACACACAAATACGTTCTCCTCCAACAGAACTCCCACTCAAACTCCCCTGTTTACAGGTCTGTTTGCTAGCTCCTGTGCCGCTGCCTGACTGGCTGCTACCTTTATAGGACCCCTAGTCAGTGAAGCCCCGCCCCCTAATCAGGGCTCAGCTTCTCTCCCAGCACAAAGCCCCTTCAAGCCTCTACACATACAGATACTACCAATACAAAACCAAACACACACAAATACCTTCTCCTCCAACAGAACTCCCACTCAAACTCCCCTCTTTACAGCTCTGTTTGCTAGCTCCTGTGCCACTGCAGCTGTCTGTGCCGCTGCCTGACTGGCTGCTCCCTTTATAGGACCCCTAATCAGTGAAGCCCCGCCCCCTAATCAGGGCCCAGCTTCTCTCCCATCACAAAGCCCCTCCAAGCCTCTACACATACAGATAATACGAATACAAAAACACACACAAATACCTTCTCCTCCAACAGAACTCCCACTCAAACTCCCCTGTCCACAGCTCTGTTTGCTAGCTCCTGTGCCGCTGCCTGACTGGCTGCTACCTTTATAGGACCCCTAGTCAGTGAAGCCCCGCCCCCTAATCAGGGCTCAGCTTCTCTCCCAGCACAAAGCCCCTCCAAGCCTCTACACATACATGTACTACCAATACAAAAACAGACACAAATACCTTCTCCTCCAACAGAACTCCCACTCAAACTCCCCTGTTTACAGCTCTGTTTGCTAGCTCCTGTGCCGCTGCAGCTGTCTGTTCCGCTGCCTGACTGGCTGCTACCTTTATAGGACCCCTAGTCAGTGAAGCCCCGCCCCCTAATCAGGGTTCAGCTTCTCTCCCAGCACAAAGCCCCTCCAAGCCTCTACATATACAGATACTACCAATACAAAAAACCACACAAATACCTTCTCCTCCAACAGAACTCCCACTCAAACTCCCCTGCTTACAGCTCTGTTTGCTAGCTCCTGTGCCGCTGCAGCTGTCTGTGCCGCTGCCTGACTGGCTCCTACCTTTATAGGACCCCTAGTCAGTGAAGCCCCGCCCCCTGATCAGGGCTCAGCTTCTCTCCCAGCACAAAGCCCCTGCACATACAGATACTACCAATGCAAAACCAAACACACACAAATACCTTCTCCTCCAACAGAACTCCCACTCAAACTCCCCTGTTCACAGCTCTGTTTGCTAGCTCCTGTGCCGCTGCCTGACTGGCTGCTACCTTTATAGGACCCCTAGTCAGTGAAGCCCCGCCCCCTAATCAGGGCTCAGATTCTCTCGCAGCACCTAGCCACTCCAAGCCTCTACACATACAGATACTACCAATACAAAAACACACACAAATACCTTCTCCTCCAACAGAACTCCCACTCAAACTCCCCTCTTTACAGCTCTGTTTGCTAGCTCCTGTGCCGCTGCAGCTGTCTGTGCCGCTGCCTGACTGGCTGCTCCCTTTATAGGACACCTAGTCAGTGAAGCCCCGCCCCCTAATCAGGGCCCAGCTTCTCTCCCAGCACAAAGCCCCTCCAAGCCTCTACACATACAGATAATACCAATACAAAAACACACACAAATACCTTCTCCTCCAACAGAACTCCCACTCAAACTCCCCTGTTCACAGCTCTGTTTGCTAGCTCCTGTGCCGCTGCCTGACTGGCTGCTACCTTTATAGGACTCCTCGTCAGTGAAGCCCCGCCCCCTAATCAGGGCTCAGCTTCTCTCGCAGCACCTAGCCCCTCCAAGCCTCTACGCATACAGATACTACCAATACAAAAACACACACAAATACCTTCTCCTCCAACAGAACTCCCACTCAAACTCCCCTGTTCACAGCTCTGTTTGCTAGCTCCTGTGCCGCTGCCTGACTGGCTGCTACCTTTATAGGACCCCTAGTCAGTGAAGCCCCGCCCCCTAAGAAGGGCTCAGCTTCTCTCCCAGCACAAAGGCCCTCCAAGCCTCTACACATACAGATAATACCAATACAAAAACACACACAAATACGTTCTCCTCCAACAGAACTCCCACTCAAACTCCCCTGTTTACAGGTCTGTTTGCTAGCTCCTGTGCCGCTGCCTGACTGGCTGCTACCTTTATAGGACCCCTAGTCAGTGAAGCCCCTCCCCCTAATCAGGGTTCAGCTTCTCTCCAAGCACAAAGCCCCGCCAAACCCCTTCACATACAGATACTACCAATAAAAAACCAAACACACATAAATACCTTCTCCTCCAACAGAACTCCCACTCAAACTCCCCTGCTTACAGCTCTGTTTGCTAGCTCCTGTGCCACTGTCTGACTGGCTCCTACCTTTATAGGACCCCTAGTCAGTGAAGCCCCGCCCCCTAATCAGGGCTCAGCTTCTCTCGCAGCACCTAGCCCCTCCAAGCCTCTACACATACAGATACTACCAATACAAAAACACACACAAATACCTTCTCCTCCAACAGAACTCGCACTCAAACTCCCCTGTTTACAACTCTGTTTGCTAGCTCCTGTGCCGCTGCAGCTGTCTGTGCCACTGCCTGACTGGCTGCTCCCTTTATAGGACACCTAGTCAGTGAAGCCCCGCCCCCTAATCAGGGCCCAGCTTCTCTCCCAGCACAAAGCCCCTCCAAGCCTCTACACATACAGATACTACCAATACAAAAAAACACACAAATACCTTCTCCTCCAAAAGAACTCCCACTCAAACTCCCCTGCTTACAGCTCTGTTTGCTAGCTCCTGTGCCGCTGCCTGACTGGCTCCTACCTTTATAGGACCCCTAATCAGTGAAGCCCCGCCCCCTGATCAGGGCTCAGCTTCTCTCCCAGCACAAAGCCCCTCCAAGCCTCTACATATACAGATACTACCAATACAAAAAAATACACAAATACCTTCTCCTCCAACAGAACTCCCACTCAAACTCCCCTGTTTACAGCTCTGTTTGCTAGCTCCTGTGCCGCTGCAGCTGTCTGTGCCGCTGCCTGACTGGCTGCTACCTTTATAGGACCCCTAGTCAGTGAAGCCCCGCCAATAATCAGGGCTCAGCTTCTCTCACAGCACCTAGCCCCTCCAAGCCTCTACACATACAGATAATACCAATACAAAACCAAACACACACAAATACGTTCTCCTCCAACAGAACTCCCACTCAAACTCCCCTGTTTACAGCTCTGTTTGCTAGCTCCTGTGCCGCTGCCTGACTGGCAGCTAGCTTTATAGGACCCCTAGTCAGTGAAGCCCCGCCCCCTAATCAGGGCTCAGCTTCTCTCCCAGCACAAAGCCCCTCCAAGCCTCTACACATACAGATACTACCAATACAAAAAAACACACAAATACCTTCTCCTCCAAAAGAACTCCCACTCAAACTCCCCTGCTTACAGCTCTGTTTGCTAGCTCCTGTGCCGCTTCCTGACTGGCTCCTACCTTTATAGGACCCCTAGTCAGTGAAGCCCCGCCCCCTAATCAGGGCTCAGCTTCTCTCGCAGCACCTAGCCCCTCCAAGCCTCTACACATACAGATAATACCAATACAAAAACACACACAAATACGTTCTCCTCCAACAGAACTCCCACTCAAACTCCCCCGTTTACAGCTCTGTTTGCTAGCTCCTGTGCCGCTGCAGCTGTCTGTGCCGCTGCCTGACTGGCTGCTACCTTTATAGGACCCCTAGTCAGTGAAGCCCCGCCAATAATCAGGGCTCAGCTTCTCTCACAGCACCTAGCCCCTCCAAGCCTCTACACATACAGATAATACCAATACAAAACCAAACACACACAAATACGTTCTCCTCCAACAGAACTCCCACTCAAACTCCCCTGTTTACAGCTCTGTTTGCTAGCTCCTGTGCCGCTGCCTGACTGGCAGCTAGCTTTATAGGACCCCTAGTCAGTGAAGCCCCGCCCCCTAATCAGGGCTCAGCTTCTCTCCCAGCACAAAGCCCCTCCAAGCCTCTACACATACAGATACTACCAATACAAAAAAACACACAAATACCTTCTCCTCCAAAAGAACTCCCACTCAAACTCCCCTGCTTACAGCTCTGTTTGCTAGCTCCTGTGCCGCTTCCTGACTGGCTCCTACCTTTATAGGACCCCTAGTCAGTGAAGCCCCGCCCCCTAATCAGGGCTCAGCTTCTCTCGCAGCACCTAGCCCCTCCAAGCCTCTACACATACAGATAATACCAATACAAAAACACACACAAATACGTTCTCCTCCAACAGAACTCCCACTCAAACTCCCCTGTTTACAGCTCTGTTTGCTAGCTCCTGTGCCGCTGCCTGACTGGCTGCTAGCTTTATAGGACCCCTAGTCAGTGAAGCCCCGCCCCCTAATCAGGGCTCAGCTTCTCTCCCAGCACAAAGCCCCTTCAAACCTCTACACATACAGGTACTACCAATACAAAAACACACACAAATACCTTCTCCTCCAACAGAACTCCCACTCAAACTCCCCTCTTTACAGCTCTGTTTGCTAGCTCCTGTGCCGCTGCAGCTGTCTGTTCCGCTGCCTGACTGGCTGCTACCTTTATAGGACCCCTAGTCAGTGAAGCCCCGCCCCCTAATCAGGGTTCAGCTTCTCTCCCAGCACAAAGCCCCTCCAAGCCTCTACATATACAGATACTACCAATACAAAAAAACACACAAATACCTTCTCCTCCAACAGAACTCCCACTCAAACTCCCCTGCTTACAGCTCTGTTTGCTAGCTCCTGTGCCGCTGCCTGATTGGCTGCTCCCTTTCTAGGACCCCTAATCAGTGAAGCCCCGCCCCCTAATCAGGGCCCAGCTTCTCTCCCATCACAAAGCCCCTCCAAGCCTCTACACCTACAGATAATACCAATACAAAAACACACACAAATACCTTCTCCTCCAAAAGAACTCCCACTCAAACTCCCCTGCTTACAGCTCTGTTTGCTAGCTCCTGTGCCGCTGCAGCTGTCTGTGCCGCTGCCTGACTGGCTGCTCCCTTTATAGGACACCTAGTCATTGAAGCCCCGGCCCCTAATCAGGGCTCAGCTTCTCTCGCAGCACCTAGCCCCTCCAAGCCTCTACACATACAGATACTACGAATTCAAAAACACACACAAATACCTTCTCCTCCAACAGAACTCCCACTCAAACTCCCCTGTTCACAGCTCTGTTTGCTAGCTCCTGTGCCGCTGCCTGACTGGCTGCTACCTTTATAGGACCCCTAGTCACTGAAGCCCCGCCCCTAATCAGGGCTCAGCTTCTCTCAAAGCACCTAGCCCCTCCAAGCCTCTACACATACAGATAATACCAATACAAAAACACACACAAATACCTTCTCCTCCAACAGAACTCCCACTCAAATGCCCCTGTTCACAGCTCTGTTTGCTAGCTCCTGTGCCACTGCAGCTGTCTGTTCCGCTGCCTGACTGGCTGCTACCTTTATAGGACCCCTAGTCAGTGAAGCCCCGCCCCCTAATCAGGGCTCAGCTTCTCTCCCAGCACAAAGCCTCTCCAAGCCTCTACACATACAGATACTACCAATAAAAAACCAAACACACACAAATACCATCTCCTCCAACAGAAATCCCACTCAAACTCCCCTGTTTACAGCTCTGTTTGCTAGCTCCTGTGCCGCTGCCTGACTGGCTCCTACCTTTATAGGACCCCTAGTCAGTGAAGCCCCGCCCCCTAATCAGGGCTCAGCTTCTCTCGCAGCACCTAGCCCCTCCAAGCCTCTACACATACAGATACTACCAATACAAAAACACACACAAATACCTTCTCCTCCAACAGAACTCCCACTCAAACTCCCCTGTTCACAGCTCTGTTTGCTAGCTCCTGTGCCGCTGCCTGACTGGCTGCTACCTTTATAGGACCCCTAGTCAGTGAAGCCCCGCCCCCTAATCAGGGCTCAGCTTCTCTCGCAGCACCTAGCCACTCCAAGCCTCTACACATACAGATAATACCAATACAAAAACACACACAAATACCTTCTCCTCCTACAGAACTCCCACTCAAACTCCCCTCTTTACAGCTCTGTTTGCTAGCTCCTGTGCCACTGCAGCTGTCTGTGCCGCTGCCTGACTGGCTGCTCCCTTTCTAGGACCCCTAATCAGTGAAGCCCCGCCCCCTAATCAGGGCCCAGCTTCTCTCCCAGCACAAAGCCCCTCCAAGCCTCTACACATACAGATAATACCAATACAAAAGCACACACAAATACGTTCTCCTCCAACAGAACTCCCACTCAAACTCCCCTGTTTACAGGTCTGTTTGCTGGCTCCTGTGCCACTGCCTGACTGGCTGCTACCTTTATAGGACCCCTAGTCAGTGAAGCCCCGCCCCCTAATCAGGGCTCAGCTTCTCTCGCAGCACCTAGCCCCCCAAGCCTCTACACATACAGATACTACCAATACAAAAACACACACAAATACCTTCTCCTCCAACAGAACTCCCACTCAAACTCCCCTGTTCACAGCTCTGTTTGCTAGCTCCTGTGCCGCTGCCTGACTGGCTGCTACCTTTATAGGACCCCTAGTCACTGAAGCCCCGCCCCCTGATCAGGGCTCAGCTTCTCTCCCAGCACAAAGCCCCTCCAAGCCTCTACATATACAGATACTACCAATACAAAAAAACACACAAATACCTTCTCCTCCAACAGAACTCCCACTCAAACTCCCCTCTTTACAGCTCTGTTTGCTAGCTCCTGTGCCACTGCAGCTGTCTGTGCCGCTGCCTGACTGGCTGCTCCCTTTATAGGACCCCTAATCAGTGAAGCCCCGCCCCCTAATCAGGGCCCAGCTTCTCTCCCATCACAAAGCCCCTCCAAGCCTCAACACATACAGATAATACCAATACAAAAACACACACAAATACCTTCTCCTCCAAAAGAACTCCCACTCAAACCCCCCTGTTTACAGCTCAGTTTGCTAGCTCCTGTGCCGCTGCAGCTGTCTGTGCCGCTGCCTGACTGGCTGCTCCCTTTATAGGACACCTAGTCAGTGAAGCCCCGCCCCCTAATCAGGGCCCAGCTTCTCTCCCAGCACAAAGCCCCTCCAAGCCTCTACACATACAGATAATACCAATACAAAAACACACACAAATACCTTCTCCTCCAACAGAACTCCCACTCAAACTCCCCTGTTTACAGCTCTGTTTGCTAGCTCCTGTGCCGCTGCCTGACTGGCTGGTACCTTTATAGGACCCCTAGTCAGTGAAGCCCCGCCCCCTAATCAGGGCTCAGCTTCTCTCCCAGCACAGAGCCCCTCCAAGCCTCTACACATACAGATACTACCAATACAAAACCAAACACACACAAATACCTTCTCCTCCAACAGAACTCCCACTCAAACTCCCCTCTTTACAGCTCTGTTTGCTAGCTGCTGTGCCACTGCAGCTGTCTGTGCCGCTGCCTGACTGGCTGCTACCTTTATAGGACCGCTAATCAGTGAAGCCCCGCCCCCTAATCAGGGCCCAGCTTCTCTCCCATCACAAAGCCCCTCCAAGCCTCTACACATACAGATAATACGAATACAAAAACACACACAAATACCTTCTCCTCCAACAGAACTCCCACTCAAACTCCCCTGTTTACAGCTCTGTTTGCTAGCTCCTGTGCCGCTGCCTGACTGGCTGCTACCTTTATAGGACCCCTAGTCAGTGAAGCCCCGCCCCCTAATCAGGGCTCAGCTTCTCTCGCAGCACCTAGCCCCTCCAAGCCTCTACACATACAGATAATACCAATACAAAAACACACACAAATACCTTCTCCTCCAACAGAACTCCCACTCAAACTCCCCTGTTTACAGCTCTGTTTGCTAGCTCCTGTGCCGCTGCCTGACTGGCTGGTACCTTTATAGGACCCCTAGTCAGTGAAGCCCCGCCCCCTAATCAGGGCTCAGCTTCTCTCCCAGCACAGAGCCCCTCCAAGCCTCTACACATACAGATACTACCAATACAAAACCAAACACACACAAATACCTTCTCCTCCAACAGAACTCCCACTCAAACTCCCCTCTTTACAGCTCTGTTTGCTAGCTGCTGTGCCACTGCAGCTGTCTGTGCCGCTGCCTGACTGGCTGCTACCTTTATAGGACCGCTAATCAGTGAAGCCCCGCCCCCTAATCAGGGCCCAGCTTCTCTCCCATCACAAAGCCCCTCCAAGCCTCTACACATACAGATAATACGAATACAAAAACACACACAAATACCTTCTCCTCCAACAGAACTCCCACTCAAACTCCCCTGTTTACAGCTCTGTTTGCTAGCTCCTGTGCCGCTGCCTGACTGGCTGCTACCTTTATAGGACCCCTAGTCAGTGAAGCCCCGCCCCCTAATCAGGGCTCAGCTTCTCTCGCAGCACCTAGCCCCTCCAAGCCTCTACACATACAGATAATACCAATACAAAAACACACACAAATACCTTCTCCTCCAACAGAACTCGCACTCAAACTCCCCTGTTTACAGCTCTGTTTGCTAGCTCCTGTGCCGCTGCCTGACTGGCTCCTACCTTTATAGGACCCCTAGTCAGTGAAGCCCCGCCCCCTAAGAAGGGCTCAGCTTCTCTCACAGCACCTAGCCCCTCCAAGCCTCTACACATACAGATAATACCAATACAAAAACACACACAAATACCTTCTCCTCCAACAGAACTCCCACTCAAACGCCCCTGTTCACAGCTCTGTTTGCTAGCTCCTGTGCCACTGCAGCTGTCTGTTCCGCTGCCTGACTGGCTGCTACCTTTATAGGACCCCTAGTCAGTGAAGCCCCGCCCCCTAATCAGGGTTCAGCTTCTCTCCCAGCACAAAGCCTCTCCAAGCCTCTACACATACAGATACTACCAATACAAAACCAAACACACACAAATACGTTCTCCTCCAACAGAACTCCCACTCAAACTCCCCTGTTTACAGCTCTGTTTGCTAGCTCCTGTGCCGCTGCCTGACTGGCAGCTAGCTTTATAGGACCCCTAGTCAGTGAAGCCCCGCCCCCTAATCAGGGCTCAGCTTCTCTCGCAGCACCTAGCCCCTCCAAGCCTCTACACATACAGATACTACCAATACAAAAACACACACAAATACCTTCTCCTCCAACAGAACTCCCACTCAAACTCCCCTGTTGAGAGCTCTGTTTGCTAGCTCCTGTGCCGCTGCAGCTGTCTGTTCCGCTGCCTGACTGGCTGCTACCTTTATAGGACCCCTAGTCAGTGAAGCCCCGCCCCCTAATCAGGGTTCAGCTTCTCTCCCAGCACAAAGCCCCTCCAAGCCTCTACATATACAGATACTACCAATACAAAAAAACACACAAATACCTTCTCCTCCAACAGAACTCCCACTCAAACTCCCCTGCTTACAGCTCTGTTTGCTAGCTCCTGTGCCGCTGTCTGACTGGCTCCTACCTTTATAGGACCCCTAGTCAGTGAAGCCCCGCCCCCTGATCAGGGCTCAGCTTCTCTCCCAGCACAAAGCCCCTCCAAGCCTCTACATATACAGATACTACCAATACAAAAAAAAAAAAAAATACCTTCTCCTCCAACAGAACTCCCACTCAAACTCCCCTCTTTACAGCTCTGTTTGCTAGCTCCTGTGCCACTGCAGCTGTCTGTGCCGCTGCCTGACTGGCTGCTCCCTTTATAGGACACCTAGTCAGTGAAGCCCCGCCCCCTAATCAGGGCCCAGCTTCTCTCCCAGCACAAAGCCCCTCCAAGCCTCTACACATACAGATAATACCAATACAAAAACACACACAAATACCTTCTCCTCCAACAGAACTCCCACTCAAACTCCCCTGTTCACAGCTCTGTTTGCTAGCTCCTGTGCCGCTGCCTGACTGGCTGCTACCTTTATAGGACCCCTCGTCAGTGAAGCCCCGCCCCCTAATCAGGGCTCAGCTTCTCTCGCAGCACCTAGCCCCTCCAAGCCTCTACGCATACAGATACTACCAATACAAAAACACACACAAATACCTTCTCCTCCAACAGAACTCCCACTCAAACTCCCCTGTTCACAGCTCTGTTTGCTAGCTCCTGTGCCGCTGCCTGACTGGCTGCTACCTTTATAGGACCCCTAGTCAGTGAAGCCCCGCCCCCTAAGAAGGGCTCAGCTTCTCTCCCAGCACAAAGGCCCTCCAAGCCTCTACACATACAGATAATACCAATACAAAAACACACACAAATACGTTCTCCTCCAACAGAACTCCCACTCAAACTCCCCTGTTTACAGGTCTGTTTGCTAGCTCCTGTGCCGCTGCCTGACTGGCTGCTACCTTTATAGGACCCCTAGTCAGTGAAGCCCCGCCCCCTAATCAGGGCTCAGCTTCTCTCCCAGCACAAAGCCCCTTCAAGCCTCTACACATACAGATACTACCAATACAAAACGAAACACACACAAATACCTTCTCCTCCAACAGAACTCCCACTCAAACTCCCCTCTTTACAGGTCTGTTTGCTAGCTCCTGTGCCGCTGCAGCTGTCTGTTCCGCTGCCTGACTGGCTGCTACCTTTATAGGACCCCTAGTCAGTGAAGCCCCTCCCCCTAATCAGGGTTCAGCTTCTCTCCAAGCACAAAGCCCCGCCAAACCCCTTCACATACAGATACTACCAATAAAAAACCAAACACACATAAATACCTTCTCCTCCAACAGAACTCCCACTCAAACTCCCCTGCTTACAGCTCTGTTTGCTAGCTCCTGTGCCACTGTCTGACTGGCTCCTACCTTTATAGGACCCCTAGTCAGTGAAGCCCCGCCCCCTGATCAGGGCTCAGGTTCTCTCCCAGCACAAAGCCCCTCCAAGCCTCTACATATACAGATACTACCAATACAAAAAAATACACAAATACCTTCTCCTCCAACAGAACTCCCACTCAAACTCCCCTGTTTACAGCTCTGTTTGCTAGCTCCTGTGCCGCTGCCTGACTGGCTGCTACCGTTATAGGACCCCTAGTCAGTGAAGCCCCGCCCCCTAATCAGGGCTCAGCTTCTCTCGCAGCACCTAGCCCCTCCAAGCCTCTACACATACAGATACTACCAATACAAAAACACACACAAATACCTTCTCCTCCAACAGAACTCGCACTCAAACTCCCCTGTTTACAACTCTGTTTGCTAGCTCCTGTGCCGCTGCAGCTGTCTGTGCCACTGCCTGACTGGCTGCTCCCTTTATAGGACACCTAGTCAGTGAAGCCCCGCCCCCTAATCAGGGCCCAGCTTCTCTCCCAGCACAAAGCCCCTCCAAGCCTCTACACATACAGATACTACCAATACAAAAAAACACACAAATACCTTCTCCTCCAAAAGAACTCCCACTCAAACTCCCCTGCTTACAGCTCTGTTTGCTAGCTCCTGTGCCGCTGCCTGACTGGCTCCTACCTTTATAGGACCCCTACTCAGTGAAGCCCCGCCAATAATCAGGGCTCAGCTTCTCTCACAGCACCTAGCCCCTCCAAGCCTCTACACATACAGATAATACCAATACAAAACCAAACACACACAAATACGTTCTCCTCCAACAGAACTCCCACTCAAACTCCCCTGTTTACAGCTCTGTTTGCTAGCTCCTGTGCCGCTGCCTGACTGGCAGCTAGCTTTATAGGACCCCTAGTCAGTGAAGCCCCGCCCCCTAATCAGGGCTCAGCTTCTCTCCCAGCACAAAGCCCCTCCAAGCCTCTACACATACAGATACTACCAATACAAAAAAACACACAAATACCTTCTCCTCCAAAAGAACTCCCACTCAAACTCCCCTGCTTACAGCTCTGTTTGCTAGCTCCTGTGCCGCTTCCTGACTGGCTCCTACCTTTATAGGACCCCTAGTCAGTGAAGCCCCGCCCCCTAATCAGGGCTCAGCTTCTCTCGCAGCACCTAGCCCCTCCAAGCCTCTACACATACAGATAATACCAATACAAAAACACACACAAATACGTTCTCCTCCAACAGAACTCCCACTCAAACTCCCCTCTTTACAGCTCTGTTTGCTAGCTCCTGTGCCGCTGCCTGACTGGCTGCTAGCTTTATAGGACCCCTAGTCAGTGAAGCCCCGCCCCCTAATCAGGGCTCAGCTTCTCTCCCAGCACAAAGCCCCTTCAAACCTCTACACATACAGGTACTACCAATACAAAAACACACACAAATACCTTCTCCTCCAACAGAACTCCCACTCAAACTCCCCTCTTTACAGCTCTGTTTGCTAGCTCCTGTGCCGCTGCAGCTGTCTGTTCCGCTGCCTGACTGGCTGCTACCTTTATAGGACCCCTAGTCAGTGAAGCCCCGCCCCCTAATCAGGGTTCAGCTTCTCTCCCAGCACAAAGCCCCTCCAAGCCTCTACATATACAGATACTACCAATACAAAAAAACACACAAATACCTTCTCCTCCAACAGAACTCCCACTCAAACTCCCCTGCTTACAGCTCTGTTTGCTAGCTCCTGTGCCGCTGCCTGATTGGCTGCTCCCTTTCTAGGACCCCTAATCAGTGAAGCCCCGCCCCCTAATCAGGGCCCAGCTTCTCTCCCATCACAAAGCCCCTCCAAGCCTCTACACCTACAGATAATACCAATACAAAAACACACACAAATACCTTCTCCTCCAAAAGAACTCCCACTCAAACTCCCCTGCTTACAGCTCTGTTTGCTAGCTCCTGTGCCGCTGCAGCTGTCTGTGCCGCTGCCTGACTGGCTGCTCCCTTTATAGGACACCTAGTCATTGAAGCCCCGGCCCCTAATCAGGGCTCAGCTTCTCTCGCAGCACCTAGCCCCTCCAAGCCTCTACACATACAGATACTACGAATTCAAAAACACACACAAATACCTTCTCCTCCAACAGAACTCCCACTCAAACTCCCCTGTTCACAGCTCTGTTTGCTAGCTCCTGTGCCGCTGCCTGACTGGCTGCTACCTTTATAGGACCCCTAGTCACTGAAGCCCCGCCCCTAATCAGGGCTCAGCTTCTCTCAAAGCACCTAGCCCCTCCAAGCCTCTACACATACAGATAATACCAATACAAAAACACACACAAATACCTTCTCCTCCAACAGAACTCCCACTCAAATGCCCCTGTTCACAGCTCTGTTTGCTAGCTCCTGTGCCACTGCAGCTGTCTGTTCCGCTGCCTGACTGGCTGCTACCTTTATAGGACCCCTAGTCAGTGAAGCCCCGCCCCCTAATCAGGGCTCAGCTTCTCTCCCAGCACAAAGCCTCTCCAAGCCTCTACACATACAGATACTACCAATAAAAAACCAAACACACACAAATACCATCTCCTCCAACAGAAATCCCACTCAAACTCCCCTGTTTACAGCTCTGTTTGCTAGCTCCTGTGCCGCTGCCTGACTGGCAGCTAGCTTTATAGGACCCCTAGTCAGTGAAGCCCCGCCCCCTAATCAGGGCTCAGCTTCTCTCCCAGCACAAAGCCCCTCCAAGCCTCTACACATACAGATACTACCAATACAAAAAAACACACAAATACCTTCTCCTCCAAAAGAACTCCCACTCAAACTCCCCTGCTTACAGCTCTGTTTGCTAGCTCCTGCGCCGCTGCCTGACTGGCTCCTACCTTTATAGGACCCCTAGTCAGTGAAGCCCCGCCCCCTAATCAGGGCTCAGCTTCTCTCGCAGCACCTAGCCCCTCCAAGCCTCTACACATACAGATACTACCAATACAAAAACACACACAAATACGTTCTCCTCCAACAGAACTCCCACTCAAACTCCCCTGTTTACAGCTCTGTTTGCTAGCTCCTGTGCCGCTGCCTGACTGGCAGCTAGCTTTATAGGACCCCTAGTCAGTGAAGCCCCGCCCCCTAATCAGGGCTCAGCTTCTCTCCCAGCACAAAGCCCCTCCAAGCCTCTACACATACAGATACTACCAATACAAAAAAACACACAAATACCTTCTCCTCCAAAAGAACTCCCACTCAAACTCCCCTGCTTACAGCTCTGTTTGCTAGCTCCTGTGCCGCTTCCTGACTGGCTCCTACCTTTATAGGACCCCTAGTCAGTGAAGCCCCGCCCCCTAATCAGGGCTCAGCTTCTCTCGCAGCACCTAGCCCCTCCAAGCCTCTACACATACAGATAATACCAATACAAAAACACACACAAATACGTTCTCCTCCAACAGAACTCCCACTCAAACTCCCCTGTTTACAGCTCTGTTTGCTAGCTCCTGTGCCGCTGCCTGACTGGCTGCTAGCTTTATAGGACCCCTAGTCAGTGAAGCCCCGCCCCCTAATCAGGGCTCAGCTTCTCTCCCAGCACAAAGCCCCTTCAAACCTCTACACATACAGGTACTACCAATACAAAAACACACACAAATACCTTCTCCTCCAACAGAACTCCCACTCAAACTCCCCTCTTTACAGCTCTGTTTGCTAGCTCCTGTGCCGCTGCAGCTGTCTGTTCCGCTGCCTGACTGGCTGCTACCTTTATAGGACCCCTAGTCAGTGAAGCCCCGCCCCCTAATCAGGGTTCAGCTTCTCTCCCAGCACAAAGCCCCTCCAAGCCTCTACATATACAGATACTACCAATACAAAAAAACACACAAATACCTTCTCCTCCAACAGAACTCCCACTCAAACTCCCCTGCTTACAGCTCTGTTTGCTAGCTCCTGTGCCGCTGCCTGATTGGCTGCTCCCTTTCTAGGACCCCTAATCAGTGAAGCCCCGCCCCCTAATCAGGGCCCAGCTTCTCTCCCATCACAAAGCCCCTCCAAGCCTCTACACCTACAGATAATACCAATACAAAAACACACACAAATACCTTCTCCTCCAAAATAACTCCCACTCAAACTCCCCTGCTTACAGCTCTGTTTGCTAGCTCCTGTGCCGCTGCAGCTGTCTGTGCCGCTGCCTGACTGGCTGCTCCCTTTATAGGACACCTAGTCATTGAAGCCCCGGCCCCTAATCAGGGCTCAGCTTCTCTCGCAGCACCTAGCCCCTCCAAGCCTCTACACATACAGATACTACGAATTCAAAAACACACACAAATACCTTCTCCTCCAACAGAACTCCCACTCAAACTCCCCTGTTCACAGCTCTGTTTGCTAGCTCCTGTGCCGCTGCCTGACTGGCTGCTACCTTTATAGGACCCCTAGTCACTGAAGCCCCGCCCCTAATCAGGGCTCAGCTTCTCTCAAAGCACCTAGCCCCTCCAAGCCTCTACACATACAGATAATACCAATACAAAAACACACACAAATACCTTCTCCTCCAACAGAACTCCCACTCAAATGCCCCTGTTCACAGCTCTGTTTGCTAGCTCCTGTGCCACTGCAGCTGTCTGTTCCGCTGCCTGACTGGCTGCTACCTTTATAGGACCCCTAGTCAGTGAAGCCCCGCCCCCTAATCAGGGCTCAGCTTCTCTCCCAGCACAAAGCCTCTCCAAGCCTCTACACATACAGATACTACCAATAAAAAACCAAACACACACAAATACCATCTCCTCCAACAGAAATCCCACTCAAACTCCCCTGTTTACAGCTCTGTTTGCTAGCTCCTGTGCCGCTGCCTGACTGGCAGCTAGCTTTATAGGACCCCTAGTCAGTGAAGCCCCGCCCCCTAATCAGGGCTCAGCTTCTCTCCCAGCACAAAGCCCCTCCAAGCCTCTACACATACAGATACTACCAATACAAAAAAACACACAAATACCTTCTCCTCCAAAAGAACTCCCACTCAAACTCCCCTGCTTACAGCTCTGTTTGCTAGCTCCTGCGCCGCTGCCTGACTGGCTCCTACCTTTATAGGACCCCTAGTCAGTGAAGCCCCGCCCCCTAATCAGGGCTCAGCTTCTCTCGCAGCACCTAGCCCCTCCAAGCCTCTACACATACAGATACTACCAATACAAAAACACACACAAATACCTTCTCCTCCAACAGAACTCCCACTCAAACTCCCCTCTTTACAGCTCTGTTTGCTAGCTCCTGTGCCACTGCAGCTGTCTGTGCCGCTGCCTGACTGGCTGCTCCCTTTCTAGGACCCCTAATCAGTGAAGCCCCGCCCCCTAATCAGGGCCCAGCTTCTCTCCCAGCACAAAGCCCCTCCAAGCCTCTACACATACAGATAATACCAATACAAAAGCACACACAAATACGTTCTCCTCCAACAGAACTCCCACTCAAACTCCCCTGTTTACAGGTCTGTTTGCTGGCTCCTGTGCCACTGCCTGACTGGCTGCTACCTTTATAGGACCCCTAGTCAGTGAAGCCCCGCCCCCTAATCAGGGCTCAGCTTCTCTCGCAGCACCTAGCCCCCCAAGCCTCTACACATACAGATACTACCAATACAAAAACACACACAAATACCTTCTCCTCCAACAGAACTCCCACTCAAACTCCCCTGTTCACAGCTCTGTTTGCTAGCTCCTGTGCCGCTGCCTGACTGGCTGCTACCTTTATAGGACCCCTAGTCACTGAAGCCCCGCCCCCTGATCAGGGCTCAGCTTCTCTCCCAGCACAAAGCCCCTCCAAGCCTCTACATATACAGATACTACCAATACAAAAACACACACAAATACCTTCTCCTCCAACAGAACTCCCACTCAAACCCCCCTGTTTACAGCTCAGTTTGCTAGCTCCTGTGCCGCTGCAGCTGTCTGTGCCGCTGCCTGACTGGCTGCTCCCTTTATAGGACACCTAGTCAGTGAAGCCCCGCCCCCTAATCAGGGCCCAGCTTCTCTCCCAGCACAAAGCCCCTCCAAGCCTCTACACATACAGATAATACCAATACAAAAACACACACAAATACCTTCTCCTCCAACAGAACTCCCACTCAAACTCCCCTGTTTACAGCTCTGTTTGCTAGCTCCTGTGCCGCTGCCTGACTGGCTGGTACCTTTATAGGACCCCTAGTCAGTGAAGCCCCGCCCCCTAATCAGGGCTCAGCTTCTCTCCCAGCACAGAGCCCCTCCAAGCCTCTACACATACAGATACTACCAATACAAAACCAAACACACACAAATACCTTCTCCTCCAACAGAACTCCCACTCAAACTCCCCTCTTTACAGCTCTGTTTGCTAGCTGCTGTGCCACTGCAGCTGTCTGTGCCGCTGCCTGACTGGCTGCTACCTTTATAGGACCGCTAATCAGTGAAGCCCCGCCCCCTAATCAGGGCCCAGCTTCTCTCCCATCACAAAGCCCCTCCAAGCCTCTACACATACAGATAATACGAATACAAAAACACACACAAATACCTTCTCCTCCAACAGAACTCCCACTCAAACTCCCCTGTTTACAGCTCTGTTTGCTAGCTCCTGTGCCGCTGCCTGACTGGCTGCTACCTTTATAGGACCCCTAGTCAGTGAAGCCCCGCCCCCTAATCAGGGCTCAGCTTCTCTCGCAGCACCTAGCCCCTCCAAGCCTCTACACATACAGATAATACCAATACAAAAACACACACAAATACGTTCTCCTCCAACAGAACTCCCACTCAAACTCCCCTGCTTACAGCTCTGTTTGCTAGCTCCTGTGCCGCTGCCTGACTGGCTCCTACCTTTATAGGACCCCTAATCAGTGAAGCCCCGCCCCCTGATCAGGGCTCAGCTTCTCTCCCAGCACAAAGCCCCTCCAAGCCTCTACATATACAGATACTACCAATACAAAAAAATACACAAATACCTTCTCCTCCAACAGAACTCCCACTCAAACTCCCCTGTTTACAGCTCTGTTTGCTAGCTCCTGTGCCGCTGCAGCTGTCTGTGCCGTTGCCTGACTGGCTGCTCCCTTTATAGGACACCTAGTCAGTGAAGCCCCGCCCCCTAATCAGGGCCCAGCTTCTCTCCCAGCACAAAGCCCCTCCAAGCCTCTACACATACAGATAATACCAATACAAAAACACACACAAATACGTTCTCCTCCAACAGAACTCCCACTCAAACTCCCCTGCTTACAGCTCTGTTTGCTAGCTCCTGTGCCGCTGCCTGACTGGCTCCTACCTTTATAGGACCCCTCGTCAGTGAAGCCCCGCCCCCTGATCAGGGCTCAGCTTCTCTCCCAGCACAAAGCCCCTCCAAGCCTCTACATATACAGATACTACCAATACAAAAAAATACACAAATACCTTCTCCTCCAACAGAACTCCCACTCAAACTCCCCTGTTTACAGCTCTGTTTGCTAGCTCCTGTGCCGCTGCCTGACTGGCTGCTACCTTTATAGGACCCCTCGTCAGTGAAGCCCCGCCCCCTAATCAGGGCTCAGCTTCTCTCGCAGCACCTAGCCCCTCCAAGCCTCTACACATACAGATACTACCAATACAAAAACACACACAAATACCTTCTCCTCCAACAGAACTCCCACTCAAACTCCCCTGTTCACAGCTCTGTTTGCTAGCTCCTGTGCCGCTGCCTGACTGGCTGCTACCTTTATAGGACCCCTAGTCAGTGAAGCCCCGCCCCCTAAGAAGGGCTCAGCTTCTCTCCCAGCACAAAGGCCCTCCAAGCCTCTACACATACAGATAATACCAATACAAAAACACACACAAATACGTTCTCCTCCAACAGAACTCCCACTCAAACTCCCCTGTTTACAGGTCTGTTTGCTAGCTCCTGTGCCGCTGCCTGACTGGCTGCTACCTTTATAGGACCCCTAGTCAGTGAAGCCCCGCCCCCTAATCAGGGCTCAGCTTCTCTCCCAGCACAAAGCCCCTTCAAGCCTCTACACATACAGATACTACCAATACAAAACCAAACACACACAAATACCTTCTCCTCCAACAGAACTCCCACTCAAACTCCCCTCTTTACAGCTCTGTTTGCTAGCTCCTGTGCCACTGCAGCTGTCTGTGCCGCTGCCTGACTGGCTGCTCCCTTTATAGGACCCCTAATCAGTGAAGCCCCGCCCCCTAATCAGGGCCCAGCTTCTCTCCCATCACAAAGCCCCTCCAAGCCTCTACACATACAGATAATACGAATACAAAAACACACACAAATACCTTCTCCTCCAACAGAACTCCCACTCAAACTCCCCTGTCCACAGCTCTGTTTGCTAGCTCCTGTGCCGCTGCCTGACTGGCTGCTACCTTTATAGGACCCCTAGTCAGTGAAGCCCCGCCCCCTAATCAGGGCTCAGCTTCTCTCCCAGCACAAAGCCCCTCCAAGCCTCTACACATACATGTACTACCAATACAAAAACAGACACAAATACCTTCTCCTCCAACAGAACTCCCACTCAAACTCCCCTGTTTACAGCTCTGTTTGCTAGCTCCTGTGCCGCTGCAGCTGTCTGTTCCGCTGCCTGACTGGCTGCTACCTTTATAGGACCCCTAGTCAGTGAAGCCCCGCCCCCTAATCAGGGTTCAGCTTCTCTCCCAGCACAAAGCCCCTCCAAGCCTCTACATATACAGATACTACCAATACAAAAAAACACACAAATACCTTCTCCTCCAACAGAACTCCCACTCAAACTCCCCTGCTTACAGCTCTGTTTGCTAGCTCCTGTGCCGCTGCCTGATTGGCTGCTCCCTTTCTAGGACCCCTAATCAGTGAAGCCCCGCCCCCTAATCAGGGCCCAGCTTCTCTCCCATCACAAAGCCCCTCCAAGCCTCTACACCTACAGATAATACCAATACAAAAACACACACAAATACCTTCTCCTCCAAAAGAACTCCCACTCAAACTCCCCTGCTTACAGCTCTGTTTGCTAGCTCCTGTGCCGCTGCAGCTGTCTGTGCCGCTGCCTGACTGGCTGCTCCCTTTATAGGACACCTAGTCATTGAAGCCCCGGCCCCTAATCAGGGCTCAGCTTCTCTCGCAGCACCTAGCCCCTCCAAGCCTCTACACATACAGATACTACGAATTCAAAAACACACACAAATACCTTCTCCTCCAACAGAACTCCCACTCAAACTCCCCTGTTCACAGCTCTGTTTGCTAGCTCCTGTGCCGCTGCCTGACTGGCTGCTACCTTTATAGGACCCCTAGTCACTGAAGCCCCGCCCCTAATCAGGGCTCAGCTTCTCTCAAAGCACCTAGCCCCTCCAAGCCTCTACACATACAGATAATACCAATACAAAAACACACACAAATACCTTCTCCTCCAACAGAACTCCCACTCAAATGCCCCTGTTCACAGCTCTGTTTGCTAGCTCCTGTGCCACTGCAGCTGTCTGTTCCGCTGCCTGACTGGCTGCTACCTTTATAGGACCCCTAGTCAGTGAAGCCCCGCCCCCTAATCAGGGCTCAGCTTCTCTCCCAGCACAAAGCCTCTCCAAGCCTCTACACATACAGATACTACCAATAAAAAACCAAACACACACAAATACCATCTCCTCCAACAGAAATCCCACTCAAACTCCCCTGTTTACAGCTCTGTTTGCTAGCTCCTGTGCCGCTGCCTGACTGGCAGCTAGCTTTATAGGACCCCTAGTCAGTGAAGCCCCGCCCCCTAATCAGGGCTCAGCTTCTCTCCCAGCACAAAGCCCCTCCAAGCCTCTACACATACAGATACTACCAATACAAAAAAACACACAAATACCTTCTCCTCCAAAAGAACTCCCACTCAAACTCCCCTGCTTACAGCTCTGTTTGCTAGCTCCTGCGCCGCTGCCTGACTGGCTCCTACCTTTATAGGACCCCTAGTCAGTGAAGCCCCGCCCCCTAATCAGGGCTCAGCTTCTCTCGCAGCACCTAGCCCCTCCAAGCCTCTACACATACAGATACTACCAATACAAAAACACACACAAATACCTTCTCCTCCAACAGAACTCCCACTCAAACTCCCCTGTTCACAGCTCTGTTTGCTAGCTCCTGTGCCGCTGCCTGACTGGCTGCTACCTTTATAGGACCCCTAGTCAGTGAAGCCCCGCCCCCTAATCAGGGCTCAGCTTCTCTCGCAGCACCTAGCCACTCCAAGCCTCTACACATACAGATAATACCAATACAAAAACACACACAAATACCTTCTCCTCCTACAGAACTCCCACTCAAACTCCCCTCTTTACAGCTCTGTTTGCTAGCTCCTGTGCCACTGCAGCTGTCTGTGCCGCTGCCTGACTGGCTGCTCCCTTTCTAGGACCCCTAATCAGTGAAGCCCCGCCCCCTAATCAGGGCCCAGCTTCTCTCCCAGCACAAAGCCCCTCCAAGCCTCTACACATACAGATAATACCAATACAAAAGCACACACAAATACGTTCTCCTCCAACAGAACTCCCACTCAAAAACCCCTGTTTACAGGTCTGTTTGCTGGCTCCTGTGCCACTGCCTGACTGGCTGCTACCTTTATAGGACCCCTAGTCAGTGAAGCCCCGCCCCCTAATCAGGGCTCAGCTTCTCTCGCAGCACCTAGCCCCCCAAGCCTCTACACATACAGATACTACCAATACAAAAACACACACAAATACCTTCTCCTCCAACAGAACTCCCACTCAAACTCCCCTGTTCACAGCTCTGTTTGCTAGCTCCTGTGCCGCTGCCTGACTGGCTGCTACCTTTATAGGACCCCTAGTCACTGAAGCCCCGCCCCCTGATCAGGGCTCAGCTTCTCTCCCAGCACAAAGCCCCTCCAAGCCTCTACATATACAGATACTACCAATACAAAAAAACACACAAATACCTTCTCCTCCAACAGAACTCCCACTCAAACTCCCCTCTTTACAGCTCTGTTTGCTAGCTCCTGTGCCACTGCAGCTGTCTGTGCCGCTGCCTGACTGGCTGCTCCCTTTATAGGACCCCTAATCAGTGAAGCCCCGCCCCCTAATCAGGGCCCAGCTTCTCTCCCATCACAAAGCCCCTCCAAGCCTCAACACATACAGATAATACCAATACAAAAACACACACAAATACCTTCTCCTCCAAAAGAACTCCCACTCAAACCCCCCTGTTTACAGCTCAGTTTGCTAGCTCCTGTGCCGCTGCAGCTGTCTGTGCCGCTGCCTGACTGGCTGCTCCCTTTATAGGACACCTAGTCAGTGAAGCCCCGCCCCCTAATCAGGGCCCAGCTTCTCTCCCAGCACAAAGCCCCTCCAAGCCTCTACACATACAGATAATACCAATACAAAAACACACACAAATACCTTCTCCTCCAACAGAACTCCCACTCAAACTCCCCTGTTTACAGCTCTGTTTGCTAGCTCCTGTGCCGCTGCCTGACTGGCTGCTACCTTTATAGGACCCCTAGTCAGTGAAGCCCCGCCCCCTAATCAGGGCTCAGCTTCTCTCGCAGCACCTAGCCCCTCCAAGCCTCTACACATACAGATAATACCAATACAAAAACACACACAAATACCTTCTCCTCCAACAGAACTCGCACTCAAACTCCCCTGTTTACAGCTCTGTTTGCTAGCTCCTGTGCCGCTGCCTGACTGGCTCCTACCTTTATAGGACCCCTAGTCAGTGAAGCCCCGCCCCCTAAGAAGGGCTCAGCTTCTCTCACAGCACCTAGCCCCTCCAAGCCTCTACACATACAGATAATACCAATACAAAAACACACACAAATACCTTCTCCTCCAACAGAACTCCCACTCAAACGCCCCTGTTCACAGCTCTGTTTGCTAGCTCCTGTGCCACTGCAGCTGTCTGTTCCGCTGCCTGACTGGCTGCTACCTTTATAGGACCCCTAGTCAGTGAAGCCCCGCCCCCTAATCAGGGTTCAGCTTCTCTCCCAGCACAAAGCCTCTCCAAGCCTCTACACATACAGATACTACCAATACAAAACCAAACACACACAAATACGTTCTCCTCCAACAGAACTCCCACTCAAACTCCCCTGTTTACAGCTCTGTTTGCTAGCTCCTGTGCCGCTGCCTGACTGGCAGCTAGCTTTATAGGACCCCTAGTCAGTGAAGCCCCGCCCCCTAATCAGGGCTCAGCTTCTCTCGCAGCACCTAGCCCCTCCAAGCCTCTACACATACAGATACTACCAATACAAAAACACACACAAATACCTTCTCCTCCAACAGAACTCCCACTCAAACTCCCCTGTTGAGAGCTCTGTTTGCTAGCTCCTGTGCCGCTGCAGCTGTCTGTTCCGCTGCCTGACTGGCTGCTACCTTTATAGGACCCCTAGTCAGTGAAGCCCCGCCCCCTAATCAGGGTTCAGCTTCTCTCCCAGCACAAAGCCCCTCCAAGCCTCTACATATACAGATACTACCAATACAAAAAAACACACAAATACCTTCTCCTCCAACAGAACTCCCACTCAAACTCCCCTGCTTACAGCTCTGTTTGCTAGCTCCTGTGCCGCTGTCTGACTGGCTCCTACCTTTATAGGACCCCTAGTCAGTGAAGCCCCGCCCCCTGATCAGGGCTCAGCTTCTCTCCCAGCACAAAGCCCCTCCAAGCCTCTACATATACAGATACTACCAATACAAAAAAACACACAAATACCTTCTCCTCCAACAGAACTCCCACTCAAACTCCCCTCTTTACAGCTCTGTTTGCTAGCTCCTGTGCCACTGCAGCTGTCTGTGCCGCTGCCTGACTGGCTGCTCCCTTTCTAGGACCCCTAATCAGTGAAGCCCCGCCCCCTAATCAGGGCCCAGCTTCTCTCCCAGCACAAAGCCCCTCCAAGCCTCTACACATACAGATACTACCAATACAAAAAAACACACAAATACCTTCTCCTCCAAAAGAACTCCCACTCAAACTCCCCTGCTTACAGCTCTGTTTGCTAGCTCCTGTGCCGCTTCCTGACTGGCTCCTACCTTTATAGGACCCCTAGTCAGTGAAGCCCCGCCCCCTAATCAGGGCTCAGCTTCTCTCGCAGCACCTAGCCCCTCCAAGCCTCTACACATACAGATAATACCAATACAAAAACACACACAAATACGTTCTCCTCCAACAGAACTCCCACTCAAACTCCCCTCTTTACAGCTCTGTTTGCTAGCTCCTGTGCCACTGCAGCTGTCTGTGCCGCTGCCTGACTGGCTGCTCCCTTTCTAGGACCCCTAATCAGTGAAGCCCCGCCCCCTAATCAGGGCCCAGCTTCTCTCCCAGCACAAAGCCCCTCCAAGCCTCTACATATACAGATACTACCAATACAAAAAAATACACAAATACCTTCTCCTCCAACAGAACTCCCACTCAAACTCCCCTGTTTACAGCTCTGTTTGCTAGCTCCTGTGCCGCTGCAGCTGTCTGTGCCGCTGCCTGACTGGCTGCTACCTTTATAGGACCCCTAGTCAGTGAAGCCCCGCCAATAATCAGGGCTCAGCTTCTCTCACAGCACCTAGCCCCTCCAAGCCTCTACACATACAGATAATACCAATACAAAACCAAACACACACAAATACGTTCTCCTCCAACAGAACTCCCACTCAAACTCCCCTGTTTACAGCTCTGTTTGCTAGCTCCTGTGCCGCTGCCTGACTGGCAGCTAGCTTTATAGGACCCCTAGTCAGTGAAGCCCCGCCCCCTAATCAGGGCTCAGCTTCTCTCCCAGCACAAAGCCCCTCCAAGCCTCTACACATACAGATACTACCAATACAAAAAAACACACAAATACCTTCTCCTCCAAAAGAACTCCCACTCAAACTCCCCTGCTTACAGCTCTGTTTGCTAGCTCCTGTGCCGCTTCCTGACTGGCTCCTACCTTTATAGGACCCCTAGTCAGTGAAGCCCCGCCCCCTAATCAGGGCTCAGCTTCTCTCGCAGCACCTAGCCCCTCCAAGCCTCTACACATACAGATAATACCAATACAAAAACACACACAAATACGTTCTCCTCCAACAGAACTCCCACTCAAACTCCCCTCTTTACAGCTCTGTTTGCTAGCTCCTGTGCCGCTGCCTGACTGGCTGCTAGCTTTATAGGACCCCTAGTCAGTGAAGCCCCGCCCCCTAATCAGGGCTCAGCTTCTCTCCCAGCACAAAGCCCCTTCAAACCTCTACACATACAGGTACTACCAATACAAAAACACACACAAATACCTTCTCCTCCAACAGAACTCCCACTCAAACTCCCCTCTTTACAGCTCTGTTTGCTAGCTCCTGTGCCGCTGCAGCTGTCTGTTCCGCTGCCTGACTGGCTGCTACCTTTATAGGACCCCTAGTCAGTGAAGCCCCGCCCCCTAATCAGGGTTCAGCTTCTCTCCCAGCACAAAGCCCCTCCAAGCCTCTACATATACAGATACTACCAATACAAAAAAACACACAAATACCTTCTCCTCCAACAGAACTCCCACTCAAACTCCCCTGCTTACAGCTCTGTTTGCTAGCTCCTGTGCCGCTGCCTGATTGGCTGCTCCCTTTCTAGGACCCCTAATCAGTGAAGCCCCGCCCCCTAATCAGGGCCCAGCTTCTCTCCCATCACAAAGCCCCTCCAAGCCTCTACACCTACAGATAATACCAATACAAAAACACACACAAATACCTTCTCCTCCAAAAGAACTCCCACTCAAACTCCCCTGCTTACAGCTCTGTTTGCTAGCTCCTGTGCCGCTGCAGCTGTCTGTGCCGCTGCCTGACTGGCTGCTCCCTTTATAGGACACCTAGTCATTGAAGCCCCGGCCCCTAATCAGGGCTCAGCTTCTCTCGCAGCACCTAGCCCCTCCAAGCCTCTACACATACAGATACTACGAATTCAAAAACACACACAAATACCTTCTCCTCCAACAGAACTCCCACTCAAACTCCCCTGTTCACAGCTCTGTTTGCTAGCTCCTGTGCCGCTGCCTGACTGGCTGCTACCTTTATAGGACCCCTAGTCACTGAAGCCCCGCCCCTAATCAGGGCTCAGCTTCTCTCAAAGCACCTAGCCCCTCCAAGCCTCTACACATACAGATAATACCAATACAAAAACACACACAAATACCTTCTCCTCCAACAGAACTCCCACTCAAATGCCCCTGTTCACAGCTCTGTTTGCTAGCTCCTGTGCCACTGCAGCTGTCTGTTCCGCTGCCTGACTGGCTGCTACCTTTATAGGACCCCTAGTCAGTGAAGCCCCGCCCCCTAATCAGGGCTCAGCTTCTCTCCCAGCACAAAGCCTCTCCAAGCCTCTACACATACAGATACTACCAATAAAAAACCAAACACACACAAATACCATCTCCTCCAACAGAAATCCCACTCAAACTCCCCTGTTTACAGCTCTGTTTGCTAGCTCCTGCGCCGCTGCCTGACTGGCTCCTACCTTTATAGGACCCCTAGTCAGTGAAGCCCCGCCCCCTAATCAGGGCTCAGCTTCTCTCGCAGCACCTAGCCCCTCCAAGCCTCTACACATACAGATACTACCAATACAAAAACACACACAAATACCTTCTCCTCCAACAGAACTCCCACTCAAACTCCCCTGTTCACAGCTCTGTTTGCTAGCTCCTGTGCCGCTGCCTGACTGGCTGCTACCTTTATAGGACCCCTAGTCAGTGAAGCCCCGCCCCCTAATCAGGGCTCAGCTTCTCTCGCAGCACCTAGCCACTCCAAGCCTCTACACATACAGATAATACCAATACAAAAACACACACAAATACCTTCTCCTCCTACAGAACTCCCACTCAAACTCCCCTCTTTACAGCTCTGTTTGCTAGCTCCTGTGCCACTGCAGCTGTCTGTGCCGCTGCCTGACTGGCTGCTCCCTTTCTAGGACCCCTAATCAGTGAAGCCCCGCCCCCTAATCAGGGCCCAGCTTCTCTCCCAGCACAAAGCCCCTCCAAGCCTCTACACATACAGATAATACCAATACAAAAGCACACACAAATACGTTCTCCTCCAACAGAACTCCCACTCAAACCCCCCTGTTTACAGCTCTGTTTGCTAGCTCCTGTGCCGCTGCAGCTGTCTGTGCCGCTGCCTGACTGGCTGCTCCCTTTATAGGACGCCTAGTCAGTGAAGCCCCGCCCCCTAATCAGGGCCCAGCTTCTCTCCCAGCACAAAGCCCCTCCAAGCCTCTACACATACAGATAATACCAATACAAAAACACACACAAATACCTTCTCCTCCAACAGAACTCCCACTCAAACTCCCCTGTTTACAGCTCTGTTTGGTAGCTCCTGTGCCGCTGCCTGACTGGCTGGTACCTTTATAGGACCCCTAGTCAGTGAAGCCCCGCCCCCTAATCAGGGCTCAGCTTCTCTCCCAGCACAGAGCCCCTCCAAGCCTCTACACATACAGATACTACCAATACAAAACCAAACACACACAAATACCTTCTCCTCCAACAGAACTCCCACTCAAACTCCCCTCTTTACAGCTCTGTTTGCTAGCTGCTGTGCCACTGCAGCTGTCTGTGCCGCTGCCTGACTGGCTGCTACCTTTATAGGACCGCTAATCAGTGAAGCCCCGCCCCCTAATCAGGGCCCAGCTTCTCTCCCATCACAAAGCCCCTCCAAGCCTCTACACATACAGATAATACGAATACAAAAACACACACAAATACCTTCTCCTCCAACAGAACTCCCACTCAAACTCCCCTGTTTACAGCTCTGTTTGCTAGCTCCTGTGCCGCTGCCTGACTGGCTGCTACCTTTATAGGACCCCTAGTCAGTGAAGCCCCGCCCCCTAATCAGGGCTCAGCTTCTCTCGCAGCACCTAGCCCCTCCAAGCCTCTACACATACAGATAATACCAATACAAAAACACACACAAATACCTTCTCCTCCAACAGAACTCGCACTCAAACTCCCCTGTTTACAGCTCTGTTTGCTAGCTCCTGTGCCGCTGCCTGACTGGCTCCTACCTTTATAGGACCCCTAGTCAGTGAAGCCCCGCCCCCTAAGAAGGGCTCAGCTTCTCTCACAGCACCTAGCCCCTCCAAGCCTCTACACATACAGATAATACCAATACAAAAACACACACAAATACCTTCTCCTCCAACAGAACTCCCACTCAAACGCCCCTGTTCACAGCTCTGTTTGCTAGCTCCTGTGCCACTGCAGCTGTCTGTTCCGCTGCCTGACTGGCTGCTACCTTTATAGGACCCCTAGTCAGTGAAGCCCCGCCCCCTAATCAGGGTTCAGCTTCTCTCCCAGCACAAAGCCTCTCCAAGCCTCTACACATACAGATACTACCAATACAAAACCAAACACACACAAATACGTTCTCCTCCAACAGAACTCCCACTCAAACTCCCCTGCTTACAGCTCTGTTTGCTAGCTCCTGTGCCGCTGCCTGACTGGCAGCTAGCTTTATAGGACCCCTAGTCAGTGAAGCCCCGCCCCCTAATCAGGGCTCAGCTTCTCTCGCAGCACCTAGCCCCTCCAAGCCTCTACACATACAGATACTACCAATACAAAAACACACACAAATACCTTCTCCTCCAACAGAACTCCCACTCAAACTCCCCTGTTGAGAGCTCTGTTTGCTAGCTCCTGTGCCGCTGCAGCTGTCTGTTCCGCTGCCTGACTGGCTGCTACCTTTATAGGACCCCTAGTCAGTGAAGCCCCGCCCCCTAATCAGGGTTCAGCTTCTCTCCCAGCACAAAGCCCCTCCAAGCCTCTACATATACAGATACTACCAATACAAAAAAACACACAAATACCTTCTCCTCCAACAGAACTCCCACTCAAACTCCCCTGCTTACAGCTCTGTTTGCTAGCTCCTGTGCCGCTGTCTGACTGGCTCCTACCTTTATAGGACCCCTAGTCAGTGAAGCCCCGCCCCCTGATCAGGGCTCAGCTTCTCTCCCAGCACAAAGCCCCTCCAAGCCTCTACATATACAGATACTACCAATACAAAAAAACACACAAATACCTTCTCCTCCAACAGAACTCCCACTCAAACTCCCCTCTTTACAGCTCTGTTTGCTAGCTCCTGTGCCACTGCAGCTGTCTGTGCCGCTGCCTGACTGGCTGCTCCCTTTCTAGGACCCCTAATCAGTGAAGCCCCGCCCCCTAATCAGGGCCCAGCTTCTCTCCCAGCACAAAGCCCCTCCAAGCCTCTACACATACAGATAATACCAATACAAAAACACACACAAATACCTTCTCCTCCAACAGAACTCCCACTCAAACTCCCCTGTTTACAGCTCTGTTTGCTAGCTCCTGTGCCGCTGCCTGACTGGCTGGTACCTTTATAGGACCCCTAGTCAGTGAAGCCCCGCCCCCTAATCAGGGCTCAGCTTCTCTCCCAGCACAGAGCCCCTCCAAGCCTCTACACATACAGATACTACCAATACAAAAACACACACAAATACCTTCTCCTCCAACAGAACTCCCACTCAAACTCCCCTGTTCACAGCTCTGTTTGCTAGCTCCTGTGCCACTGCAGCTGTCTGTGCCGCTGCCTGACTGGCTGCTACCTTTATAGGACCGCTAATCAGTGAAGCCCCGCCCCCTAATCAGGGCCCAGCTTCTCTCCCATCACAAAGCCCCTCCAAGCCTCTACACATACAGATACTACCAATACAAAAAAACACACAAATACCTTCTCCTCCAAAAGAACTCCCACTCAAACTCCCCTGCTTACAGCTCTGTTTGCTAGCTCCTGTGCCGCTGCCTGACTGGCTCCTACCTTTATAGGACCCCTAATCAGTGAAGCCCCGCCCCCTGATCAGGGCTCAGCTTCTCTCCCAGCACAAAGCCCCTCCAAGCCTCTACATATACAGATACTACCAATACAAAAAAATACACAAATACCTTCTCCTCCAACAGAACTCCCACTCAAACTCCCCTGTTTACAGCTCTGTTTGCTAGCTCCTGTGCCGCTGCAGCTGTCTGTGCCGTTGCCTGACTGGCTGCTCCCTTTATAGGACACCTAGTCAGTGAAGCCCCGCCCCCTAATCAGGGCCCAGCTTCTCTCCCAGCACAAAGCCCCTCCAAGCCTCTACACATACAGATAATACCAATACAAAAACACACACAAATACCTTCTCCTCCAACAGAACTCCCACTCAAACTCCCCTGTTCACAGCTCTGTTTGCTAGCTCCTGTGCCGCTGCCTGACTGGCTGCTACCTTTATAGGACCCCTCGTCAGTGAAGCCCCGCCCCCTAATCAGGGCTCAGCTTCTCTCGCAGCACCTAGCCCCTCCAAGCCTCTACACATACAGATACTACCAATACAAAAACACACACAAATACCTTCTCCTCCAACAGAACTCCCACTCAAACTCCCCTGTTCACAGCTCTGTTTGCTAGCTCCTGTGCCGCTGCCTGACTGGCTGCTACCTTTATAGGACCCCTAGTCAGTGAAGCCCCGCCCCCTAAGAAGGGCTCAGCTTCTCTCCCAGCACAAAGGCCCTCCAAGCCTCTACACATACAGATAATACCAATACAAAAACACACACAAATACGTTCTCCTCCAACAGAACTCCCACTCAAACTCCCCTGTTTACAGGTCTGTTTGCTAGCTCCTGTGCCGCTGCCTGACTGGCTGCTACCTTTATAGGACCCCTAGTCAGTGAAGCCCCGCCCCCTAATCAGGGCTCAGCTTCTCTCCCAGCACAAAGCCCCTTCAAGCCTCTACACATACAGATACTACCAATACAAAACCAAACACACACAAATACCTTCTCCTCCAACAGAACTCCCACTCAAACTCCCCTCTTTACAGCTCTGTTTGCTAGCTCCTGTGCCACTGCAGCTGTCTGTGCCGCTGCCTGACTGGCTGCTCCCTTTATAGGACCCCTAATCAGTGAAGCCCCGCCCCCTAATCAGGGCCCAGCTTCTCTCCCATCACAAAGCCCCTCCAAGCCTCTACACATACAGATAATACGAATACAAAAACACACACAAATACCTTCTCCTCCAACAGAACTCCCACTCAAACTCCCCTGTCCACAGCTCTGTTTGCTAGCTCCTGTGCCGCTGCCTGACTGGCTGCTACCTTTATAGGACCCCTAGTCAGTGAAGCCCCGCCCCCTAATCAGGGCTCAGCTTCTCTCCCAGCACAAAGCCCCTCCAAGCCTCTACACATACATGTACTACCAATACAAAAACAGACACAAATACCTTCTCCTCCAACAGAACTCCCACTCAAACTCCCCTGTTTACAGCTCTGTTTGCTAGCTCCTGTGCCGCTGCAGCTGTCTGTTCCGCTGCCTGACTGGCTGCTACCTTTATAGGACCCCTAGTCAGTAAAGCCCCGCCCCCTAATCAGGGTTCAGCTTCTCTCCCAGCACAAAGCCCCTCCAAGCCTCTACATATACAGATACTACCAATACAAAAAACCACACAAATACCTTCTCCTCCAACAGAACTCCCACTCAAACTCCCCTGCTTACAGCTCTGTTTGCTAGCTCCTGTGCCGCTGCCTGACTGGCTGCTCCCTTTCTAGGACCCCTAATCAGTGAAGCCCCGCCCCCTAATCAGGGCCCAGCTTCTCTCCCATCACAAAGCCCCTCCAAGCCTCTACACATACAGATAATACCAATACAAAAACACACACAAATACCTTCTCCTCCAAAAGAACTCCCACTCAAACTCCCCTGCTTACAGCTCTGTTTGCTAGCTCCTTTGCCGCTGCAGCTGTCTGTGCCGCTGCCTGACTGGCTGCTCCCTTTATAGGACACCTAGTCAGTGAAGCCCCGGCCCCTAATCAGGGCTCAGCTTCTCTCGCAGCACCTAGCCCCTCCAAGCCTCTACACATACAGATACTACCAATACAAAAACACAAACAAATACCTTCTCCTCCAAAAGAACAAACACTCAAACCCCCCTGTTTACAGCTCAGTTTGCTAGCTCCTGTGCCGCTGCAGCTGTCTGTGCCGCTGCCTGACTGGCTGCTCCCTTTATAGGACACCTAGTCAGTGAAGCCCCGCCCCCTAATCAGGGCCCAGCTTCTCTCCCAGCACAAAGCCCCTCCAAGCCTCTACACATACAGATAATACCAATACAAAAACACACACAAATACCTTCTCCTCCAACAGAACTCCCACTCAAACTCCCCTGTTCACAGCTCTGTTTGCTAGCTCCTGTGCCGCTGCCTGACTGGCTGGTACCTTTATAGGACCCCTAGTCAGTGAAGCCCCGCCCCCTAATCAGGGCTCAGCTTCTCTCCCAGCACAGAGCCCCTCCAAGCCTCTACACATACAGATACTACCAATACAAAACCAAACACACACAAATACCTTCTCCTCCAACAGAACTCCCACTCAAACTCCCCTCTTTACAGCTCTGTTTGCTAGCTGCTGTGCCACTGCAGCTGTCTGTGCCGCTGCCTGACTGGCTGCTACCTTTATAGGACCGCTAATCAGTGAAGCCCCGCCCCCTAATCAGGGCCCAGCTTCTCTCCCATCACAAAGCCCCTCCAAGCCTCTACACATACAGATAATACGAATACAAAAACACACACAAATACCTTCTCCTCCAACAGAACTCCCACTCAAACTCCCCTGTTTACAGCTCTGTTTGCTAGCTCCTGTGCCGCTGCCTGACTGGCTGCTACCTTTATAGGACCCCTAGTCAGTGAAGCCCCGCCCCCTAATCAGGGCTCAGCTTCTCTCGCAGCACCTAGCCCCTCCAAGCCTCTACACATACAGATAATACCAATACAAAAACACACACAAATACCTTCTCCTCCAACAGAACTCGCACTCAAACTCCCCTGTTTACAGCTCTGTTTGCTAGCTCCTGTGCCGCTGCCTGACTGGCTCCTACCTTTATAGGACCCCTAGTCAGTGAAGCCCCGCCCCCTAAGAAGGGCTCAGCTTCTCTCACAGCACCTAGCCCCTCCAAGCCTCTACACATACAGATAATACCAATACAAAAACACACACAAATACCTTCTCCTCCAACAGAACTCCCACTCAAACGCCCCTGTTCACAGCTCTGTTTGCTAGCTCCTGTGCCACTGCAGCTGTCTGTTCCGCTGCCTGACTGGCTGCTACCTTTATAGGACCCCTAGTCAGTGAAGCCCCGCCCCCTAATCAGGGTTCAGCTTCTCTCCCAGCACAAAGCCTCTCCAAGCCTCTACACATACAGATACTACCAATACAAAACCAAACACACACAAATACGTTCTCCTCCAACAGAACTCCCACTCAAACTCCCCTGTTTACAGCTCTGTTTGCTAGCTCCTGTGCCGCTGCCTGACTGGCAGCTAGCTTTATAGGACCCCTAGTCAGTGAAGCCCCGCCCCCTAATCAGGGCTCAGCTTCTCTCGCAGCACCTAGCCCCTCCAAGCCTCTACACATACAGATACTACCAATACAAAAACACACACAAATACCTTCTCCTCCAACAGAACTCCCACTCAAACTCCCCTGTTGAGAGCTCTGTTTGCTAGCTCCTGTGCCGCTGCAGCTGTCTGTTCCGCTGCCTGACTGGCTGCTACCTTTATAGGACCCCTAGTCAGTGAAGCCCCGCCCCCTAATCAGGGTTCAGCTTCTCTCCCAGCACAAAGCCCCTCCAAGCCTCTACATATACAGATACTACCAATACAAAAAAACACACAAATACCTTCTCCTCCAACAGAACTCCCACTCAAACTCCCCTGCTTACAGCTCTGTTTGCTAGCTCCTGTGCCGCTGTCTGACTGGCTCCTACCTTTATAGGACCCCTAGTCAGTGAAGCCCCGCCCCCTGATCAGGGCTCAGCTTCTCTCCCAGCACAAAGCCCCTCCAAGCCTCTACATATACAGATACTACCAATACAAAAAAAAAAAAAAATACCTTCTCCTCCAACAGAACTCCCACTCAAACTCCCCTCTTTACAGCTCTGTTTGCTAGCTCCTGTGCCACTGCAGCTGTCTGTGCCGCTGCCTGACTGGCTGCTCCCTTTATAGGACACCTAGTCAGTGAAGCCCCGCCCCCTAATCAGGGCCCAGCTTCTCTCCCAGCACAAAGCCCCTCCAAGCCTCTACACATACAGATAATACCAATACAAAAACACACACAAATACCTTCTCCTCCAACAGAACTCCCACTCAAACTCCCCTGTTCACAGCTCTGTTTGCTAGCTCCTGTGCCGCTGCCTGACTGGCTGCTACCTTTATAGGACCCCTCGTCAGTGAAGCCCCGCCCCCTAATCAGGGCTCAGCTTCTCTCGCAGCACCTAGCCCCTCCAAGCCTCTACGCATACAGATACTACCAATACAAAAACACACACAAATACCTTCTCCTCCAACAGAACTCCCACTCAAACTCCCCTGTTTACAGGTCTGTTTGCTAGCTCCTGTGCCGCTGCCTGACTGGCTGCTACCTTTATAGGACCCCTAGTCAGTGAAGCCCCGCCCCCTAATCAGGGCTCAGCTTCTCTCCCAGCACAAAGCCCCTTCAAGCCTCTACACATACAGATACTACCAATACAAAAACACACACAAATACCTTCTCCTCCAACAGAACTCCCACTCAAACTCCCCTCTTTACAGGTCTGTTTGCTAGCTCCTGTGCCGCTGCAGCTGTCTGTTCCGCTGCCTGACTGGCTGCTACCTTTATAGGACCCCTAGTCAGTGAAGCCCCTCCCCCTAATCAGGGTTCAGCTTCTCTCCAAGCACAAAGCCCCGCCAAACCCCTTCACATACAGATACTACCAATAAAAAACCAAACACACATAAATACCTTCTCCTCCAACAGAACTCCCACTCAAACTCCCCTGCTTACAGCTCTGTTTGCTAGCTCCTGTGCCACTGTCTGACTGGCTCCTACCTTTATAGGACCCCTAGTCAGTGAAGCCCCGCCCCCTGATCAGGGCTCAGGTTCTCTCCCAGCACAAAGCCCCTCCAAGCCTCTACATATACAGATACTACCAATACAAAAAAATACACAAATACCTTCTCCTCCAACAGAACTCCCACTCAAACTCCCCTGTTTACAGCTCTGTTTGCTAGCTCCTGTGCCGCTGCCTGACTGGCTGCTACCGTTATAGGACCCCTAGTCAGTGAAGCCCCGCCCCCTAATCAGGGCTCAGCTTCTCTCGCAGCACCTAGCCCCTCCAAGCCTCTACACATACAGATACTACCAATACAAAAACACACACAAATACCTTCTCCTCCAACAGAACTCGCACTCAAACTCCCCTGTTTACAACTCTGTTTGCTAGCTCCTGTGCCGCTGCAGCTGTCTGTGCCACTGCCTGACTGGCTGCTCCCTTTATAGGACACCTAGTCAGTGAAGCCCCGCCCCCTAATCAGGGCCCAGCTTCTCTCCCAGCACAAAGCCCCTCCAAGCCTCTACACATACAGATACTACCAATACAAAAAAACACACAAATACCTTCTCCTCCAAAAGAACTCCCACTCAAACTCCCCTGCTTACAGCTCTGTTTGCTAGCTCCTGTGCCGCTGCCTGACTGGCTCCTACCTTTATAGGACCCCTACTCAGTGAAGCCCCGCCAATAATCAGGGCTCAGCTTCTCTCACAGCACCTAGCCCCTCCAAGCCTCTACACATACAGATAATACCAATACAAAACCAAACACACACAAATACGTTCTCCTCCAACAGAACTCCCACTCAAACTCCCCTGTTTACAGCTCTGTTTGCTAGCTCCTGTGCCGCTGCCTGACTGGCAGCTAGCTTTATAGGACCCCTAGTCAGTGAAGCCCCGCCCCCTAATCAGGGCTCAGCTTCTCTCCCAGCACAAAGCCCCTCCAAGCCTCTACACATACAGATACTACCAATACAAAAAAACACACAAATACCTTCTCCTCCAAAAGAACTCCCACTCAAACTCCCCTGCTTACAGCTCTGTTTGCTAGCTCCTGTGCCGCTTCCTGACTGGCTCCTACCTTTATAGGACCCCTAGTCAGTGAAGCCCCGCCCCCTAATCAGGGCTCAGCTTCTCTCGCAGCACCTAGCCCCTCCAAGCCTCTACACATACAGATAATACCAATACAAAAACACACACAAATACGTTCTCCTCCAACAGAACTCCCACTCAAACTCCCCTCTTTACAGCTCTGTTTGCTAGCTCCTGTGCCGCTGCCTGACTGGCTGCTAGCTTTATAGGACCCCTAGTCAGTGAAGCCCCGCCCCCTAATCAGGGCTCAGCTTCTCTCCCAGCACAAAGCCCCTTCAAACCTCTACACATACAGGTACTACCAATACAAAAACACACACAAATACCTTCTCCTCCAACAGAACTCCCACTCAAACTCCCCTCTTTACAGCTCTGTTTGCTAGCTCCTGTGCCGCTGCAGCTGTCTGTTCCGCTGCCTGACTGGCTGCTACCTTTATAGGACCCCTAGTCAGTGAAGCCCCGCCCCCTAATCAGGGTTCAGCTTCTCTCCCAGCACAAAGCCCCTCCAAGCCTCTACATATACAGATACTACCAATACAAAAAAACACACAAATACCTTCTCCTCCAACAGAACTCCCACTCAAACTCCCCTGCTTACAGCTCTGTTTGCTAGCTCCTGTGCCGCTGCCTGATTGGCTGCTCCCTTTCTAGGACCCCTAATCAGTGAAGCCCCGCCCCCTAATCAGGGCCCAGCTTCTCTCCCATCACAAAGCCCCTCCAAGCCTCTACACCTACAGATAATACCAATACAAAAACACACACAAATACCTTCTCCTCCAAAAGAACTCCCACTCAAACTCCCCTGCTTACAGCTCTGTTTGCTAGCTCCTGTGCCGCTGCAGCTGTCTGTGCCGCTGCCTGACTGGCTGCTCCCTTTATAGGACACCTAGTCATTGAAGCCCCGGCCCCTAATCAGGGCTCAGCTTCTCTCGCAGCACCTAGCCCCTCCAAGCCTCTACACATACAGATACTACGAATTCAAAAACACACACAAATACCTTCTCCTCCAACAGAACTCCCACTCAAACTCCCCTGTTCACAGCTCTGTTTGCTAGCTCCTGTGCCGCTGCCTGACTGGCTGCTACCTTTATAGGACCCCTAGTCACTGAAGCCCCGCCCCTAATCAGGGCTCAGCTTCTCTCAAAGCACCTAGCCCCTCCAAGCCTCTACACATACAGATAATACCAATACAAAAACACACACAAATACCTTCTCCTCCAACAGAACTCCCACTCAAATGCCCCTGTTCACAGCTCTGTTTGCTAGCTCCTGTGCCACTGCAGCTGTCTGTTCCGCTGCCTGACTGGCTGCTACCTTTATAGGACCCCTAGTCAGTGAAGCCCCGCCCCCTAATCAGGGCTCAGCTTCTCTCCCAGCACAAAGCCTCTCCAAGCCTCTACACATACAGATACTACCAATAAAAAACCAAACACACACAAATACCATCTCCTCCAACAGAAATCCCACTCAAACTCCCCTGTTTACAGCTCTGTTTGCTAGCTCCTGTGCCGCTGCCTGACTGGCAGCTAGCTTTATAGGACCCCTAGTCAGTGAAGCCCCGCCCCCTAATCAGGGCTCAGCTTCTCTCCCAGCACAAAGCCCCTCCAAGCCTCTACACATACAGATACTACCAATACAAAAAAACACACAAATACCTTCTCCTCCAAAAGAACTCCCACTCAAACTCCCCTGCTTACAGCTCTGTTTGCTAGCTCCTGCGCCGCTGCCTGACTGGCTCCTACCTTTATAGGACCCCTAGTCAGTGAAGCCCCGCCCCCTAATCAGGGCTCAGCTTCTCTCGCAGCACCTAGCCCCTCCAAGCCTCTACACATACAGATACTACCAATACAAAAACACACACAAATACGTTCTCCTCCAACAGAACTCCCACTCAAACTCCCCTGTTTACAGCTCTGTTTGCTAGCTCCTGTGCCGCTGCCTGACTGGCAGCTAGCTTTATAGGACCCCTAGTCAGTGAAGCCCCGCCCCCTAATCAGGGCTCAGCTTCTCTCCCAGCACAAAGCCCCTCCAAGCCTCTACACATACAGATACTACCAATACAAAAAAACACACAAATACCTTCTCCTCCAAAAGAACTCCCACTCAAACTCCCCTGCTTACAGCTCTGTTTGCTAGCTCCTGTGCCGCTTCCTGACTGGCTCCTACCTTTATAGGACCCCTAGTCAGTGAAGCCCCGCCCCCTAATCAGGGCTCAGCTTCTCTCGCAGCACCTAGCCCCTCCAAGCCTCTACACATACAGATAATACCAATACAAAAACACACACAAATACGTTCTCCTCCAACAGAACTCCCACTCAAACTCCCCTGTTTACAGCTCTGTTTGCTAGCTCCTGTGCCGCTGCCTGACTGGCTGCTAGCTTTATAGGACCCCTAGTCAGTGAAGCCCCGCCCCCTAATCAGGGCTCAGCTTCTCTCCCAGCACAAAGCCCCTTCAAACCTCTACACATACAGGTACTACCAATACAAAAACACACACAAATACCTTCTCCTCCAACAGAACTCCCACTCAAACTCCCCTCTTTACAGCTCTGTTTGCTAGCTCCTGTGCCGCTGCAGCTGTCTGTTCCGCTGCCTGACTGGCTGCTACCTTTATAGGACCCCTAGTCAGTGAAGCCCCGCCCCCTAATCAGGGTTCAGCTTCTCTCCCAGCACAAAGCCCCTCCAAGCCTCTACATATACAGATACTACCAATACAAAAAAACACACAAATACCTTCTCCTCCAACAGAACTCCCACTCAAACTCCCCTGCTTACAGCTCTGTTTGCTAGCTCCTGTGCCGCTGCCTGATTGGCTGCTCCCTTTCTAGGACCCCTAATCAGTGAAGCCCCGCCCCCTAATCAGGGCCCAGCTTCTCTCCCATCACAAAGCCCCTCCAAGCCTCTACACCTACAGATAATACCAATACAAAAACACACACAAATACCTTCTCCTCCAAAATAACTCCCACTCAAACTCCCCTGCTTACAGCTCTGTTTGCTAGCTCCTGTGCCGCTGCAGCTGTCTGTGCCGCTGCCTGACTGGCTGCTCCCTTTATAGGACACCTAGTCATTGAAGCCCCGGCCCCTAATCAGGGCTCAGCTTCTCTCGCAGCACCTAGCCCCTCCAAGCCTCTACACATACAGATACTACGAATTCAAAAACACACACAAATACCTTCTCCTCCAACAGAACTCCCACTCAAACTCCCCTGTTCACAGCTCTGTTTGCTAGCTCCTGTGCCGCTGCCTGACTGGCTGCTACCTTTATAGGACCCCTAGTCACTGAAGCCCCGCCCCTAATCAGGGCTCAGCTTCTCTCAAAGCACCTAGCCCCTCCAAGCCTCTACACATACAGATAATACCAATACAAAAACACACACAAATACCTTCTCCTCCAACAGAACTCCCACTCAAATGCCCCTGTTCACAGCTCTGTTTGCTAGCTCCTGTGCCACTGCAGCTGTCTGTTCCGCTGCCTGACTGGCTGCTACCTTTATAGGACCCCTAGTCAGTGAAGCCCCGCCCCCTAATCAGGGCTCAGCTTCTCTCCCAGCACAAAGCCTCTCCAAGCCTCTACACATACAGATACTACCAATAAAAAACCAAACACACACAAATACCATCTCCTCCAACAGAAATCCCACTCAAACTCCCCTGTTTACAGCTCTGTTTGCTAGCTCCTGTGCCGCTGCCTGACTGGCAGCTAGCTTTATAGGACCCCTAGTCAGTGAAGCCCCGCCCCCTAATCAGGGCTCAGCTTCTCTCCCAGCACAAAGCCCCTCCAAGCCTCTACACATACAGATACTACCAATACAAAAAAACACACAAATACCTTCTCCTCCAAAAGAACTCCCACTCAAACTCCCCTGCTTACAGCTCTGTTTGCTAGCTCCTGCGCCGCTGCCTGACTGGCTCCTACCTTTATAGGACCCCTAGTCAGTGAAGCCCCGCCCCCTAATCAGGGCTCAGCTTCTCTCGCAGCACCTAGCCCCTCCAAGCCTCTACACATACAGATACTACCAATACAAAAACACACACAAATACCTTCTCCTCCAACAGAACTCCCACTCAAACTCCCCTCTTTACAGCTCTGTTTGCTAGCTCCTGTGCCACTGCAGCTGTCTGTGCCGCTGCCTGACTGGCTGCTCCCTTTCTAGGACCCCTAATCAGTGAAGCCCCGCCCCCTAATCAGGGCCCAGCTTCTCTCCCAGCACAAAGCCCCTCCAAGCCTCTACACATACAGATAATACCAATACAAAAGCACACACAAATACGTTCTCCTCCAACAGAACTCCCACTCAAACTCCCCTGTTTACAGGTCTGTTTGCTGGCTCCTGTGCCACTGCCTGACTGGCTGCTACCTTTATAGGACCCCTAGTCAGTGAAGCCCCGCCCCCTAATCAGGGCTCAGCTTCTCTCGCAGCACCTAGCCCCCCAAGCCTCTACACATACAGATACTACCAATACAAAAACACACACAAATACCTTCTCCTCCAACAGAACTCCCACTCAAACTCCCCTGTTCACAGCTCTGTTTGCTAGCTCCTGTGCCGCTGCCTGACTGGCTGCTACCTTTATAGGACCCCTAGTCACTGAAGCCCCGCCCCCTGATCAGGGCTCAGCTTCTCTCCCAGCACAAAGCCCCTCCAAGCCTCTACATATACAGATACTACCAATACAAAAACACACACAAATACCTTCTCCTCCAACAGAACTCCCACTCAAACCCCCCTGTTTACAGCTCAGTTTGCTAGCTCCTGTGCCGCTGCAGCTGTCTGTGCCGCTGCCTGACTGGCTGCTCCCTTTATAGGACACCTAGTCAGTGAAGCCCCGCCCCCTAATCAGGGCCCAGCTTCTCTCCCAGCACAAAGCCCCTCCAAGCCTCTACACATACAGATAATACCAATACAAAAACACACACAAATACCTTCTCCTCCAACAGAACTCCCACTCAAACTCCCCTGTTTACAGCTCTGTTTGCTAGCTCCTGTGCCGCTGCCTGACTGGCTGGTACCTTTATAGGACCCCTAGTCAGTGAAGCCCCGCCCCCTAATCAGGGCTCAGCTTCTCTCCCAGCACAGAGCCCCTCCAAGCCTCTACACATACAGATACTACCAATACAAAACCAAACACACACAAATACCTTCTCCTCCAACAGAACTCCCACTCAAACTCCCCTCTTTACAGCTCTGTTTGCTAGCTGCTGTGCCACTGCAGCTGTCTGTGCCGCTGCCTGACTGGCTGCTACCTTTATAGGACCGCTAATCAGTGAAGCCCCGCCCCCTAATCAGGGCCCAGCTTCTCTCCCATCACAAAGCCCCTCCAAGCCTCTACACATACAGATAATACGAATACAAAAACACACACAAATACCTTCTCCTCCAACAGAACTCCCACTCAAACTCCCCTGTTTACAGCTCTGTTTGCTAGCTCCTGTGCCGCTGCCTGACTGGCTGCTACCTTTATAGGACCCCTAGTCAGTGAAGCCCCGCCCCCTAATCAGGGCTCAGCTTCTCTCGCAGCACCTAGCCCCTCCAAGCCTCTACACATACAGATAATACCAATACAAAAACACACACAAATACGTTCTCCTCCAACAGAACTCCCACTCAAACTCCCCTGCTTACAGCTCTGTTTGCTAGCTCCTGTGCCGCTGCCTGACTGGCTCCTACCTTTATAGGACCCCTAATCAGTGAAGCCCCGCCCCCTGATCAGGGCTCAGCTTCTCTCCCAGCACAAAGCCCCTCCAAGCCTCTACATATACAGATACTACCAATACAAAAAAATACACAAATACCTTCTCCTCCAACAGAACTCCCACTCAAACTCCCCTGTTTACAGCTCTGTTTGCTAGCTCCTGTGCCGCTGCAGCTGTCTGTGCCGTTGCCTGACTGGCTGCTCCCTTTATAGGACACCTAGTCAGTGAAGCCCCGCCCCCTAATCAGGGCCCAGCTTCTCTCCCAGAACAAAGCCCCTCCAAGCCTCTACACATACAGATAATACCAATACAAAAACACACACAAATACGTTCTCCTCCAACAGAACTCCCACTCAAACTCCCCTGCTTACAGCTCTGTTTGCTAGCTCCTGTGCCGCTGCCTGACTGGCTCCTACCTTTATAGGACCCCTCGTCAGTGAAGCCCCGCCCCCTGATCAGGGCTCAGCTTCTCTCCCAGCACAAAGCCCCTCCAAGCCTCTACATATACAGATACTACCAATACAAAAAAATACACAAATACCTTCTCCTCCAACAGAACTCCCACTCAAACTCCCCTGTTTACAGCTCTGTTTGCTAGCTCCTGTGCCGCTGCAGCTGTCTGTGCCGTTGCCTGACTGGCTGCTCCCTTTATAGGACACCTAGTCAGTGAAGCCCCGCCCCCTAATCAGGGCCCAGCTTCTCTCCCAGCACAAAGCCCCTCCAAGCCTCTACACATACAGATAATACCAATACAAAAACACACACAAATACCTTCTCCTCCAACAGAACTCCCACTCAAACGCCCCTGTTCACAGCTCTGTTTGCTAGCTCCTGTGCCACTGCAGCTGTCTGTTCCGCTGCCTGACTGGCTGCTACCTTTATAGGACCCCTAGTCAGTGAAGCCCCGCCCCCTAATCAGGGTTCAGCTTCTCTCCCAGCACAAAGCCTCTCCAAGCCTCTACACATACAGATACTACCAATACAAAACCAAACACACACAAATACGTTCTCCTCCAACAGAACTCCCACTCAAACTCCCCTGCTTACAGCTCTGTTTGCTAGCTCCTGTGCCGCTGCCTGACTGGCTCCTACCTTTATAGGACCCCTAATCAGTGAAGCCCCGCCCCCTGATCAGGGCTCAGCTTCTCTCCCAGCACAAAGCCCCTCCAAGCCTCTACATATACAGATACTACCAATACAAAAAAATACACAAATACCTTCTCCTCCAACAGAACTCCCACTCAAACTCCCCTGTTTACAGCTCTGTTTGCTAGCTCCTGTGCCGCTGCCTGACTGGCTGCTACCTTTATAGGACCCCTCGTCAGTGAAGCCCCGCCCCCTAATCAGGGCTCAGCTTCTCTCGCAGCACCTAGCCCCTCCAAGCCTCTACACATACAGATACTACCAATACAAAAACACACACAAATACCTTCTCCTCCAACAGAACTCCCACTCAAACTCCCCTGTTCACAGCTCTGTTTGCTAGCTCCTGTGCCGCTGCCTGACTGGCTGCTACCTTTATAGGACCCCTAGTCAGTGAAGCCCCGCCCCCTAAAAAGGGCTCAGCTTCTCTCCCAGCACAAAGGCCCTCCAAGCCTCTACACATACAGATAATACCAATACAAAAACACACACAAATACGTTCTCCTCCAACAGAACTCCCACTCAAACTCCCCTGTTTACAGGTCTGTTTGCTAGCTCCTGTGCCGCTGCCTGACTGGCTGCTACCTTTATAGGACCCCTAGTCAGTGAAGCCCCGCCCCCTAATCAGGGCTCAGCTTCTCTCCCAGCACAAAGCCCCTTCAAGCCTCTACACATACAGATACTACCAATACAAAACCAAACACACACAAATACCTTCTCCTCCAACAGAACTCCCACTCAAACTCCCCTCTTTACAGCTCTGTTTGCTAGCTCCTGTGCCACTGCAGCTGTCTGTGCCGCTGCCTGACTGGCTGCTCCCTTTATAGGACCCCTAATCAGTGAAGCCCCGCCCCCTAATCAGGGCCCAGCTTCTCTCCCATCACAAAGCCCCTCCAAGCCTCTACACATACAGATAATACGAATACAAAAACACACACAAATACCTTCTCCTCCAACAGAACTCCCACTCAAACTCCCCTGTCCACAGCTCTGTTTGCTAGCTCCTGTGCCGCTGCCTGACTGGCTGCTACCTTTATAGGACCCCTAGTCAGTGAAGCCCCGCCCCCTAATCAGGGCTCAGCTTCTCTCCCAGCACAAAGCCCCTCCAAGCCTCTACACATACATGTACTACCAATACAAAAACAGACACAAATACCTTCTCCTCCAACAGAACTCCCACTCAAACTCCCCTGTTTACAGCTCTGTTTGCTAGCTCCTGTGCCGCTGCAGCTGTCTGTTCCGCTGCCTGACTGGCTGCTACCTTTATAGGACCCCTAGTCAGTGAAGCCCCGCCCCCTAATCAGGGTTCAGCTTCTCTCCCAGCACAAAGCCCCTCCAAGCCTCTACATATACAGATACTACCAATACAAAAAAACACACAAATACCTTCTCCTCCAACAGAACTCCCACTCAAACTCCCCTGCTTACAGCTCTGTTTGCTAGCTCCTGTGCCGCTGCCTGATTGGCTGCTCCCTTTCTAGGACCCCTAATCAGTGAAGCCCCGCCCCCTAATCAGGGCCCAGCTTCTCTCCCATCACAAAGCCCCTCCAAGCCTCTACACCTACAGATAATACCAATACAAAAACACACACAAATACCTTCTCCTCCAAAAGAACTCCCACTCAAACTCCCCTGCTTACAGCTCTGTTTGCTAGCTCCTGTGCCGCTGCAGCTGTCTGTGCCGCTGCCTGACTGGCTGCTCCCTTTATAGGACACCTAGTCATTGAAGCCCCGGCCCCTAATCAGGGCTCAGCTTCTCTCGCAGCACCTAGCCCCTCCAAGCCTCTACACATACAGATACTACGAATTCAAAAACACACACAAATACCTTCTCCTCCAACAGAACTCCCACTCAAACTCCCCTGTTCACAGCTCTGTTTGCTAGCTCCTGTGCCGCTGCCTGACTGGCTGCTACCTTTATAGGACCCCTAGTCACTGAAGCCCCGCCCCTAATCAGGGCTCAGCTTCTCTCAAAGCACCTAGCCCCTCCAAGCCTCTACACATACAGATAATACCAATACAAAAACACACACAAATACCTTCTCCTCCAACAGAACTCCCACTCAAATGCCCCTGTTCACAGCTCTGTTTGCTAGCTCCTGTGCCACTGCAGCTGTCTGTTCCGCTGCCTGACTGGCTGCTACCTTTATAGGACCCCTAGTCAGTGAAGCCCCGCCCCCTAATCAGGGCTCAGCTTCTCTCCCAGCACAAAGCCTCTCCAAGCCTCTACACATACAGATACTACCAATAAAAAACCAAACACACACAAATACCATCTCCTCCAACAGAAATCCCACTCAAACTCCCCTGTTTACAGCTCTGTTTGCTAGCTCCTGTGCCGCTGCCTGACTGGCAGCTAGCTTTATAGGACCCCTAGTCAGTGAAGCCCCGCCCCCTAATCAGGGCTCAGCTTCTCTCCCAGCACAAAGCCCCTCCAAGCCTCTACACATACAGATACTACCAATACAAAAAAACACACAAATACCTTCTCCTCCAACAGAACTCCCACTCAAACTCCCCTGTTCACAGCTCTGTTTGCTAGCTCCTGTGCCGCTGCCTGACTGGCTGCTACCTTTATAGGACCCCTAGTCAGTGAAGCCCCGCCCCCTAATCAGGGCTCAGCTTCTCTCGCAGCACCTAGCCACTCCAAGCCTCTACACATACAGATAATACCAATACAAAAACACACACAAATACCTTCTCCTCCTACAGAACTCCCACTCAAACTCCCCTCTTTACAGCTCTGTTTGCTAGCTCCTGTGCCACTGCAGCTGTCTGTGCCGCTGCCTGACTGGCTGCTCCCTTTCTAGGACCCCTAATCAGTGAAGCCCCGCCCCCTAATCAGGGCCCAGCTTCTCTCCCAGCACAAAGCCCCTCCAAGCCTCTACACATACAGATAATACCAATACAAAAGCACACACAAATACGTTCTCCTCCAACAGAACTCCCACTCAAAAACCCCTGTTTACAGGTCTGTTTGCTGGCTCCTGTGCCACTGCCTGACTGGCTGCTACCTTTATAGGACCCCTAGTCAGTGAAGCCCCGCCCCCTAATCAGGGCTCAGCTTCTCTCGCAGCACCTAGCCCCCCAAGCCTCTACACATACAGATACTACCAATACAAAAACACACACAAATACCTTCTCCTCCAACAGAACTCCCACTCAAACTCCCCTGTTCACAGCTCTGTTTGCTAGCTCCTGTGCCGCTGCCTGACTGGCTGCTACCTTTATAGGACCCCTAGTCACTGAAGCCCCGCCCCCTGATCAGGGCTCAGCTTCTCTCCCAGCACAAAGCCCCTCCAAGCCTCTACATATACAGATACTACCAATACAAAAAAACACACAAATACCTTCTCCTCCAACAGAACTCCCACTCAAACTCCCCTCTTTACAGCTCTGTTTGCTAGCTCCTGTGCCACTGCAGCTGTCTGTGCCGCTGCCTGACTGGCTGCTCCCTTTATAGGACCCCTAATCAGTGAAGCCCCGCCCCCTAATCAGGGCCCAGCTTCTCTCCCATCACAAAGCCCCTCCAAGCCTCAACACATACAGATAATACCAATACAAAAACACACACAAATACCTTCTCCTCCAAAAGAACTCCCACTCAAACCCCCCTGTTTACAGCTCAGTTTGCTAGCTCCTGTGCCGCTGCAGCTGTCTGTGCCGCTGCCTGACTGGCTGCTCCCTTTATAGGACACCTAGTCAGTGAAGCCCCGCCCCCTAATCAGGGCCCAGCTTCTCTCCCAGCACAAAGCCCCTCCAAGCCTCTACACATACAGATAATACCAATACAAAAACACACACAAATACCTTCTCCTCCAACAGAACTCCCACTCAAACTCCCCTGTTTACAGCTCTGTTTGCTAGCTCCTGTGCCGCTGCCTGACTGGCTGCTACCTTTATAGGACCCCTAGTCAGTGAAGCCCCGCCCCCTAATCAGGGCTCAGCTTCTCTCGCAGCACCTAGCCCCTCCAAGCCTCTACACATACAGATAATACCAATACAAAAACACACACAAATACCTTCTCCTCCAACAGAACTCGCACTCAAACTCCCCTGTTTACAGCTCTGTTTGCTAGCTCCTGTGCCGCTGCCTGACTGGCTCCTACCTTTATAGGACCCCTAGTCAGTGAAGCCCCGCCCCCTAAGAAGGGCTCAGCTTCTCTCACAGCACCTAGCCCCTCCAAGCCTCTACACATACAGATAATACCAATACAAAAACACACACAAATACCTTCTCCTCCAACAGAACTCCCACTCAAACGCCCCTGTTCACAGCTCTGTTTGCTAGCTCCTGTGCCACTGCAGCTGTCTGTTCCGCTGCCTGACTGGCTGCTACCTTTATAGGACCCCTAGTCAGTGAAGCCCCGCCCCCTAATCAGGGTTCAGCTTCTCTCCCAGCACAAAGCCTCTCCAAGCCTCTACACATACAGATACTACCAATACAAAACCAAACACACACAAATACGTTCTCCTCCAACAGAACTCCCACTCAAACTCCCCTGTTTACAGCTCTGTTTGCTAGCTCCTGTGCCGCTGCCTGACTGGCAGCTAGCTTTATAGGACCCCTAGTCAGTGAAGCCCCGCCCCCTAATCAGGGCTCAGCTTCTCTCGCAGCACCTAGCCCCTCCAAGCCTCTACACATACAGATACTACCAATACAAAAACACACACAAATACCTTCTCCTCCAACAGAACTCCCACTCAAACTCCCCTGTTGAGAGCTCTGTTTGCTAGCTCCTGTGCCGCTGCAGCTGTCTGTTCCGCTGCCTGACTGGCTGCTACCTTTATAGGACCCCTAGTCAGTGAAGCCCCGCCCCCTAATCAGGGTTCAGCTTCTCTCCCAGCACAAAGCCCCTCCAAGCCTCTACATATACAGATACTACCAATACAAAAAAACACACAAATACCTTCTCCTCCAACAGAACTCCCACTCAAACTCCCCTGCTTACAGCTCTGTTTGCTAGCTCCTGTGCCGCTGTCTGACTGGCTCCTACCTTTATAGGACCCCTAGTCAGTGAAGCCCCGCCCCCTGATCAGGGCTCAGCTTCTCTCCCAGCACAAAGCCCCTCCAAGCCTCTACATATACAGATACTACCAATACAAAAAAACACACAAATACCTTCTCCTCCAACAGAACTCCCACTCAAACTCCCCTCTTTACAGCTCTGTTTCCTAGCTCCTGTGCCACTGCAGCTGTCTGTGCCGCTGCCTGACTGGCTGCTCCCTTTCTAGGACCCCTAATCAGTGAAGCCCCGCCCCCTAATCAGGGCCCAGCTTCTCTCCCAGCACAAAGCCCCTCCAAGCCTCTACACATACAGATACTACCAATACAAAAAAACACACAAATACCTTCTCCTCCAAAAGAACTCCCACTCAAACTCCCCTGCTTACAGCTCTGTTTGCTAGCTCCTGTGCCGCTTCCTGACTGGCTCCTACCTTTATAGGACCCCTAGTCAGTGAAGCCCCGCCCCCTAATCAGGGCTCAGCTTCTCTCGCAGCACCTAGCCCCTCCAAGCCTCTACACATACAGATAATACCAATACAAAAACACACACAAATACGTTCTCCTCCAACAGAACTCCCACTCAAACTCCCCTCTTTACAGCTCTGTTTGCTAGCTCCTGTGCCACTGCAGCTGTCTGTGCCGCTGCCTGACTGGCTGCTCCCTTTCTAGGACCCCTAATCAGTGAAGCCCCGCCCCCTAATCAGGGCCCAGCTTCTCTCCCAGCACAAAGCCCCTCCAAGCCTCTACATATACAGATACTACCAATACAAAAAAATACACAAATACCTTCTCCTCCAACAGAACTCCCACTCAAACTCCCCTGTTTACAGCTCTGTTTGCTAGCTCCTGTGCCGCTGCAGCTGTCTGTGCCGCTGCCTGACTGGCTGCTACCTTTATAGGACCCCTAGTCAGTGAAGCCCCGCCAATAATCAGGGCTCAGCTTCTCTCACAGCACCTAGCCCCTCCAAGCCTCTACACATACAGATAATACCAATACAAAACCAAACACACACAAATACGTTCTCCTCCAACAGAACTCCCACTCAAACTCCCCTGTTTACAGCTCTGTTTGCTAGCTCCTGTGCCGCTGCCTGACTGGCAGCTAGCTTTATAGGACCCCTAGTCAGTGAAGCCCCGCCCCCTAATCAGGGCTCAGCTTCTCTCCCAGCACAAAGCCCCTCCAAGCCTCTACACATACAGATACTACCAATACAAAAAAACACACAAATACCTTCTCCTCCAAAAGAACTCCCACTCAAACTCCCCTGCTTACAGCTCTGTTTGCTAGCTCCTGTGCCGCTTCCTGACTGGCTCCTACCTTTATAGGACCCCTAGTCAGTGAAGCCCCGCCCCCTAATCAGGGCTCAGCTTCTCTCGCAGCACCTAGCCCCTCCAAGCCTCTACACATACAGATACTACGAATTCAAAAACACACACAAATACCTTCTCCTCCAACAGAACTCCCACTCAAACTCCCCTGTTCACAGCTCTGTTTGCTAGCTCCTGTGCCGCTGCCTGACTGGCTGCTACCTTTATAGGACCCCTAGTCACTGAAGCCCCGCCCCTAATCAGGGCTCAGCTTCTCTCAAAGCACCTAGCCCCTCCAAGCCTCTACACATACAGATAATACCAATACAAAAACACACACAAATACCTTCTCCTCCAACAGAACTCCCACTCAAATGCCCCTGTTCACAGCTCTGTTTGCTAGCTCCTGTGCCACTGCAGCTGTCTGTTCCGCTGCCTGACTGGCTGCTACCTTTATAGGACCCCTAGTCAGTGAAGCCCCGCCCCCTAATCAGGGCTCAGCTTCTCTCCCAGCACAAAGCCTCTCCAAGCCTCTACACATACAGATACTACCAATAAAAAACCAAACACACACAAATACCATCTCCTCCAACAGAAATCCCACTCAAACTCCCCTGTTTACAGCTCTGTTTGCTAGCTCCTGCGCCGCTGCCTGACTGGCTCCTACCTTTATAGGACCCCTAGTCAGTGAAGCCCCGCCCCCTAATCAGGGCTCAGCTTCTCTCGCAGCACCTAGCCCCTCCAAGCCTCTACACATACAGATACTACCAATACAAAAACACACACAAATACCTTCTCCTCCAACAGAACTCCCACTCAAACTCCCCTGTTCACAGCTCTGTTTGCTAGCTCCTGTGCCGCTGCCTGACTGGCTGCTACCTTTATAGGACCCCTAGTCAGTGAAGCCCCGCCCCCTAATCAGGGCTCAGCTTCTCTCGCAGCACCTAGCCACTCCAAGCCTCTACACATACAGATAATACCAATACAAAAACACACACAAATACCTTCTCCTCCTACAGAACTCCCACTCAAACTCCCCTCTTTACAGCTCTGTTTGCTAGCTCCTGTGCCACTGCAGCTGTCTGTGCCGCTGCCTGACTGGCTGCTCCCTTTCTAGGACCCCTAATCAGTGAAGCCCCGCCCCCTAATCAGGGCCCAGCTTCTCTCCCAGCACAAAGCCCCTCCAAGCCTCTACACATACAGATAATACCAATACAAAAGCACACACAAATACGTTCTCCTCCAACAGAACTCCCACTCAAACCCCCCTGTTTACAGCTCTGTTTGCTAGCTCCTGTGCCGCTGCAGCTGTCTGTGCCGCTGCCTGACTGGCTGCTCCCTTTATAGGACGCCTAGTCAGTGAAGCCCCGCCCCCTAATCAGGGCCCAGCTTCTCTCCCAGCACAAAGCCCCTCCAAGCCTCTACACATACAGATAATACCAATACAAAAACACACACAAATACCTTCTCCTCCAACAGAACTCCCACTCAAACTCCCCTGTTTACAGCTCTGTTTGGTAGCTCCTGTGCCGCTGCCTGACTGGCTGGTACCTTTATAGGACCCCTAGTCAGTGAAGCCCCGCCCCCTAATCAGGGCTCAGCTTCTCTCCCAGCACAGAGCCCCTCCAAGCCTCTACACATACAGATACTACCAATACAAAACCAAACACACACAAATACCTTCTCCTCCAACAGAACTCCCACTCAAACTCCCCTCTTTACAGCTCTGTTTGCTAGCTGCTGTGCCACTGCAGCTGTCTGTGCCGCTGCCTGACTGGCTGCTACCTTTATAGGACCGCTAATCAGTGAAGCCCCGCCCCCTAATCAGGGCCCAGCTTCTCTCCCATCACAAAGCCCCTCCAAGCCTCTACACATACAGATAATACGAATACAAAAACACACACAAATACCTTCTCCTCCAACAGAACTCCCACTCAAACTCCCCTGTTTACAGCTCTGTTTGCTAGCTCCTGTGCCGCTGCCTGACTGGCTGCTACCTTTATAGGACCCCTAGTCAGTGAAGCCCCGCCCCCTAATCAGGGCTCAGCTTCTCTCGCAGCACCTAGCCCCTCCAAGCCTCTACACATACAGATAATACCAATACAAAAACACACACAAATACCTTCTCCTCCAACAGAACTCGCACTCAAACTCCCCTGTTTACAGCTCTGTTTGCTAGCTCCTGTGCCGCTGCCTGACTGGCTCCTACCTTTATAGGACCCCTAGTCAGTGAAGCCCCGCCCCCTAAGAAGGGCTCAGCTTCTCTCACAGCACCTAGCCCCTCCAAGCCTCTACACATACAGATAATACCAATACAAAAACACACACAAATACCTTCTCCTCCAACAGAACTCCCACTCAAACGCCCCTGTTCACAGCTCTGTTTGCTAGCTCCTGTGCCACTGCAGCTGTCTGTTCCGCTGCCTGACTGGCTGCTACCTTTATAGGACCCCTAGTCAGTGAAGCCCCGCCCCCTAATCAGGGTTCAGCTTCTCTCCCAGCACAAAGCCTCTCCAAGCCTCTACACATACAGATACTACCAATACAAAACCAAACACACACAAATACGTTCTCCTCCAACAGAACTCCCACTCAAACTCCCCTGTTTACAGCTCTGTTTGCTAGCTCCTGTGCCGCTGCCTGACTGGCAGCTAGCTTTATAGGACCCCTAGTCAGTGAAGCCCCGCCCCCTAATCAGGGCTCAGCTTCTCTCGCAGCACCTAGCCCCTCCAAGCCTCTACACATACAGATACTACCAATACAAAAACACACACAAATACCTTCTCCTCCAACAGAACTCCCACTCAAACTCCCCTGTTGAGAGCTCTGTTTGCTAGCTCCTGTGCCGCTGCAGCTGTCTGTTCCGCTGCCTGACTGGCTGCTACCTTTATAGGACCCCTAGTCAGTGAAGCCCCGCCCCCTAATCAGGGTTCAGCTTCTCTCCCAGCACAAAGCCCCTCCAAGCCTCTACATATACAGATACTACCAATACAAAAAAACACACAAATACCTTCTCCTCCAACAGAACTCCCACTCAAACTCCCCTGCTTACAGCTCTGTTTGCTAGCTCCTGTGCCGCTGTCTGACTGGCTCCTACCTTTATAGGACCCCTAGTCAGTGAAGCCCCGCCCCCTGATCAGGGCTCAGCTTCTCTCCCAGCACAAAGCCCCTCCAAGCCTCTACATATACAGATACTACCAATACAAAAAAACACACAAATACCTTCTCCTCCAACAGAACTCCCACTCAAACTCCCCTCTTTACAGCTCTGTTTGCTAGCTCCTGTGCCACTGCAGCTGTCTGTGCCGCTGCCTGACTGGCTGCTCCCTTTCTAGGACCCCTAATCAGTGAAGCCCCGCCCCCTAATCAGGGCCCAGCTTCTCTCCCAGCACAAAGCCCCTCCAAGCCTCTACACATACAGATAATACCAATACAAAAACACACACAAATACCTTCTCCTCCAACAGAACTCCCACTCAAACTCCCCTGTTTACAGCTCTGTTTGCTAGCTCCTGTGCCGCTGCCTGACTGGCTGGTACCTTTATAGGACCCCTAGTCAGTGAAGCCCCGCCCCCTAATCAGGGCTCAGCTTCTCTCCCAGCACAGAGCCCCTCCAAGCCTCTACACATACAGATACTACCAATACAAAAACACACACAAATACCTTCTCCTCCAACAGAACTCCCACTCAAACTCCCCTGTTCACAGCTCTGTTTGCTAGCTCCTGTGCCACTGCAGCTGTCTGTGCCGCTGCCTGACTGGCTGCTACCTTTATAGGACCGCTAATCAGTGAAGCCCCGCCCCCTAATCAGGGCCCAGCTTCTCTCCCATCACAAAGCCCCTCCAAGCCTCTACACATACAGATACTACCAATACAAAAAAACACACAAATACCTTCTCCTCCAAAAGAACTCCCACTCAAACTCCCCTGCTTACAGCTCTGTTTGCTAGCTCCTGTGCCGCTGCCTGACTGGCTCCTACCTTTATAGGACCCCTAATCAGTGAAGCCCCGCCCCCTGATCAGGGCTCAGCTTCTCTCCCAGCACAAAGCCCCTCCAAGCCTCTACATATACAGATACTACCAATACAAAAAAATACACAAATACCTTCTCCTCCAACAGAACTCCCACTCAAACTCCCCTGTTTACAGCTCTGTTTGCTAGCTCCTGTGCCGCTGCAGCTGTCTGTGCCGTTGCCTGACTGGCTGCTCCCTTTATAGGACACCTAGTCAGTGAAGCCCCGCCCCCTAATCAGGGCCCAGCTTCTCTCCCAGCACAAAGCCCCTCCAAGCCTCTACACATACAGATAATACCAATACAAAAACACACACAAATACCTTCTCCTCCAACAGAACTCCCACTCAAACTCCCCTGTTCACAGCTCTGTTTGCTAGCTCCTGTGCCGCTGCCTGACTGGCTGCTACCTTTATAGGACCCCTCGTCAGTGAAGCCCCGCCCCCTAATCAGGGCTCAGCTTCTCTCGCAGCACCTAGCCCCTCCAAGCCTCTACACATACAGATACTACCAATACAAAAACACACACAAATACCTTCTCCTCCAACAGAACTCCCACTCAAACTCCCCTGTTCACAGCTCTGTTTGCTAGCTCCTGTGCCGCTGCCTGACTGGCTGCTACCTTTATAGGACCCCTAGTCAGTGAAGCCCCGCCCCCTAAGAAGGGCTCAGCTTCTCTCCCAGCACAAAGGCCCTCCAAGCCTCTACACATACAGATAATACCAATACAAAAACACACACAAATACGTTCTCCTCCAACAGAACTCCCACTCAAACTCCCCTGTTTACAGGTCTGTTTGCTAGCTCCTGTGCCGCTGCCTGACTGGCTGCTACCTTTATAGGACCCCTAGTCAGTGAAGCCCCGCCCCCTAATCAGGGCTCAGCTTCTCTCCCAGCACAAAGCCCCTTCAAGCCTCTACACATACAGATACTACCAATACAAAACCAAACACACACAAATACCTTCTCCTCCAACAGAACTCCCACTCAAACTCCCCTCTTTACAGCTCTGTTTGCTAGCTCCTGTGCCACTGCAGCTGTCTGTGCCGCTGCCTGACTGGCTGCTCCCTTTATAGGACCCCTAATCAGTGAAGCCCCGCCCCCTAATCAGGGCCCAGCTTCTCTCCCATCACAAAGCCCCTCCAAGCCTCTACACATACAGATAATACGAATACAAAAACACACACAAATACCTTCTCCTCCAACAGAACTCCCACTCAAACTCCCCTGTCCACAGCTCTGTTTGCTAGCTCCTGTGCCGCTGCCTGACTGGCTGCTACCTTTATAGGACCCCTAGTCAGTGAAGCCCCGCCCCCTAATCAGGGCTCAGCTTCTCTCCCAGCACAAAGCCCCTCCAAGCCTCTACACATACATGTACTACCAATACAAAAACAGACACAAATACCTTCTCCTCCAACAGAACTCCCACTCAAACTCCCCTGTTTACAGCTCTGTTTGCTAGCTCCTGTGCCGCTGCAGCTGTCTGTTCCGCTGCCTGACTGGCTGCTACCTTTATAGGACCCCTAGTCAGTAAAGCCCCGCCCCCTAATCAGGGTTCAGCTTCTCTCCCAGCACAAAGCCCCTCCAAGCCTCTACATATACAGATACTACCAATACAAAAAACCACACAAATACCTTCTCCTCCAACAGAACTCCCACTCAAACTCCCCTGCTTACAGCTCTGTTTGCTAGCTCCTGTGCCGCTGCCTGACTGGCTGCTCCCTTTCTAGGACCCCTAATCAGTGAAGCCCCGCCCCCTAATCAGGGCCCAGCTTCTCTCCCATCACAAAGCCCCTCCAAGCCTCTACACATACAGATAATACCAATACAAAAACACACACAAATACCTTCTCCTCCAAAAGAACTCCCACTCAAACTCCCCTGCTTACAGCTCTGTTTGCTAGCTCCTTTGCCGCTGCAGCTGTCTGTGCCGCTGCCTGACTGGCTGCTCCCTTTATAGGACACCTAGTCAGTGAAGCCCCGGCCCCTAATCAGGGCTCAGCTTCTCTCGCAGCACCTAGCCCCTCCAAGCCTCTACACATACAGATACTACCAATACAAAAACACAAACAAATACCTTCTCCTCCAAAAGAACTCCCACTCAAACCCCCCTGTTTACAGCTCAGTTTGCTAGCTCCTGTGCCGCTGCAGCTGTCTGTGCCGCTGCCTGACTGGCTGCTCCCTTTATAGGACACCTAGTCAGTGAAGCCCCGCCCCCTAATCAGGGCCCAGCTTCTCTCCCAGCACAAAGCCCCTCCAAGCCTCTACACATACAGATAATACCAATACAAAAACACACACAAATACCTTCTCCTCCAACAGAACTCCCACTCAAACTCCCCTGTTCACAGCTCTGTTTGCTAGCTCCTGTGCCGCTGCCTGACTGGCTGCTACCTTTATAGGACCCCTCGTCAGTGAAGCCCCGCCCCCTAATCAGGGCTCAGCTTCTCTCGCAGCACCTAGCCCCTCCAAGCCTCTACACTTACAGATACTAGCAATACAAAAACACACACAAATACCTTCTCCTCCAACAGAACTCCCACTCAAACTCCCCTGTTCACAGCTCTGTTTGCTAGCTCCTGTGCCGCTGCCTGACTGGCTGCTACCTTTATAGGACCCCTAGTCAGTGAAGCCCCGCCCCCTAAGAAGGGCTCAGCTTCTCTCCCAGCACAAAGGCCCTCCAAGCCTCTACACATACAGATAATACCAATACAAAAACACACACAAATACGTTCTCCTCCAAAAGAACTCCCACTCAAACTCCCCTGTTTACAGGTCTGTTTGCTAGCTCCTGTGCCGCTGCCTGACTGGCTGCTACCTTTATAGGACCCCTAGTCAGTGAAGCCCCGCCCCCTAATCAGGGCTCAGCTTCTCTCCCAGCACAAAGCCCCTTCAAGCCTCTACACATACAGATACTACCAATACAAAACCAAACACACACAAATACCTTCTCCTCCAACAGAACTCCCACTCAAACTCCCCTGTTTACAGCTCTGTTTGCTAGCTCCTGTGCCGCTGCAGCTGTCTGTTCCGCTGCCTGACTGGCTGCTACCTTTATAGGACCCCTAGTCAGTGAAGCCCCGCCCCCTAATCAGGGTTCAGCTTCTCTCCAAGCACAAAGCCCCGCCAAACCCCTTCACATACAGATACTACCAATAAAAAACCAAACACACATAAATACCTTCTCCTCCAACAGAACTCCCACTCAAACTCCCCTGCTTACAGCTCTGTTTGCTAGCTCCTGTGCCGCTGCAGCTGTCTGTGCCGCTGCCTGACTGGCTCCTACCTTTATAGGACCCCTAGTCAGTGAAGCCCCGCCCCCTGATCAGGGCTCAGCTTCTCTCCCAGCACAAAGCCCCTGCACATACAGATACTACCAATGCAAAACCAAACACACACAAATACCTTCTCCTCCAACAGAACTCCCACTCAAACTCCCCTGTTCACAGCTCTGTTTGCTAGCTCCTGTGCCGCTGCCTGACTGGCTGCTACCTTTATAGGACCCCTAGTCAGTGAAGCCCCGCCCCCTAATCAGGGCTCAGATTCTCTCGCAGCACCTAGCCACTCCAAGCCTCTACACATACAGATACTACCAATACAAAAACACACACAAATACCTTCTCCTCCAACAGAACTCCCACTCAAACTCCCCTCTTTACAGCTCTGTTTGCTAGCTCCTGTGCCGCTGCAGCTGTCTGTGCCGCTGCCTGACTGGCTGCTCCCTTTATAGGACACCTAGTCAGTGAAGCCCCGCCCCCTAATCAGGGCCCAGCTTCTCTCCCAGCACAAAGCCCCTCCAAGCCTCTACACATACAGATAATACCAATACAAAAACACACACAAATACCTTCTCCTCCAACAGAACTCCCACTCAAACTCCCCTGTTCACAGCTCTGTTTGCTAGCTCCTGTGCCGCTGCCTGACTGGCTGCTACCTTTATAGGACCCCTCGTCAGTGAAGCCCCGCCCCCTAATCAGGGCTCAGCTTCTCTCGCAGCACCTAGCCCCTCCAAGCCTCTACGCATACAGATACTACCAATACAAAAACACACACAAATACCTTCTCCTCCAACAGAACTCCCACTCAAACTCCCCTGTTCACAGCTCTGTTTGCTAGCTCCTGTGCCGCTGCCTGACTGGCTGCTACCTTTATAGGACCCCTAGTCAGTGAAGCCCCGCCCCCTAAGAAGGGCTCAGCTTCTCTCCCAGCACAAAGGCCCTCCAAGCCTCTACACATACAGATAATACCAATACAAAAACACACACAAATACGTTCTCCTCCAACAGAACTCCCACTCAAACTCCCCTGTTTACAGGTCTGTTTGCTAGCTCCTGTGCCGCTGCCTGACTGGCTGCTACCTTTATAGGACCCCTAGTCAGTGAAGCCCCGCCCCCTAATCAGGGCTCAGCTTCTCTCGCAGCACCTAGCCCCTCCAAGCCTCTACACATACAGATAATACCAATACAAAACCAAACACACACAAATACGTTCTCCTCCAACAGAACTCCCACTCAAACTCCCCTCTTTACAGCTCTGTTTGCTAGCTCCTGTGCCACTGCAGCTGTCTGTGCCGCTGCCTGACTGGCTGCTCCCTTTCTAGGACCCCTAATCAGTGAAGCCCCGCCCCCTAATCAGGGCCCAGCTTCTCTCCCAGCACAAAGCCCCTCCAAGCCTCTACATATACAGATACTACCAATACAAAAAAATACACAAATACCTTCTCCTCCAACAGAACTCCCACTCAAACTCCCCCGTTTACAGCTCTGTTTGCTAGCTCCTGTGCCGCTACAGCTGTCTGTGCCGCTGCCTGACTGGCTGCTACCTTTATAGGACCCCTAGTCAGTGAAGCCCCGCCAATAATCAGGGCTCAGCTTCTCTCACAGCACCTAGCCCCTCCAAGCCTCTACACATACAGATAATACCAATACAAAACCAAACACACACAAATACCTTCTCCTCCAACAGAACTCCCACTCAAACTCCCCTGTTTACAGCTCTGTTTGCTAGCTCCTGTGCCGCTGCCTGACTGGCAGCTAGCTTTATAGGACCCCTAGTCAGTGAAGCCCCGCCCCCTAATCAGGGCTCAGCTTCTCTCCCAGCACAAAGCCCCTCCAAGCCTCTACACATACAGATACTACCAATACAAAAAAACACACAAATACCTTCTCCTCCAAAAGAACTCCCACTCAAACTCCCCTGCTTACAGCTCTGTTTGCTAGCTCCTGTGCCGCTTCCTGACTGGCTCCTACCTTTATAGGACCCCTAGTCAGTGAAGCCCCGCCCCCTAATCAGGGCTCAGCTTCTCTCGCAGCACCTAGCCCCTCCAAGCCTCTACACATACAGATAATACCAATACAAAAACACACACAAATACGTTCTCCTCCAACAGAACTCCCACTCAAACTCCCCTGTTTACAGCTCTGTTTGCTAGCTCCTGTGCCGCTGCCTGACTGGCTGCTAGCTTTATAGGACCCCTAGTCAGTGAAGCCCCGCCCCCTAATCAGGGCTCAGCTTCTCTCCCAGCACAAAGCCCCTTCAAACCTCTACACATACAGGTACTACCAATACAAAAACACACACAAATACCTTCTCCTCCAACAGAACTCCCACTCAAACTCCCCTCTTTACAGCTCTGTTTGCTAGCTCCTGTGCCGCTGCAGCTGTCTGTTCCGCTGCCTGACTGGCTGCTACCTTTATAGGACCCCTAGTCAGTGAAGCCCCGCCCCCTAATCAGGGTTCAGCTTCTCTCCCAGCACAAAGCCCCTCCAAGCCTCTACATATACAGATACTACCAATACAAAAAAACACACAAATACCTTCTCCTCCAACAGAACTCCCACTCAAACTCCCCTGCTTACAGCTCTGTTTGCTAGCTCCTGTGCCGCTGCCTGATTGGCTGCTCCCTTTCTAGGACCCCTAATCAGTGAAGCCCCGCCCCCTAATCAGGGCCCAGCTTCTCTCCCATCACAAAGCCCCTCCAAGCCTCTACACCTACAGATAATACCAATACAAAAACACACACAAATACCTTCTCCTCCAAAATAACTCCCACTCAAACTCCCCTGCTTACAGCTCTGTTTGCTAGCTCCTGTGCCGCTGCAGCTGTCTGTGCCGCTGCCTGACTGGCTGCTCCCTTTATAGGACACCTAGTCATTGAAGCCCCGGCCCCTAATCAGGGCTCAGCTTCTCTCGCAGCACCTAGCCCCTCCAAGCCTCTACACATACAGATACTACGAATTCAAAAACACACACAAATACCTTCTCCTCCAACAGAACTCCCACTCAAACTCCCCTGTTCACAGCTCTGTTTGCTAGCTCCTGTGCCGCTGCCTGACTGGCTGCTACCTTTATAGGACCCCTAGTCACTGAAGCCCCGCCCCTAATCAGGGCTCAGCTTCTCTCAAAGCACCTAGCCCCTCCAAGCCTCTACACATACAGATAATACCAATACAAAAACACACACAAATACCTTCTCCTCCAACAGAACTCCCACTCAAATGCCCCTGTTCACAGCTCTGTTTGCTAGCTCCTGTGCCACTGCAGCTGTCTGTTCCGCTGCCTGACTGGCTGCTACCTTTATAGGACCCCTAGTCAGTGAAGCCCCGCCCCCTAATCAGGGCTCAGCTTCTCTCCCAGCACAAAGCCTCTCCAAGCCTCTACACATACAGATACTACCAATAAAAAACCAAACACACACAAATACCATCTCCTCCAACAGAAATCCCACTCAAACTCCCCTGTTTACAGCTCTGTTTGCTAGCTCCTGTGCCGCTGCCTGACTGGCAGCTAGCTTTATAGGACCCCTAGTCAGTGAAGCCCCGCCCCCTAATCAGGGCTCAGCTTCTCTCCCAGCACAAAGCCCCTCCAAGCCTCTACACATACAGATACTACCAATACAAAAAAACACACAAATACCTTCTCCTCCAAAAGAACTCCCACTCAAACTCCCCTGCTTACAGCTCTGTTTGCTAGCTCCTGCGCCGCTGCCTGACTGGCTCCTACCTTTATAGGACCCCTAGTCAGTGAAGCCCCGCCCCCTAATCAGGGCTCAGCTTCTCTCGCAGCACCTAGCCCCTCCAAGCCTCTACACATACAGATACTACCAATACAAAAACACACACAAATACCTTCTCCTCCAACAGAACTCCCACTCAAACTCCCCTGTTCACAGCTCTGTTTGCTAGCTCCTGTGCCGCTGCCTGACTGGCTGCTACCTTTATAGGACCCCTAGTCAGTGAAGCCCCGCCCCCTAATCAGGGCTCAGCTTCTCTCGCAGCACCTAGCCACTCCAAGCCTCTACACATACAGATAATACCAATACAAAAACACACACAAATACCTTCTCCTCCTACAGAACTCCCACTCAAACTCCCCTCTTTACAGCTCTGTTTGCTAGCTCCTGTGCCACTGCAGCTGTCTGTGCCGCTGCCTGACTGGCTGCTCCCTTTCTAGGACCCCTAATCAGTGAAGCCCCGCCCCCTAATCAGGGCCCAGCTTCTCTCCCAGCACAAAGCCCCTCCAAGCCTCTACACATACAGATAATACCAATACAAAAGCACACACAAATACGTTCTCCTCCAACAGAACTCCCACTCAAACTCCCCTGTTTACAGGTCTGTTTGCTGGCTCCTGTGCCACTGCCTGACTGGCTGCTACCTTTATAGGACCCCTAGTCAGTGAAGCCCCGCCCCCTAATCAGGGCTCAGCTTCTCTCGCAGCACCTAGCCCCCCAAGCCTCTACACATACAGATACTACCAATACAAAAACACACACAAATACCTTCTCCTCCAACAGAACTCCCACTCAAACTCCCCTGTTCACAGCTCTGTTTGCTAGCTCCTGTGCCGCTGCCTGACTGGCTGCTACCTTTATAGGACCCCTAGTCACTGAAGCCCCGCCCCCTGATCAGGGCTCAGCTTCTCTCCCAGCACAAAGCCCCTCCAAGCCTCTACATATACAGATACTACCAATACAAAAACACACACAAATACCTTCTCCTCCAACAGAACTCCCACTCAAACCCCCCTGTTTACAGCTCAGTTTGCTAGCTCCTGTGCCGCTGCAGCTGTCTGTGCCGCTGCCTGACTGGCTGCTCCCTTTATAGGACACCTAGTCAGTGAAGCCCCGCCCCCTAATCAGGGCCCAGCTTCTCTCCCAGCACAAAGCCCCTCCAAGCCTCTACACATACAGATAATACCAATACAAAAACACACACAAATACCTTCTCCTCCAACAGAACTCCCACTCAAACTCCCCTGTTTACAGCTCTGTTTGCTAGCTCCTGTGCCGCTGCCTGACTGGCTGGTACCTTTATAGGACCCCTAGTCAGTGAAGCCCCGCCCCCTAATCAGGGCTCAGCTTCTCTCCCAGCACAGAGCCCCTCCAAGCCTCTACACATACAGATACTACCAATACAAAACCAAACACACACAAATACCTTCTCCTCCAACAGAACTCCCACTCAAACTCCCCTCTTTACAGCTCTGTTTGCTAGCTGCTGTGCCACTGCAGCTGTCTGTGCCGCTGCCTGACTGGCTGCTACCTTTATAGGACCGCTAATCAGTGAAGCCCCGCCCCCTAATCAGGGCCCAGCTTCTCTCCCATCACAAAGCCCCTCCAAGCCTCTACACATACAGATAATACGAATACAAAAACACACACAAATACCTTCTCCTCCAACAGAACTCCCACTCAAACTCCCCTCTTTACAGCTCTGTTTGCTAGCTCCTGTGCCGCTGCCTGACTGGCTGCTACCTTTATAGGACCCCTAGTCAGTGAAGCCCCGCCCCCTAATCAGGGCTCAGCTTCTCTCGCAGCACCTAGCCCCTCCAAGCCTCTACACATACAGATAATACCAATACAAAAACACACACAAATACGTTCTCCTCCAACAGAACTCCCACTCAAACTCCCCTGCTTACAGCTCTGTTTGCTAGCTCCTGTGCCGCTGCCTGACTGGCTCCTACCTTTATAGGACCCCTAATCAGTGAAGCCCCGCCCCCTGATCAGGGCTCAGCTTCTCTCCCAGCACAAAGCCCCTCCAAGCCTCTACATATACAGATACTACCAATACAAAAAAATACACAAATACCTTCTCCTCCAACAGAACTCCCACTCAAACTCCCCTGTTTACAGCTCTGTTTGCTAGCTCCTGTGCCGCTGCAGCTGTCTGTGCCGTTGCCTGACTGGCTGCTCCCTTTATAGGACACCTAGTCAGTGAAGCCCCGCCCCCTAATCAGGGCCCAGCTTCTCTCCCAGCACAAAGCCCCTCCAAGCCTCTACACATACAGATAATACCAATACAAAAACACACACAAATACGTTCTCCTCCAACAGAACTCCCACTCAAACTCCCCTGCTTACAGCTCTGTTTGCTAGCTCCTGTGCCGCTGCCTGACTGGCTCCTACCTTTATAGGACCCCTCGTCAGTGAAGCCCCGCCCCCTGATCAGGGCTCAGCTTCTCTCCCAGCACAAAGCCCCTCCAAGCCTCTACATATACAGATACTACCAATACAAAAAAATACACAAATACCTTCTCCTCCAACAGAACTCCCACTCAAACTCCCCTGTTTACAGCTCTGTTTGCTAGCTCCTGTGCCGCTGCAGCTGTCTGTGCCGTTGCCTGACTGGCTGCTCCCTTTATAGGACACCTAGTCAGTGAAGCCCCGCCCCCTAATCAGGGCCCAGCTTCTCTCCCAGCACAAAGCCCCTCCAAGCCTCTACACATACAGATAATACCAATACAAAAACACACACAAATACCTTCTCCTCCAACAGAACTCCCACTCAAACGCCCCTGTTCACAGCTCTGTTTGCTAGCTCCTGTGCCACTGCAGCTGTCTGTTCCGCTGCCTGACTGGCTGCTACCTTTATAGGACCCCTAGTCAGTGAAGCCCCGCCCCCTAATCAGGGTTCAGCTTCTCTCCCAGCACAAAGCCTCTCCAAGCCTCTACACATACAGATACTACCAATACAAAACCAAACACACACAAATACGTTCTCCTCCAACAGAACTCCCACTCAAACTCCCCTGCTTACAGCTCTGTTTGCTAGCTCCTGTGCCGCTGCCTGACTGGCTCCTACCTTTATAGGACCCCTAATCAGTGAAGCCCCGCCCCCTGATCAGGGCTCAGCTTCTCTCCCAGCACAAAGCCCCTCCAAGCCTCTACATATACAGATACTACCAATACAAAAAAATACACAAATACCTTCTCCTCCAACAGAACTCCCACTCAAACTCCCCTGTTTACAGCTCTGTTTGCTAGCTCCTGTGCCGCTGCCTGACTGGCTGCTACCTTTATAGGACCCCTCGTCAGTGAAGCCCCGCCCCCTAATCAGGGCTCAGCTTCTCTCGCAGCACCTAGCCCCTCCAAGCCTCTACACATACAGATACTACCAATACAAAAACACACACAAATACCTTCTCCTCCAACAGAACTCCCACTCAAACTCCCCTGTTCACAGCTCTGTTTGCTAGCTCCTGTGCCGCTGCCTGACTGGCTGCTACCTTTATAGGACCCCTAGTCAGTGAAGCCCCGCCCCCTAAGAAGGGCTCAGCTTCTCTCCCAGCACAAAGGCCCTCCAAGCCTCTACACATACAGATAATACCAATACAAAAACACACACAAATACGTTCTCCTCCAACAGAACTCCCACTCAAACTCCCCTGTTTACAGGTCTGTTTGCTAGCTCCTGTGCCGCTGCCTGACTGGCTGCTACCTTTATAGGACCCCTAGTCAGTGAAGCCCCGCCCCCTAATCAGGGCTCAGCTTCTCTCCCAGCACAAAGCCCCTTCAAGCCTCTACACATACAGATACTACCAATACAAAACCAAACACACACAAATACCTTCTCCTCCAACAGAACTCCCACTCAAACTCCCCTCTTTACAGCTCTGTTTGCTAGCTCCTGTGCCACTGCAGCTGTCTGTGCCGCTGCCTGACTGGCTGCTCCCTTTATAGGACCCCTAATCAGTGAAGCCCCGCCCCCTAATCAGGGCCCAGCTTCTCTCCCATCACAAAGCCCCTCCAAGCCTCTACACATACAGATAATACGAATACAAAAACACACACAAATACCTTCTCCTCCAACAGAACTCCCACTCAAACTCCCCTGTCCACAGCTCTGTTTGCTAGCTCCTGTGCCGCTGCCTGACTGGCTGCTACCTTTATAGGACCCCTAGTCAGTGAAGCCCCGCCCCCTAATCAGGGCTCAGCTTCTCTCCCAGCACAAAGCCCCTCCAAGCCTCTACACATACATGTACTACCAATACAAAAACAGACACAAATACCTTCTCCTCCAACAGAACTCCCACTCAAACTCCCCTGTTTACAGCTCTGTTTGCTAGCTCCTGTGCCGCTGCAGCTGTCTGTTCCGCTGCCTGACTGGCTGCTACCTTTATAGGACCCCTAGTCAGTGAAGCCCCGCCCCCTAATCAGGGTTCAGCTTCTCTCCCAGCACAAAGCCCCTCCAAGCCTCTACATATACAGATACTACCAATACAAAAAACCACACAAATACCTTCTCCTCCAACAGAACTCCCACTCAAACTCCCCTGCTTACAGCTCTGTTTGCTAGCTCCTGTGCCGCTGCCTGACTGGCTGCTCCCTTTCTAGGACCCCTAATCAGTGAAGCCCCGCCCCCTAATCAGGGCCCAGCTTCTCTCCCATCACAAAGCCCCTCCAAGCCTCTACACATACAGATAATACCAATACAAAAACACACACAAATACCTTCTCCTCCAAAAGAACTCCCACTCAAACTCCCCTGCTTACAGCTCTGTTTGCTAGCTCCTGTGCCGCTGCAGCTGTCTGTGCCGCTGCCTGACTGGCTCCTACCTTTATAGGACCCCTAGTCAGTGAAGCCCCGCCCCCTGATCAGGGCTCAGCTTCTCTCCCAGCACAAAGCCCCTGCACATACAGATACTACCAATGCAAAACCAAACACACACAAATACCTTCTCCTCCAACAGAACTCCCACTCAAACTCCCCTGTTCACAGCTCTGTTTGCTAGCTCCTGTGCCGCTGCCTGACTGGCTGCTACCTTTATAGGACCCCTAGTCAGTGAAGCCCCGCCCCCTAATCAGGGCTCAGATTCTCTCGCAGCACCTAGCCACTCCAAGCCTCTACACATACAGATACTACCAATACAAAAACACACACAAATACCTTCTCCTCCAACAGAACTCCCACTCAAACTCCCCTCTTTACAGCTCTGTTTGCTAGCTCCTGTGCCGCTGCAGCTGTCTGTGCCGCTGCCTGACTGGCTGCTCCCTTTATAGGACACCTAGTCAGTGAAGCCCCGCCCCCTAATCAGGGCCCAGCTTCTCTCCCAGCACAAAGCCCCTCCAAGCCTCTACACATACAGATAATACCAATACAAAAACACACACAAATACCTTCTCCTCCAACAGAACTCCCACTCAAACTCCCCTGTTCACAGCTCTGTTTGCTAGCTCCTGTGCCGCTGCCTGACTGGCTGCTACCTTTATAGGACTCCTCGTCAGTGAAGCCCCGCCCCCTAATCAGGGCTCAGCTTCTCTCGCAGCACCTAGCCCCTCCAAGCCTCTACGCATACAGATACTACCAATACAAAAACACACACAAATACCTTCTCCTCCAACAGAACTCCCACTCAAACTCCCCTGTTCACAGCTCTGTTTGCTAGCTCCTGTGCCGCTGCCTGACTGGCTGCTACCTTTATAGGACCCCTAGTCAGTGAAGCCCCGCCCCCTAAGAAGGGCTCAGCTTCTCTCCCAGCACAAAGGCCCTCCAAGCCTCTACACATACAGATAATACCAATACAAAAACACACACAAATACGTTCTCCTCCAACAGAACTCCCACTCAAACTCCCCTGTTTACAGGTCTGTTTGCTAGCTCCTGTGCCGCTGCCTGACTGGCTGCTACCTTTATAGGACCCCTAGTCAGTGAAGCCCCGCCCCCTAATCAGGGCTCAGCTTCTCTCCCAGCACAAAGCCCCTTCAAGCCTCTACACATACAGATACTACCAATACAAAACGAAACACACACAAATACCTTCTCCTCCAACAGAACTCCCACTCAAACTCCCCTCTTTACAGGTCTGTTTGCTAGCTCCTGTGCCGCTGCAGCTGTCTGTTCCGCTGCCTGACTGGCTGCTACCTTTATAGGACCCCTAGTCAGTGAAGCCCCTCCCCCTAATCAGGGTTCAGCTTCTCTCCAAGCACAAAGCCCCGCCAAACCCCTTCACATACAGATACTACCAATAAAAAACCAAACACACATAAATACCTTCTCCTCCAACAGAACTCCCACTCAAACTCCCCTGCTTACAGCTCTGTTTGCTAGCTCCTGTGCCACTGTCTGACTGGCTCCTACCTTTATAGGACCCCTAGTCAGTGAAGCCCCGCCCCCTAATCAGGGCTCAGCTTCTCTCGCAGCACCTAGCCCCTCCAAGCCTCTACACATACAGATACTACCAATACAAAAACACACACAAATACCTTCTCCTCCAACAGAACTCGCACTCAAACTCCCCTGCTTACAGCTCTGTTTGCTAGCTCCTGTGCCGCTGCAGCTGTCTGTGCCACTGCCTGACTGGCTGCTCCCTTTATAGGACACCTAGTCAGTGAAGCCCCGCCCCCTAATCAGGGCCCAGCTTCTCTCCCAGCACAAAGCCCCTCCAAGCCTCTACACATACAGATACTACCAATACAAAAAAACACACAAATACCTTCTCCTCCAAAAGAACTCCCACTCAAACTCCCCTGCTTACAGCTCTGTTTGCTAGCTCCTGTGCCGCTGCCTGACTGGCTCCTACCTTTATAGGACCCCTAATCAGTGAAGCCCCGCCCCCTGATCAGGGCTCAGCTTCTCTCCCAGCACAAAGCCCCTCCAAGCCTCTACATATACAGATACTACCAATACAAAAAAATACACAAATACCTTCTCCTCCAACAGAACTCCCACTCAAACTCCCCTGTTTACAGCTCTGTTTGCTAGCTCCTGTGCCGCTGCAGCTGTCTGTGCCGCTGCCTGACTGGCTGCTACCTTTATAGGACCCCTAGTCAGTGAAGCCCCGCCAATAATCAGGGCTCAGCTTCTCTCACAGCACCTAGCCCCTCCAAGCCTCTACACATACAGATAATACCAATACAAAACCAAACACACACAAATACATTCTCCTCCAACAGAACTCCCACTCAAACTCCCCTGTTTACAGCTCTGTTTGCTAGCTCCTGTGCCGCTGCCTGACTGGCAGCTAGCTTTATAGGACCCCTAGTCAGTGAAGCCCCGCCCCCTAATCAGGGCTCAGCTTCTCTCCCAGCACAAAGCCCCTCCAAGCCTCTACACATACAGATACTACCAATACAAAAAAACACACAAATACCTTCTCCTCCAAAAGAACTCCCACTCAAACTCCCCTGCTTACAGCTCTGTTTGCTAGCTCCTGTGCCGCTTCCTGACTGGCTCCTACCTTTATAGGACCCCTAGTCAGTGAAGCCCCGCCCCCTAATCAGGGCTCAGCTTCTCTCGCAGCACCTAGCCCCTCCAAGCCTCTACACATACAGATAATACCAATACAAAAACACACACAAATACGTTCTCCTCCAACAGAACTCCCACTCAAACTCCCCTCTTTACAGCTCTGTTTGCTAGCTCCTGTGCCACTGCAGCTGTCTGTGCCGCTGCCTGACTGGCTGCTCCCTTTCTAGGACCCCTAATCAGTGAAGCCCCGCCCCCTAATCAGGGCCCAGCTTCTCTCCCAGCACAAAGCCCCTCCAAGCCTCTACATATACAGATACTACCAATACAAAAAAATACACAAATACCTTCTCCTCCAACAGAACTCCCACTCAAACTCCCCCGTTTACAGCTCTGTTTGCTAGCTCCTGTGCCGCTGCAGCTGTCTGTGCCGCTGCCTGACTGGCTGCTACCTTTATAGGACCCCTAGTCAGTGAAGCCCCGCCAATAATCAGGGCTCAGCTTCTCTCACAGCACCTAGCCCCTCCAAGCCTCTACACATACAGATAATACCAATACAAAACCAAACACACACAAATACGTTCTCCTCCAACAGAACTCCCACTCAAACTCCCCTGTTTACAGCTCTGTTTGCTAGCTCCTGTGCCGCTGCCTGACTGGCAGCTAGCTTTATAGGACCCCTAGTCAGTGAAGCCCCGCCCCCTAATCAGGGCTCAGCTTCTCTCCCAGCACAAAGCCCCTCCAAGCCTCTACACATACAGATACTACCAATACAAAAAAACACACAAATACCTTCTCCTCCAAAAGAACTCCCACTCAAACTCCCCTGCTTACAGCTCTGTTTGCTAGCTCCTGTGCCGCTTCCTGACTGGCTCCTACCTTTATAGGACCCCTAGTCAGTGAAGCCCCGCCCCCTAATCAGGGCTCAGCTTCTCTCGCAGCACCTAGCCCCTCCAAGCCTCTACACATACAGATAATACCAATACAAAAACACACACAAATACGTTCTCCTCCAACAGAACTCCCACTCAAACTCCCCTGTTTACAGCTCTGTTTGCTAGCTCCTGTGCCGCTGCCTGACTGGCTGCTAGCTTTATAGGACCCCTAGTCAGTGAAGCCCCGCCCCCTAATCAGGGCTCAGCTTCTCTCCCAGCACAAAGCCCCTTCAAACCTCTACACATACAGGTACTACCAATACAAAAACACACACAAATACCTTCTCCTCCAGCAGAACTCCCACTCAAACTCCCCTCTTTACAGCTCTGTTTGCTAGCTCCTGTGCCGCTGCAGCTGTCTGTTCCGCTGCCTGACTGGCTGCTACCTTTATAGGACCCCTAGTCAGTGAAGCCCCGCCCCCTAATCAGGGTTCAGCTTCTCTCCCAGCACAAAGCCCCTCCAAGCCTCTACATATACAGATACTACCAATACAAAAAAACACACAAATACCTTCTCCTCCAACAGAACTCCCACTCAAACTCCCCTGCTTACAGCTCTGTTTGCTAGCTCCTGTGCCGCTGCCTGATTGGCTGCTCCCTTTCTAGGACCCCTAATCAGTGAAGCCCCGCCCCCTAATCAGGGCCCAGCTTCTCTCCCATCACAAAGCCCCTCCAAGCCTCTACACCTACAGATAATACCAATACAAAAACACACACAAATACCTTCTCCTCCAAAAGAACTCCCACTCAAACTCCCCTGCTTACAGCTCTGTTTGCTAGCTCCTGTGCCGCTGCAGCTGTCTGTGCCACTGCCTGACTGGCTGCTCCCTTTATAGGACACCTAGTCATTGAAGCCCCGGCCCCTAATCAGGGCTCAGCTTCTCTCGCAGCACCTAGCCCCTCCAAGCCTCTACACATACAGATACTACGAATTCAAAAACACACACAAATACCTTCTCCTCCAACAGAACTCCCACTCAAACTCCCCTGTTCACAGCTCTGTTTGCTAGCTCCTGTGCCGCTGCCTGACTGGCTGCTACCTTTATAGGACCCCTAGTCACTGAAGCCCCGCCCCTAATCAGGGCTCAGCTTCTCTCAAAGCACCTAGCCCCTCCAAGCCTCTACACATACAGATAATACCAATACAAAAACACACACAAATACCTTCTCCTCCAACAGAACTCCCACTCAAATGCCCCTGTTCACAGCTCTGTTTGCTAGCTCCTGTGCCACTGCAGCTGTCTGTTCCGCTGCCTGACTGGCTGCTACCTTTATAGGACCCCTAGTCAGTGAAGCCCCGCCCCCTAATCAGGGCTCAGCTTCTCTCCCAGCACAAAGCCTCTCCAAGCCTCTACACATACAGATACTACCAATAAAAAACCAAACACACACAAATACCATCTCCTCCAACAGAAATCCCACTCAAACTCCCCTGTTTACAGCTCTGTTTGCTAGCTCCTGTGCCGCTGCCTGACTGGCAGCTAGCTTTATAGGACCCCTAGTCAGTGAAGCCCCGCCCCCTAATCAGGGCTCAGCTTCTCTCCCAGCACAAAGCCCCTCCAAGCCTCTACACATACAGATACTACCAATACAAAAAAACACACAAATACCTTCTCCTCCAAAAGAACTCCCACTCAAACTCCCCTGCTTACAGCTCTGTTTGCTAGCTCCTGCGCCGCTGCCTGACTGGCTCCTACCTTTATAGGACCCCTAGTCAGTGAAGCCCCGCCCCCTAATCAGGGCTCAGCTTCTCTCGCAGCACCTAGCCCCTCCAAGCCTCTACACATACAGATACTACCAATACAAAAACACACACAAATACCTTCTCCTCCAACAGAACTCCCACTCAAACTCCCCTGTTCACAGCTCTGTTTGCTAGCTCCTGTGCCGCTGCCTGACTGGCTGCTACCTTTATAGGACCCCTAGTCAGTGAAGCCCCGCCCCCTAATCAGGGCTCAGCTTCTCTCGCAGCACCTAGCCACTCCAAGCCTCTACACATACAGATAATACCAATACAAAAACACACACAAATACCTTCTCCTCCTACAGAACTCCCACTCAAACTCCCCTCTTTACAGCTCTGTTTGCTAGCTCCTGTGCCACTGCAGCTGTCTGTGCCGCTGCCTGACTGGCTGCTCCCTTTCTAGGACCCCTAATCAGTGAAGCCCCGCCCCCTAATCAGGGCCCAGCTTCTCTCCCAGCACAAAGCCCCTCCAAGCCTCTACACATACAGATAATACCAATACAAAAGCACACACAAATACGTTCTCCTCCAACAGAACTCCCACTCAAACTCCCCTGTTTACAGGTCTGTTTGCTGGCTCCTGTGCCACTGCCTGACTGGCTGCTACCTTTATAGGACCCCTAGTCAGTGAAGCCCCGCCCCCTAATCAGGGCTCAGCTTCTCTCGCAGCACCTAGCCCCCCAAGCCTCTACACATACAGATACTACCAATACAAAAACACACACAAATACCTTCTCCTCCAACAGAACTCCCACTCAAACTCCCCTGTTCACAGCTCTGTTTGCTAGCTCCTGTGCCGCTGCCTGACTGGCTGCTACCTTTATAGGACCCCTAGTCACTGAAGCCCCGCCCCCTGATCAGGGCTCAGCTTCTCTCCCAGCACAAAGCCCCTCCAAGCCTCTACATATACAGATACTACCAATACAAAAAAACACACAAATACCTTCTCCTCCAACAGAACTCCCACTCAAACTCCCCTCTTTACAGCTCTGTTTGCTAGCTCCTGTGCCACTGCAGCTGTCTGTGCCGCTGCCTGACTGGCTGCTCCCTTTATAGGACCCCTAATCAGTGAAGCCCCGCCCCCTAATCAGGGCCCAGCTTCTCTCCCATCACAAAGCCCCTCCAAGCCTCAACACATACAGATAATACCAATACAAAAACACACACAAATACCTTCTCCTCCAAAAGAACTCCCACTCAAACCCCCCTGTTTACAGCTCAGTTTGCTAGCTCCTGTGCCGCTGCAGCTGTCTGTGCCGCTGCCTGACTGGCTGCTCCCTTTATAGGACACCTAGTCAGTGAAGCCCCGCCCCCTAATCAGGGCCCAGCTTCTCTCCCAGCACAAAGCCCCTCCAAGCCTCTACACATACAGATAATACCAATACAAAAACACACACAAATACCTTCTCCTCCAACAGAACTCCCACTCAAACTCCCCTGTTTACAGCTCTGTTTGCTAGCTCCTGTGCCGCTGCCTGACTGGCTGGTACCTTTATAGGACCCCTAGTCAGTGAAGCCCCGCCCCCTAATCAGGGCTCAGCTTCTCTCCCAGCACAGAGCCCCTCCAAGCCTCTACACATACAGATACTACCAATACAAAACCAAACACACACAAATACCTTCTCCTCCAACAGAACTCCCACTCAAACTCCCCTCTTTACAGCTCTGTTTGCTAGCTGCTGTGCCACTGCAGCTGTCTGTGCCGCTGCCTGACTGGCTGCTACCTTTATAGGACCGCTAATCAGTGAAGCCCCGCCCCCTAATCAGGGCCCAGCTTCTCTCCCATCACAAAGCCCCTCCAAGCCTCTACACATACAGATAATACGAATACAAAAACACACACAAATACCTTCTCCTCCAACAGAACTCCCACTCAAACTCCCCTGTTTACAGCTCTGTTTGCTAGCTCCTGTGCCGCTGCCTGACTGGCTGCTACCTTTATAGGACCCCTAGTCAGTGAAGCCCCGCCCCCTAATCAGGGCTCAGCTTCTCTCGCAGCACCTAGCCCCTCCAAGCCTCTACACATACAGATAATACCAATACAAAAACACACACAAATACCTTCTCCTCCAACAGAACTCGCACTCAAACTCCCCTGTTTACAGCTCTGTTTGCTAGCTCCTGTGCCGCTGCCTGACTGGCTCCTACCTTTATAGGACCCCTAGTCAGTGAAGCCCCGCCCCCTAAGAAGGGCTCAGCTTCTCTCACAGCACCTAGCCCCTCCAAGCCTCTACACATACAGATAATACCAATACAAAAACACACACAAATACCTTCTCCTCCAACAGAACTCCCACTCAAACGCCCCTGTTCACAGCTCTGTTTGCTAGCTCCTGTGCCACTGCAGCTGTCTGTTCCGCTGCCTGACTGGCTGCTACCTTTATAGGACCCCTAGTCAGTGAAGCCCCGCCCCCTAATCAGGGTTCAGCTTCTCTCCCAGCACAAAGCCTCTCCAAGCCTCTACACATACAGATACTACCAATACAAAACCAAACACACACAAATACGTTCTCCTCCAACAGAACTCCCACTCAAACTCCCCTGTTTACAGCTCTGTTTGCTAGCTCCTGTGCCGCTGCCTGACTGGCAGCTAGCTTTATAGGACCCCTAGTCAGTGAAGCCCCGCCCCCTAATCAGGGCTCAGCTTCTCTCGCAGCACCTAGCCCCTCCAAGCCTCTACACATACAGATACTACCAATACAAAAACACACACAAATACCTTCTCCTCCAACAGAACTCCCACTCAAACTCCCCTGTTGAGAGCTCTGTTTGCTAGCTCCTGTGCCGCTGCAGCTGTCTGTTCCGCTGCCTGACTGGCTGCTACCTTTATAGGACCCCTAGTCAGTGAAGCCCCGCCCCCTAATCAGGGTTCAGCTTCTCTCCCAGCACAAAGCCCCTCCAAGCCTCTACATATACAGATACTACCAATACAAAAAAACACACAAATACCTTCTCCTCCAACAGAACTCCCACTCAAACTCCCCTGCTTACAGCTCTGTTTGCTAGCTCCTGTGCCGCTGTCTGACTGGCTCCTACCTTTATAGGACCCCTAGTCAGTGAAGCCCCGCCCCCTGATCAGGGCTCAGCTTCTCTCCCAGCACAAAGCCCCTCCAAGCCTCTACATATACAGATACTACCAATACAAAAAAACACACAAATACCTTCTCCTCCAACAGAACTCCCACTCAAACTCCCCTCTTTACAGCTCTGTTTGCTAGCTCCTGTGCCACTGCAGCTGTCTGTGCCGCTGCCTGACTGGCTGCTCCCTTTATAGGACACCTAGTCAGTGAAGCCCCGCCCCCTAATCAGGGCCCAGCTTCTCTCCCAGCACAAAGCCCCTCCAAGCCTCTACACATACAGATAATACCAATACAAAAACACACACAAATACCTTCTCCTCCAACAGAACTCCCACTCAAACTCCCCTGTTCACAGCTCTGTTTGCTAGCTCCTGTGCCGCTGCCTGACTGGCTGCTACCTTTATAGGACCCCTCGTCAGTGAAGCCCCGCCCCCTAATCAGGGCTCAGCTTCTCTCGCAGCACCTAGCCCCTCCAAGCCTCTACGCATACAGATACTACCAATACAAAAACACACACAAATACCTTCTCCTCCAACAGAACTCCCACTCAAACTCCCCTGTTCACAGCTCTGTTTGCTAGCTCCTGTGCCGCTGCCTGACTGGCTGCTACCTTTATAGGACCCCTAGTCAGTGAAGCCCCGCCCCCTAAGAAGGGCTCAGCTTCTCTCCCAGCACAAAGGCCCTCCAAGCCTCTACACATACAGATAATACCAATACAAAAACACACACAAATACGTTCTCCTCCAACAGAACTCCCACTCAAACTCCCCTGTTTACAGGTCTGTTTGCTAGCTCCTGTGCCGCTGCCTGACTGGCTGCTACCTTTATAGGACCCCTAGTCAGTGAAGCCCCGCCCCCTAATCAGGGCTCAGCTTCTCTCCCAGCACAAAGCCCCTTCAAGCCTCTACACATACAGATACTACCAATACAAAACGAAACACACACAAATACCTTCTCCTCCAACAGAACTCCCACTCAAACTCCCCTCTTTACAGGTCTGTTTGCTAGCTCCTGTGCCGCTGCAGCTGTCTGTTCCGCTGCCTGACTGGCTGCTACCTTTATAGGACCCCTAGTCAGTGAAGCCCCTCCCCCTAATCAGGGTTCAGCTTCTCTCCAAGCACAAAGCCCCGCCAAACCCCTTCACATACAGATACTACCAATAAAAAACCAAACACACATAAATACCTTCTCCTCCAACAGAACTCCCACTCAAACTCCCCTGCTTACAGCTCTGTTTGCTAGCTCCTGTGCCACTGTCTGACTGGCTCCTACCTTTATAGGACCCCTAGTCAGTGAAGCCCCGCCCCCTGATCAGGGCTCAGGTTCTCTCCCAGCACAAAGCCCCTCCAAGCCTCTACATATACAGATACTACCAATACAAAAAAATACACAAATACCTTCTCCTCCAACAGAACTCCCACTCAAACTCCCCTGTTTACAGCTCTGTTTGCTAGCTCCTGTGCCGCTGCCTGACTGGCTGCTACCGTTATAGGACCCCTAGTCAGTGAAGCCCCGCCCCCTAATCAGGGCTCAGCTTCTCTCGCAGCACCTAGCCCCTCCAAGCCTCTACACATACAGATACTACCAATACAAAAACACACACAAATACCTTCTCCTCCAACAGAACTCGCACTCAAACTCCCCTGTTTACAACTCTGTTTGCTAGCTCCTGTGCCGCTGCAGCTGTCTGTGCCACTGCCTGACTGGCTGCTCCCTTTATAGGACACCTAGTCAGTGAAGCCCCGCCCCCTAATCAGGGCCCAGCTTCTCTCCCAGCACAAAGCCCCTCCAAGCCTCTACACATACAGATACTACCAATACAAAAAAACACACAAATACCTTCTCCTCCAAAAGAACTCCCACTCAAACTCCCCTGCTTACAGCTCTGTTTGCTAGCTCCTGTGCCGCTGCCTGACTGGCTCCTACCTTTATAGGACCCCTACTCAGTGAAGCCCCGCCAATAATCAGGGCTGAGCTTCTCTCACAGCACCTAGCCCCTCCAAGCCTCTACACATACAGATAATACCAATACAAAACCAAACACACACAAATACGTTCTCCTCCAACAGAACTCCCACTCAAACTCCCCTGTTTACAGCTCTGTTTGCTAGCTCCTGTGCCGCTGCCTGACTGGCAGCTAGCTTTATAGGACCCCTAGTCAGTGAAGCCCCGCCCCCTAATCAGGGCTCAGCTTCTCTCCCAGCACAAAGCCCCTCCAAGCCTCTACACATACAGATACTACCAATACAAAAAAACACACAAATACCTTCTCCTCCAAAAGAACTCCCACTCAAACTCCCCTGCTTACAGCTCTGTTTGCTAGCTCCTGTGCCGCTTCCTGACTGGCTCCTACCTTTATAGGACCCCTAGTCAGTGAAGCCCCGCCCCCTAATCAGGGCTCAGCTTCTCTCGCAGCACCTAGCCCCTCCAAGCCTCTACACATACAGATAATACCAATACAAAAACACACACAAATACGTTCTCCTCCAACAGAACTCCCACTCAAACTCCCCTCTTTACAGCTCTGTTTGCTAGCTCCTGTGCCGCTGCCTGACTGGCTGCTAGCTTTATAGGACCCCTAGTCAGTGAAGCCCCGCCCCCTAATCAGGGCTCAGCTTCTCTCCCAGCACAAAGCCCCTTCAAACCTCTACACATACAGGTACTACCAATACAAAAACACACACAAATACCTTCTCCTCCAACAGAACTCCCACTCAAACTCCCCTCTTTACAGCTCTGTTTGCTAGCTCCTGTGCCGCTGCAGCTGTCTGTTCCGCTGCCTGACTGGCTGCTACCTTTATAGGACCCCTAGTCAGTGAAGCCCCGCCCCCTAATCAGGGTTCAGCTTCTCTCCCAGCACAAAGCCCCTCCAAGCCTCTACATATACAGATACTACCAATACAAAAAAACACACAAATACCTTCTCCTCCAACAGAACTCCCACTCAAACTCCCCTGCTTACAGCTCTGTTTGCTAGCTCCTGTGCCGCTGCCTGATTGGCTGCTCCCTTTCTAGGACCCCTAATCAGTGAAGCCCCGCCCCCTAATCAGGGCCCAGCTTCTCTCCCATCACAAAGCCCCTCCAAGCCTCTACACCTACAGATAATACCAATACAAAAACACACACAAATACCTTCTCCTCCAAAAGAACTCCCACTCAAACTCCCCTGCTTACAGCTCTGTTTGCTAGCTCCTGTGCCGCTGCAGCTGTCTGTGCCGCTGCCTGACTGGCTGCTCCCTTTATAGGACACCTAGTCATTGAAGCCCCGGCCCCTAATCAGGGCTCAGCTTCTCTCGCAGCACCTAGCCCCTCCAAGCCTCTACACATACAGATACTACGAATTCAAAAACACACACAAATACCTTCTCCTCCAACAGAACTCCCACTCAAACTCCCCTGTTCACAGCTCTGTTTGCTAGCTCCTGCGCCGCTGCCTGACTGGCTCCTACCTTTATAGGACCCCTAGTCAGTGAAGCCCCGCCCCCTAATCAGGGCTCAGCTTCTCTCGCAGCACCTAGCCCCTCCAAGCCTCTACACATACAGATACTACCAATACAAAAACACACACAAATACCTTCTCCTCCAACAGAACTCCCACTCAAACTCCCCTGTTCACAGCTCTGTTTGCTAGCTCCTGTGCCGCTGCCTGACTGGCTGCTACCTTTATAGGACCCCTAGTCAGTGAAGCCCCGCCCCCTAATCAGGGCTCAGCTTCTCTCGCAGCACCTAGCCACTCCAAGCCTCTACACATACAGATAATACCAATACAAAAACACACACAAATACCTTCTCCTCCAACAGAACTCCCACTCAAATGCCCCTGTTCACAGCTCTGTTTGCTAGCTCCTGTGCCATTGCAGCTGTCTGTTCCGCTGCCTGACTGGCTGCTACCTTTATAGGACCCCTAGTCAGTGAAGCCCCGCCCCCTAATCAGGGCTCAGCTTCTCTCCCAGCACAAAGCCTCTCCAAGCCTCTACACATACAGATACTACCAATAAAAAACCAAACACACACAAATACCATCTCCTCCAACAGAAATCCCACTCAAACTCCCCTGTTTACAGCTCTGTTTGCTAGCTCCTGTGCCGCTGCCTGACTGGCAGCTAGCTTTATAGGACCCCTAGTCAGTGAAGCCCCGCCCCCTAATCAGGGCTCAGCTTCTCTCCCAGCACAAAGCCCCTCCAAGCCTCTACACATACAGATACTACCAATACAAAAAAACACACAAATACCTTCTCCTCCAAAAGAACTCCCACTCAAACTCCCCTGCTTACAGCTCTGTTTGCTAGCTCCTGCGCCGCTGCCTGACTGGCTCCTACCTTTATAGGACCCCTAGTCAGTGAAGCCCCGCCCCCTAATCAGGGCTCAGCTTCTCTCGCAGCACCTAGCCCCTCCAAGCCTCTACACATACAGATACTACCAATACAAAAACACACACAAATACCTTCTCCTCCAACAGAACTCCCACTCAAACTCCCCTGTTCACAGCTCTGTTTGCTAGCTCCTGTGCCGCTGCCTGACTGGCTGCTACCTTTATAGGACCCCTAGTCAGTGAAGCCCCGCCCCCTAATCAGGGCTCAGCTTCTCTCGCAGCACCTAGCCACTCCAAGCCTCTACACATACAGATAATACCAATACAAAAACACACACAAATACCTTCTCCTCCTACAGAACTCCCACTCAAACTCCCCTCTTTACAGCTCTGTTTGCTAGCTCCTGTGCCACTGCAGCTGTCTGTGCCGCTGCCTGACTGGCTGCTCCCTTTCTAGGACCCCTAATCAGTGAAGCCCCGCCCCCTAATCAGGGCCCAGCTTCTCTCCCAGCACAAAGCCCCTCCAAGCCTCTACACATACAGATAATACCAATACAAAAGCACACACAAATACGTTCTCCTCCAACAGAACTCCCACTCAAACTCCCCTGTTTACAGGTCTGTTTGCTGGCTCCTGTGCCACTGCCTGACTGGCTGCTACCTTTATAGGACCCCTAGTCAGTGAAGCCCCGCCCCCTAATCAGGGCTCAGCTTCTCTCGCAGCACCTAGCCCCCCAAGCCTCTACACATACAGATACTACCAATACAAAAACACACACAAATACCTTCTCCTCCAACAGAACTCCCACTCAAACTCCCCTGTTCACAGCTCTGTTTGCTAGCTCCTGTGCCGCTGCCTGACTGGCTGCTACCTTTATAGGACCCCTAGTCACTGAAGCCCCGCCCCCTGATCAGGGCTCAGCTTCTCTCCCAGCACAAAGCCCCTCCAAGCCTCTACATATACAGATACTACCAATACAAAAAAACACACAAATACCTTCTCCTCCAACAGAACTCCCACTCAAACTCCCCTCTTTACAGCTCTGTTTGCTAGCTCCTGTGCCACTGCAGCTGTCTGTGCCGCTGCCTGACTGGCTGCTCCCTTTATAGGACCCCTAATCAGTGAAGCCCCGCCCCCTAATCAGGGCCCAGCTTCTCTCCCATCACAAAGCCCCTCCAAGCCTCAACACATACAGATAATACCAATACAAAAACACACACAAATACCTTCTCCTCCAAAAGAACTCCCACTCAAACCCCCCTGTTTACAGCTCAGTTTGCTAGCTCCTGTGCCGCTGCAGCTGTCTGTGCCGCTGCCTGACTGGCTGCTCCCTTTATAGGACACCTAGTCAGTGAAGCCCCGCCCCCTAATCAGGGCCCAGCTTCTCTCCCAGCACAAAGCCCCTCCAAGCCTCTACACATACAGATAATACCAATACAAAAACACACACAAATACCTTCTCCTCCAACAGAACTCCCACTCAAACTCCCCTGTTTACAGCTCTGTTTGCTAGCTCCTGTGCCGCTGCCTGACTGGCTGGTACCTTTATAGGACCCCTAGTCAGTGAAGCCCCGCCCCCTAATCAGGGCTCAGCTTCTCTCCCAGCACAGAGCCCCTCCAAGCCTCTACACATACAGATACTACCAATACAAAACCAAACACACACAAATACCTTCTCCTCCAACAGAACTCCCACTCAAACTCCCCTCTTTACAGCTCTGTTTGCTAGCTGCTGTGCCACTGCAGCTGTCTGTGCCGCTGCCTGACTGGCTGCTACCTTTATAGGACCGCTAATCAGTGAAGCCCCGCCCCCTAATCAGGGCCCAGCTTCTCTCCCATCACAAAGCCCCTCCAAGCCTCTACACATACAGATAATACGAATACAAAAACACACACAAATACCTTCTCCTCCAACAGAACTCCCACTCAAACTCCCCTGTTTACAGCTCTGTTTGCTAGCTCCTGTGCCGCTGCCTGACTGGCTGCTACCTTTATAGGACCCCTAGTCAGTGAAGCCCCGCCCCCTAATCAGGGCTCAGCTTCTCTCGCAGCACCTAGCCCCTCCAAGCCTCTACACATACAGATAATACCAATACAAAAACACACACAAATACCTTCTCCTCCAACAGAACTCGCACTCAAACTCCCCTGTTTACAGCTCTGTTTGCTAGCTCCTGTGCCGCTTCCTGACTGGCTCCTACCTTTATAGGACCCCTAGTCAGTGAAGCCCCGCCCCCTAAGAAGGGCTCAGCTTCTCTCACAGCACCTAGCCCCTCCAAGCCTCTACACATACAGATAATACCAATACAAAAACACACACAAATACCTTCTCCTCCAACAGAACTCCCACTCAAACGCCCCTGTTCACAGCTCTGTTTGCTAGCTCCTGTGCCACTGCAGCTGTCTGTTCCGCTGCCTGACTGGCTGCTACCTTTATAGGACCCCTAGTCAGTGAAGCCCCGCCCCCTAATCAGGGTTCAGCTTCTCTCCCAGCACAAAGCCTCTCCAAGCCTCTACACATACAGATACTACCAATACAAAACCAAACACACACAAATACGTTCTCCTCCAACAGAACTCCCACTCAAACTCCCCTGTTTACAGCTCTGTTTGCTAGCTCCTGTGCCGCTGCCTGACTGGCAGCTAGCTTTATAGGACCCCTAGTCAGTGAAGCCCCGCCCCCTAATCAGGGCTCAGCTTCTCTCGCAGCACCTAGCCCCTCCAAGCCTCTACACATACAGATACTACCAGTACAAAAACACACACAAATACCTTCTCCTCCAACAGAACTCCCACTCAAACTCCCCTGTTGAGAGCTCTGTTTGCTAGCTCCTGTGCCGCTGCAGCTGTCTGTTCCGCTGCCTGACTGGCTGCTACCTTTATAGGACCCCTAGTCAGTGAAGCCCCGCCCCCTAATCAGGGTTCAGCTTCTCTCCCAGCACAAAGCCCCTCCAAGCCTCTACATATACAGATACTACCAATACAAAAAAACACACAAATACCTTCTCCTCCAACAGAACTCCCACTCAAACTCCCCTGCTTACAGCTCTGTTTGCTAGCTCCTGTGCCGCTGTCTGACTGGCTCCTACCTTTATAGGACCCCTAGTCAGTGAAGCCCCGCCCCCTGATCAGGGCTCAGCTTCTCTCCCAGCACAAAGCCCCTCCAAGCCTCTACATATACAGATACTACCAATACAAAAAAACACACAAATACCTTCTCCTCCAACAGAACTCCCACTCAAACTCCCCTCTTTACAGCTCTGTTTGCTAGCTCCTGTGCCACTGCAGCTGTCTGTGCCGCTGCCTGACTGGCTGCTCCCTTTATAGGACACCTAGTCAGTGAAGCCCCGCCCCCTAATCAGGGCCCAGCTTCTCTCCCAGCACAAAGCCCCTCCAAGCCTCTACACATACAGATAATACCAATACAAAAACACACACAAATACCTTCTCCTCCAACAGAACTCCCACTCAAACTCCCCTGTTCACAGCTCTGTTTGCTAGCTCCTGTGCCGCTGCCTGACTGGCTGCTACCTTTATAGGACCCCTCGTCAGTGAAGCCCCGCCCCCTAATCAGGGCTCAGCTTCTCTCGCAGCACCTAGCCCCTCCAAGCCTCTACGCATACAGATACTACCAATACAAAAACACACACAAATACCTTCTCCTCCAACAGAACTCCCACTCAAACTCCCCTGTTCACAGCTCTGTTTGCTAGCTCCTGTGCCGCTGCCTGACTGGCTGCTACCTTTATAGGACCCCTAGTCAGTGAAGCCCCGCCCCCTAAGAAGGGCTCAGCTTCTCTCCCAGCACAAAGGCCCTCCAAGCCTCTACACATACAGATAATACCAATACAAAAACACACACAAATACGTTCTCCTCCAACAGAACTCCCACTCAAACTCCCCTGTTTACAGGTCTGTTTGCTAGCTCCTGTGCCGCTGCCTGACTGGCTGCTACCTTTATAGGACCCCTAGTCAGTGAAGCCCCTCCCCCTAATCAGGGTTCAGCTTCTCTCCAAGCACAAAGCCCCGCCAAACCCCTTCACATACAGATACTACCAATAAAAAACCAAACACACATAAATACCTTCTCCTCCAACAGAACTCCCACTCAAACTCCCCTGCTTACAGCTCTGTTTGCTAGCTCCTGTGCCACTGTCTGACTGGCTCCTACCTTTATAGGACCCCTAGTCAGTGAAGCCCCGCCCCCTGATCAGGGCTCAGGTTCTCTCCCAGCACAAAGCCCCTCCAAGCCTCTACATATACAGATACTACCAATACAAAAAAATACACAAATACCTTCTCCTCCAACAGAACTCCCACTCAAACTCCCCTGTTTACAGCTCTGTTTGCTAGCTCCTGTGCCGCTGCCTGACTGGCTGCTACCGTTATAGGACCCCTAGTCAGTGAAGCCCCGCCCCCTAATCAGGGCTCAGCTTCTCTCGCAGCACCTAGCCCCTCCAAGCCTCTACACATACAGATACTACCAATACAAAAACACACACAAATACCTTCTCCTCCAACAGAACTCGCACTCAAACTCCCCTGTTTACAACTCTGTTTGCTAGCTCCTGTGCCGCTGCAGCTGTCTGTGCCACTGCCTGACTGGCTGCTCCCTTTATAGGACACCTAGTCAGTGAAGCCCCGCCCCCTAATCAGGGCCCAGCTTCTCTCCCAGCACAAAGCCCCTCCAAGCCTCTACACATACAGATACTACCAATACAAAAAAACACACAAATACCTTCTCCTCCAAAAGAACTCCCACTCAAACTCCCCTGCTTACAGCTCTGTTTGCTAGCTCCTGTGCCGCTGCCTGACTGGCTCCTACCTTTATAGGACCCCTACTCAGTGAAGCCCCGCCAATAATCAGGGCTCAGCTTCTCTCACAGCACCTAGCCCCTCCAAGCCTCTACACATACAGATAATACCAATACAAAACCAAACACACACAAATACGTTCTCCTCCAACAGAACTCCCACTCAAACTCCCCTGTTTACAGCTCTGTTTGCTAGCTCCTGTGCCGCTGCCTGACTGGCAGCTAGCTTTATAGGACCCCTAGTCAGTGAAGCCCCGCCCCCTAATCAGGGCTCAGCTTCTCTCCCAGCACAAAGCCCCTCCAAGCCTCTACACATACAGATACTACCAATACAAAAAAACACACAAATACCTTCTCCTCCAAAAGAACTCCCACTCAAACTCCCCTGCTTACAGCTCTGTTTGCTAGCTCCTGTGCCGCTTCCTGACTGGCTCCTACCTTTATAGGACCCCTAGTCAGTGAAGCCCCGCCCCCTAATCAGGGCTCAGCTTCTCTCGCAGCACCTAGCCCCTCCAAGCCTCTACACATACAGATAATACCAATACAAAAACACACACAAATACGTTCTCCTCCAACAGAACTCCCACTCAAACTCCCCTCTTTACAGCTCTGTTTGCTAGCTCCTGTGCCGCTGCCTGACTGGCTGCTAGCTTTATAGGACCCCTAGTCAGTGAAGCCCCGCCCCCTAATCAGGGCTCAGCTTCTCTCCCAGCACAAAGCCCCTTCAAACCTCTACACATACAGGTACTACCAATACAAAAACACACACAAATACCTTCTCCTCCAACAGAACTCCCACTCAAACTCCCCTCTTTACAGCTCTGTTTGCTAGCTCCTGTGCCGCTGCAGCTGTCTGTTCCGCTGCCTGACTGGCTGCTACCTTTATAGGACCCCTAGTCAGTGAAGCCCCGCCCCCTAATCAGGGTTCAGCTTCTCTCCCAGCACAAAGCCCCTCCAAGCCTCTACATATACAGATACTACCAATACAAAAAAACACACAAATACCTTCTCCTCCAACAGAACTCCCACTCAAACTCCCCTGCTTACAGCTCTGTTTGCTAGCTCCTGTGCCGCTGCCTGATTGGCTGCTCCCTTTCTAGGACCCCTAATCAGTGAAGCCCCGCCCCCTAATCAGGGCCCAGCTTCTCTCCCATCACAAAGCCCCTCCAAGCCTCTACACCTACAGATAATACCAATACAAAAACACACACAAATACCTTCTCCTCCAAAAGAACTCCCACTCAAACTCCCCTGCTTACAGCTCTGTTTGCTAGCTCCTGTGCCGCTGCAGCTGTCTGTGCCGCTGCCTGACTGGCTGCTCCCTTTATAGGACACCTAGTCATTGAAGCCCCGGCCCCTAATCAGGGCTCAGCTTCTCTCGCAGCACCTAGCCCCTCCAAGCCTCTACACATACAGATACTACGAATTCAAAAACACACACAAATACCTTCTCCTCCAACAGAACTCCCACTCAAACTCCCCTGTTCACAGCTCTGTTTGCTAGCTCCTGTGCCGCTGCCTGACTGGCTGCTACCTTTATAGGACCCCTAGTCACTGAAGCCCCGCCCCTAATCAGGGCTCAGCTTCTCTCAAAGCACCTAGCCCCTCCAAGCCTCTACACATACAGATAATACCAATACAAAAACACACACAAATACCTTCTCCTCCAACAGAACTCCCACTCAAATGCCCCTGTTCACAGCTCTGTTTGCTAGCTCCTGTGCCACTGCAGCTGTCTGTTCCGCTGCCTGACTGGCTGCTACCTTTATAGGACCCCTAGTCAGTGAAGCCCCGCCCCCTAATCAGGGCTCAGCTTCTCTCCCAGCACAAAGCCTCTCCAAGCCTCTACACATACAGATACTACCAATAAAAAACCAAACACACACAAATACCATCTCCTCCAACAGAAATCCCACTCAAACTCCCCTGTTTACAGCTCTGTTTGCTAGCTCCTGTGCCGCTGCCTGACTGGCAGCTAGCTTTATAGGACCCCTAGTCAGTGAAGCCCCGCCCCCTAATCAGGGCTCAGCTTCTCTCCCAGCACAAAGCCCCTCCAAGCCTCTACACATACAGATACTACCAATACAAAAAAACACACAAATACCTTCTCCTCCAAAAGAACTCCCACTCAAACTCCCCTGCTTACAGCTCTGTTTGCTAGCTCCTGCGCCGCTGCCTGACTGGCTCCTACCTTTATAGGACCCCTAGTCAGTGAAGCCCCGCCCCCTAATCAGGGCTCAGCTTCTCTCGCAGCACCTAGCCCCTCCAAGCCTCTACACATACAGATACTACCAATACAAAAACACACACAAATACGTTCTCCTCCAACAGAACTCCCACTCAAACTCCCCTGTTTACAGCTCTGTTTGCTAGCTCCTGTGCCGCTGCCTGACTGGCAGCTAGCTTTATAGGACCCCTAGTCAGTGAAGCCCCGCCCCCTAATCAGGGCTCAGCTTCTCTCCCAGCACAAAGCCCCTCCAAGCCTCTACACATACAGATACTACCAATACAAAAAAACACACAAATACCTTCTCCTCCAAAAGAACTCCCACTCAAACTCCCCTGCTTACAGCTCTGTTTGCTAGCTCCTGTGCCGCTTCCTGACTGGCTCCTACCTTTATAGGACCCCTAGTCAGTGAAGCCCCGCCCCCTAATCAGGGCTCAGCTTCTCTCGCAGCACCTAGCCCCTCCAAGCCTCTACACATACAAATAATACCAATACAAAAACACACACAAATACGTTCTCCTCCAACAGAACTCCCACTCAAACTCCCCTGTTTACAGCTCTGTTTGCTAGCTCCTGTGCCGCTGCCTGACTGGCTGCTAGCTTTATAGGACCCCTAGTCAGTGAAGCCCCGCCCCCTAATCAGGGCTCAGCTTCTCTCCCAGCACAAAGCCCCTTCAAACCTCTACACATACAGGTACTACCAATACAAAAACACACACAAATACCTTCTCCTCCAACAGAACTCCCACTCAAACTCCCCTCTTTACAGCTCTGTTTGCTAGCTCCTGTGCCGCTGCAGCTGTCTGTTCCGCTGCCTGACTGGCTGCTACCTTTATAGGACCCCTAGTCAGTGAAGCCCCGCCCCCTAATCAGGGTTCAGCTTCTCTCCCAGCACAAAGCCCCTCCAAGCCTCTACATATACAGATACTACCAATACAAAAAAACACACAAATACCTTCTCCTCCAACAGAACTCCCACTCAAACTCCCCTGCTTACAGCTCTGTTTGCTAGCTCCTGTGCCGCTGCCTGATTGGCTGCTCCCTTTCTAGGACCCCTAATCAGTGAAGCCCCGCCCCCTAATCAGGGCCCAGCTTCTCTCCCATCACAAAGCCCCTCCAAGCCTCTACACCTACAGATAATACCAATACAAAAACACACACAAATACCTTCTCCTCCAAAATAACTCCCACTCAAACTCCCCTGCTTACAGCTCTGTTTGCTAGCTCCTGTGCCGCTGCAGCTGTCTGTGCCGCTGCCTGACTGGCTGCTCCCTTTATAGGACACCTAGTCATTGAAGCCCCGGCCCCTAATCAGGGCTCAGCTTCTCTCGCAGCACCTAGCCCCTCCAAGCCTCTACACATACAGATACTACGAATTCAAAAACACACACAAATACCTTCTCCTCCAACAGAACTCCCACTCAAACTCCCCTGTTCACAGCTCTGTTTGCTAGCTCCTGTGCCGCTGCCTGACTGGCTGCTACCTTTATAGGACCCCTAGTCACTGAAGCCCCGCCCCTAATCAGGGCTCAGCTTCTCTCAAAGCACCTAGCCCCTCCAAGCCTCTACACATACAGATAATACCAATACAAAAACACACACAAATACCTTCTCCTCCAACAGAACTCCCACTCAAATGCCCCTGTTCACAGCTCTGTTTGCTAGCTCCTGTGCCACTGCAGCTGTCTGTTCCGCTGCCTGACTGGCTGCTACCTTTATAGGACCCCTAGTCAGTGAAGCCCCGCCCCCTAATCAGGGCTCAGCTTCTCTCCCAGCACAAAGCCTCTCCAAGCCTCTACACATACAGATACTACCAATAAAAAACCAAACACACACAAATACCATCTCCTCCAACAGAAATCCCACTCAAACTCCCCTGTTTACAGCTCTGTTTGCTAGCTCCTGTGCCGCTGCCTGACTGGCAGCTAGCTTTATAGGACCCCTAGTCAGTGAAGCCCCGCCCCCTAATCAGGGCTCAGCTTCTCTCCCAGCACAAAGCCCCTCCAAGCCTCTACACATACAGATACTACCAATACAAAAAAACACACAAATACCTTCTCCTCCAAAAGAACTCCCACTCAAACTCCCCTGCTTACAGCTCTGTTTGCTAGCTCCTGCGCCGCTGCCTGACTGGCTCCTACCTTTATAGGACCCCTAGTCAGTGAAGCCCCGCCCCCTAATCAGGGCTCAGCTTCTCTCGCAGCACCTAGCCCCTCCAAGCCTCTACACATACAGATACTACCAATACAAAAACACACACAAATACCTTCTCCTCCAACAGAACTCCCACTCAAACTCCCCTGTTCACAGCTCTGTTTGCTAGCTCCTGTGCCGCTGCCTGACTGGCTGCTACCTTTATAGGACCCCTAGTCAGTGAAGCCCCGCCCCCTAATCAGGGCTCAGCTTCTCTCGCAGCACCTAGCCACTCCAAGCCTCTACACATACAGATAATACCAATACAAAAACACACACAAATACCTTCTCCTCCTACAGAACTCCCACTCAAACTCCCCTCTTTACAGCTCTGTTTGCTAGCTCCTGTGCCACTGCAGCTGTCTGTGCCGCTGCCTGACTGGCTGCTCCCTTTCTAGGACCCCTAATCAGTGAAGCCCCGCCCCCTAATCAGGGCCCAGCTTCTCTCCCAGCACAAAGCCCCTCCAAGCCTCTACACATACAGATAATACCAATACAAAAGCACACACAAATACGTTCTCCTCCAACAGAACTCCCACTCAAACTCCCCTGTTTACAGGTCTGTTTGCTGGCTCCTGTGCCACTGCCTGACTGGCTGCTACCTTTATAGGACCCCTAGTCAGTGAAGCCCCGCCCCCTAATCAGGGCTCAGCTTCTCTCGCAGCACCTAGCCCCCCAAGCCTCTACACATACAGATACTACCAATACAAAAACACACACAAATACCTTCTCCTCCAACAGAACTCCCACTCAAACTCCCCTGTTCACAGCTCTGTTTGCTAGCTCCTGTGCCGCTGCCTGACTGGCTGCTACCTTTATAGGACCCCTAGTCACTGAAGCCCCGCCCCCTGATCAGGGCTCAGCTTCTCTCCCAGCACAAAGCCCCTCCAAGCCTCTACATATACAGATACTACCAATACAAAAACACACACAAATACCTTCTCCTCCAACAGAACTCCCACTCAAACCCCCCTGTTTACAGCTCAGTTTGCTAGCTCCTGTGCCGCTGCAGCTGTCTGTGCCGCTGCCTGACTGGCTGCTCCCTTTATAGGACACCTAGTCAGTGAAGCCCCGCCCCCTAATCAGGGCCCAGCTTCTCTCCCAGCACAAAGCCCCTCCAAGCCTCTACACATACAGATAATACCAATACAAAAACACACACAAATACCTTCTCCTCCAACAGAACTCCCACTCAAACTCCCCTGTTTACAGCTCTGTTTGCTAGCTCCTGTGCCGCTGCCTGACTGGCTGGTACCTTTATAGGACCCCTAGTCAGTGAAGCCCCGCCCCCTAATCAGGGCTCAGCTTCTCTCCCAGCACAGAGCCCCTCCAAGCCTCTACACATACAGATACTACCAATACAAAACCAAACACACACAAATACCTTCTCCTCCAACAGAACTCCCACTCAAACTCCCCTCTTTACAGCTCTGTTTGCTAGCTGCTGTGCCACTGCAGCTGTCTGTGCCGCTGCCTGACTGGCTGCTACCTTTATAGGACCGCTAATCAGTGAAGCCCCGCCCCCTAATCAGGGCCCAGCTTCTCTCCCATCACAAAGCCCCTCCAAGCCTCTACACATACAGATAATACGAATACAAAAACACACACAAATACCTTCTCCTCCAACAGAACTCCCACTCAAACTCCCCTGTTTACAGCTCTGTTTGCTAGCTCCTGTGCCGCTGCCTGACTGGCTGCTACCTTTATAGGACCCCTAGTCAGTGAAGCCCCGCCCCCTAATCAGGGCTCAGCTTCTCTCGCAGCACCTAGCCCCTCCAAGCCTCTACACATACAGATAATACCAATACAAAAACACACACAAATACGTTCTCCTCCAACAGAACTCCCACTCAAACTCCCCTGCTTACAGCTCTGTTTGCTAGCTCCTGTGCCGCTGCCTGACTGGCTCCTACCTTTATAGGACCCCTAATCAGTGAAGCCCCGCCCCCTGATCAGGGCTCAGCTTCTCTCCCAGCACAAAGCCCCTCCAAGCCTCTACATATACAGATACTACCAATACAAAAAAATACACAAATACCTTCTCCTCCAACAGAACTCCCACTCAAACTCCCCTGTTTACAGCTCTGTTTGCTAGCTCCTGTGCCGCTGCAGCTGTCTGTGCCGTTGCCTGACTGGCTGCTCCCTTTATAGGACACCTAGTCAGTGAAGCCCCGCCCCCTAATCAGGGCCCAGCTTCTCTCCCAGCACAAAGCCCCTCCAAGCCTCTACACATACAGATAATACCAATACAAAAACACACACAAATACGTTCTCCTCCAACAGAACTCCCACTCAAACTCCCCTGCTTACAGCTCTGTTTGCTAGCTCCTGTGCCGCTGCCTGACTGGCTCCTACCTTTATAGGACCCCTCGTCAGTGAAGCCCCGCCCCCTGATCAGGGCTCAGCTTCTCTCCCAGCACAAAGCCCCTCCAAGCCTCTACATATACAGATACTACCAATACAAAAAAATACACAAATACCTTCTCCTCCAACAGAACTCCCACTCAAACTCCCCTGTTTACAGCTCTGTTTGCTAGCTCCTGTGCCGCTGCAGCTGTCTGTGCCGTTGCCTGACTGGCTGCTCCCTTTATAGGACACCTAGTCAGTGAAGCCCCGCCCCCTAATCAGGGCCCAGCTTCTCTCCCAGCACAAAGCCCCTCCAAGCCTCTACACATACAGATAATACCAATACAAAAACACACACAAATACCTTCTCCTCCAACAGAACTCCCACTCAAACGCCCCTGTTCACAGCTCTGTTTGCTAGCTCCTGTGCCACTGCAGCTGTCTGTTCCGCTGCCTGACTGGCTGCTACCTTTATAGGACCCCTAGTCAGTGAAGCCCCGCCCCCTAATCAGGGTTCAGCTTCTCTCCCAGCACAAAGCCTCTCCAAGCCTCTACACATACAGATACTACCAATACAAAACCAAACACACACAAATACGTTCTCCTCCAACAGAACTCCCACTCAAACTCCCCTGCTTACAGCTCTGTTTGCTAGCTCCTGTGCCGCTGCCTGACTGGCTCCTACCTTTATAGGACCCCTAATCAGTGAAGCCCCGCCCCCTGATCAGGGCTCAGCTTCTCTCCCAGCACAAAGCCCCTCCAAGCCTCTACATATACAGATACTACCAATACAAAAAAATACACAAATACCTTCTCCTCCAACAGAACTCCCACTCAAACTCCCCTGTTTACAGCTCTGTTTGCTAGCTCCTGTGCCGCTGCCTGACTGGCTGCTACCTTTATAGGACCCCTCGTCAGTGAAGCCCCGCCCCCTAATCAGGGCTCAGCTTCTCTCGCAGCACCTAGCCCCTCCAAGCCTCTACACATACAGATACTACCAATACAAAAACACACACAAATACCTTCTCCTCCAACAGAACTCCCACTCAAACTCCCCTGTTCACAGCTCTGTTTGCTAGCTCCTGTGCCGCTGCCTGACTGGCTGCTACCTTTATAGGACCCCTAGTCAGTGAAGCCCCGCCCCCTAAGAAGGGCTCAGCTTCTCTCCCAGCACAAAGGCCCTCCAAGCCTCTACACATACAGATAATACCAATACAAAAACACACACAAATACGTTCTCCTCCAACAGAACTCCCACTCAAACTCCCCTGTTTACAGGTCTGTTTGCTAGCTCCTGTGCCGCTGCCTGACTGGCTGCTACCTTTATAGGACCCCTAGTCAGTGAAGCCCCGCCCCCTAATCAGGGCTCAGCTTCTCTCCCAGCACAAAGCCCCTTCAAGCCTCTACACATACAGATACTACCAATACAAAAACACACACAAATACCTTCTCCTCCAACAGAACTCCCACTCAAACTCCCCTCTTTACAGCTCTGTTTGCTAGCTCCTGTGCCGCTGCAGCTGTCTGTTCCGCTGCCTGACTGGCTGCTACCTTTATAGGACCCCTAGTCAGTGAAGCCCCGCCCCCTGATCAGGGTTCAGCTTCTCTCCCAGCACAAAGCCCCTCCAAGCCTCTACATATACAGATACTACCAATACAAAAAACCACACAAATACCTTCTCCTCCAACAGAACTCCCACTCAAACTCCCCTGCTTACAGCTCTGTTTGCTAGCTCCTGTGCCGCTGCCTGACTGGCTGCTCCCTTTCTAGGACCCCTAATCAGTGAAGCCCCGCCCCCTAATCAGGGCCCAGCTTCTCTCCCATCACAAAGCCCCTCCAAGCCTCTACACATACAGATAATACCAATACAAAAACACACACAAATACCTTCTCCTCCAAAAGAACTCCCACTCAAACTCCCCTGCTTACAGCTCTGTTTGCTAGCTCCTGTGCCGCTGCAGCTGTCTGTGCCGCTGCCTGACTGGCTCCTACCTTTATAGGACCCCTAGTCAGTGAAGCCCCGCCCCCTGATCAGGGCTCAGCTTCTCTCCCAGCACAAAGCCCCTGCACATACAGATACTACCAATGCAAAACCAAACACACACAAATACCTTCTCCTCCAACAGAACTCCCACTCAAACTCCCCTGTTCACAGCTCTGTTTGCTAGCTCCTGTGCCGCTGCCTGACTGGCTGCTACCTTTATAGGACCCCTAGTCAGTGAAGCCCCGCCCCCTAATCAGGGCTCAGATTCTCTCGCAGCACCTAGCCACTCCAAGCCTCTACACATACAGATACTACCAATACAAAAACACACACAAATACCTTCTCCTCCAACAGAACTCCCACTCAAACTCCCCTCTTTACAGCTCTGTTTGCTAGCTCCTGTGCCGCTGCAGCTGTCTGTGCCGCTGCCTGACTGGCTGCTCCCTTTATAGGACACCTAGTCAGTGAAGCCCCGCCCCCTAATCAGGGCCCAGCTTCTCTCCCAGCACAAAGCCCCTCCAAGCCTCTACACATACAGATAATACCAATACAAAAACACACACAAATACCTTCTCCTCCAACAGAACTCCCACTCAAACTCCCCTGTTCACAGCTCTGTTTGCTAGCTCCTGTGCCGCTGCCTGACTGGCTGCTACCTTTATAGGACTCCTCGTCAGTGAAGCCCCGCCCCCTAATCAGGGCTCAGCTTCTCTCGCAGCACCTAGCCCCTCCAAGCCTCTACGCATACAGATACTACCAATACAAAAACACACACAAATACCTTCTCCTCCAACAGAACTCCCACTCAAACTCCCCTGTTCACAGCTCTGTTTGCTAGCTCCTGTGCCGCTGCCTGACTGGCTGCTACCTTTATAGGACCCCTAGTCAGTGAAGCCCCGCCCCCTAAGAAGGGCTCAGCTTCTCTCCCAGCACAAAGGCCCTCCAAGCCTCTACACATACAGATAATACCAATACAAAAACACACACAAATACGTTCTCCTCCAACAGAACTCCCACTCAAACTCCCCTGTTTACAGGTCTGTTTGCTAGCTCCTGTGCCGCTGCCTGACTGGCTGCTACCTTTATAGGACCCCTAGTCAGTGAAGCCCCGCCCCCTAATCAGGGCTCAGCTTCTCTCCCAGCACAAAGCCCCTTCAAGCCTCTACACATACAGATACTACCAATACAAAACGAAACACACACAAATACCTTCTCCTCCAACAGAACTCCCACTCAAACTCCCCTCTTTACAGGTCTGTTTGCTAGCTCCTGTGCCGCTGCAGCTGTCTGTTCCGCTGCCTGACTGGCTGCTACCTTTATAGGACCCCTAGTCAGTGAAGCCCCTCCCCCTAATCAGGGTTCAGCTTCTCTCCAAGCACAAAGCCCCGCCAAACCCCTTCACATACAGATACTACCAATAAAAAACCAAACACACATAAATACCTTCTCCTCCAACAGAACTCCCACTCAAACTCCCCTGCTTACAGCTCTGTTTGCTAGCTCCTGTGCCACTGTCTGACTGGCTCCTACCTTTATAGGACCCCTAGTCAGTGAAGCCCCGCCCCCTAATCAGGGCTCAGCTTCTCTCGCAGCACCTAGCCCCTCCAAGCCTCTACACATACAGATACTACCAATACAAAAACACACACAAATACCTTCTCCTCCAACAGAACTCGCACTCAAACTCCCCTGTTTACAACTCTGTTTGCTAGCTCCTGTGCCGCTGCAGCTGTCTGTGCCACTGCCTGACTGGCTGCTCCCTTTATAGGACACCTAGTCAGTGAAGCCCCGCCCCCTAATCAGGGCCCAGCTTCTCTCCCAGCACAAAGCCCCTCCAAGCCTCTACACATACAGATACTACCAATACAAAAAAACACACAAATACCTTCTCCTCCAAAAGAACTCCCACTCAAACTCCCCTGCTTACAGCTCTGTTTGCTAGCTCCTGTGCCGCTGCCTGACTGGCTCCTACCTTTATAGGACCCCTAATCAGTGAAGCCCCGCCCCCTGATCAGGGCTCAGCTTCTCTCCCAGCACAAAGCCCCTCCAAGCCTCTACATATACAGATACTACCAATACAAAAAAATACACAAATACCTTCTCCTCCAACAGAACTCCCACTCAAACTCCCCTGTTTACAGCTCTGTTTGCTAGCTCCTGTGCCGCTGCAGCTGTCTGTGCCGCTGCCTGACTGGCTGCTACCTTTATAGGACCCCTAGTCAGTGAAGCCCCGCCAATAATCAGGGCTCAGCTTCTCTCACAGCACCTAGCCCCTCCAAGCCTCTACACATACAGATAATACCAATACAAAACCAAACACACACAAATACGTTCTCCTCCAACAGAACTCCCACTCAAACTCCCCTGTTTACAGCTCTGTTTGCTAGCTCCTGTGCCGCTGCCTGACTGGCAGCTAGCTTTATAGGACCCCTAGTCAGTGAAGCCCCGCCCCCTAATCAGGGCTCAGCTTCTCTCCCAGCACAAAGCCCCTCCAAGCCTCTACACATACAGATACTACCAATACAAAAAAACACACAAATACCTTCTCCTCCAAAAGAACTCCCACTCAAACTCCCCTGCTTACAGCTCTGTTTGCTAGCTCCTGTGCCGCTTCCTGACTGGCTCCTACCTTTATAGGACCCCTAGTCAGTGAAGCCCCGCCCCCTAATCAGGGCTCAGCTTCTCTCGCAGCACCTAGCCCCTCCAAGCCTCTACACATACAGATAATACCAATACAAAAACACACACAAATACGTTCTCCTCCAACAGAACTCCCACTCAAACTCCCCTCTTTACAGCTCTGTTTGCTAGCTCCTGTGCCACTGCAGCTGTCTGTGCCGCTGCCTGACTGGCTGCTCCCTTTCTAGGACCCCTAATCAGTGAAGCCCCGCCCCCTAATCAGGGCCCAGCTTCTCTCCCAGCACAAAGCCCCTCCAAGCCTCTACATATACAGATACTACCAATACAAAAAAATACACAAATACCTTCTCCTCCAACAGAACTCCCACTCAAACTCCCCCGTTTACAGCTCTGTTTGCTAGCTCCTGTGCCGCTGCAGCTGTCTGTGCCGCTGCCTGACTGGCTGCTACCTTTATAGGACCCCTAGTCAGTGAAGCCCCGCCAATAATCAGGGCTCAGCTTCTCTCACAGCACCTAGCCCCTCCAAGCCTCTACACATACAGATAATACCAATACAAAACCAAACACACACAAATACGTTCTCCTCCAACAGAACTCCCACTCAAACTCCCCTGTTTACAGCTCTGTTTGCTAGCTCCTGTGCCGCTGCCTGACTGGCAGCTAGCTTTATAGGACCCCTAGTCAGTGAAGCCCCGCCCCCTAATCAGGGCTCAGCTTCTCTCCCAGCACAAAGCCCCTCCAAGCCTCTACACATACAGATACTACCAATACAAAAAAACACACAAATACCTTCTCCTCCAAAAGAACTCCCACTCAAACTCCCCTGCTTACAGCTCTGTTTGCTAGCTCCTGTGCCGCTTCCTGACTGGCTCCTACCTTTATAGGACCCCTAGTCAGTGAAGCCCCGCCCCCTAATCAGGGCTCAGCTTCTCTCGCAGCACCTAGCCCCTCCAAGCCTCTACACATACAGATAATACCAATACAAAAACACACACAAATACGTTCTCCTCCAACAGAACTCCCACTCAAACTCCCCTGTTTACAGCTCTGTTTGCTAGCTCCTGTGCCGCTGCCTGACTGGCTGCTAGCTTTATAGGACCCCTAGTCAGTGAAGCCCCGCCCCCTAATCAGGGCTCAGCTTCTCTCCCAGCACAAAGCCCCTTCAAACCTCTACACATACAGGTACTACCAATACAAAAACACACACAAATACCTTCTCCTCCAACAGAACTCCCACTCAAACTCCCCTCTTTACAGCTCTGTTTGCTAGCTCCTGTGCCGCTGCAGCTGTCTGTTCCGCTGCCTGACTAGCTGCTACCTTTATAGGACCCCTAGTCAGTGAAGCCCCGCCCCCTAATCAGGGTTCAGCTTCTCTCCCAGCACAAAGCCCCTCCAAGCCTCTACATATACAGATACTACCAATACAAAAAAACACACAAATACCTTCTCCTCCAACAGAACTCCCACTCAAACTCCCCTGCTTACAGCTCTGTTTGCTAGCTCCTGTGCCGCTGAATGATTGGCTGCTCCCTTTCTAGGACCCCTAATCAGTGAAGCCCCGCCCCCTAATCAGGGCCCAGCTTCTCTCCCATCACAAAGCCCCTCCAAGCCTCTACACCTACAGATAATACCAATACAAAAACACACACAAATACCTTCTCCTCCAAAAGAACTCCCACTCAAACTCCCCTGCTTACAGCTCTGTTTGCTAGCTCCTGTGCCGCTGCAGCTGTCTGTGCCGCTGCCTGACTGGCTGCTCCCTTTATAGGACACCTAGTCATTGAAGCCCCGGCCCCTAATCAGGGCTCAGCTTCTCTCGCAGCACCTAGCCCCTCCAAGCCTCTACACATACAGATACTACGAATTCAAAAACACACACAAATACCTTCTCCTCCAACAGAACTCCCACTCAAACTCCCCTGTTCACAGCTCTGTTTGCTAGCTCCTGTGCCGCTGCCTGACTGGCTGCTACCTTTATAGGACCCCTAGTCACTGAAGCCCCGCCCCTAATCAGGGCTCAGCTTCTCTCAAAGCACCTAGCCCCTCCAAGCCTCTACACATACAGATACTACCAATACAAAAACACACACAAATACCTTCTCCTCCAACAGAACTCCCACTCAAACTCCCCTGTTCACAGCTCTGTTTGCTAGCTCCTGTGCCGCTGCCTGACTGGCTGCTACCTTTATAGGACCCCTAGTCACTGAAGCCCCGCCCCCTGATCAGGGCTCAGCTTCTCTCCCAGCACAAAGCCCCTCCAAGCCTCTACATATACAGATACTACCAATACAAAAAAACACACAAATACCTTCTCCTCCAACAGAACTCCCACTCAAACTCCCCTCTTTACAGCTCTGTTTGCTAGCTCCTGTGCCACTGCAGCTGTCTGTGCCGCTGCCTGACTGGCTGCTCCCTTTATAGGACCCCTAATCAGTGAAGCCCCGCCCCCTAATCAGGGCCCAGCTTCTCTCCCATCACAAAGCCCCTCCAAGCCTCAACACATACAGATAATACCAATACAAAAACACACACAAATACCTTCTCCTCCAAAAGAACTCCCACTCAAACCCCCCTGTTTACAGCTCAGTTTGCTAGCTCCTGTGCCGCTGCAGCTGTCTGTGCCGCTGCCTGACTGGCTGCTCCCTTTATAGGACA